>NC_091638.1:35446788-35749818 GCF_027580195.1 Bos mutus | reverse complement strand
CTGTTGCTTCTTGACCTGCATACAGATTTCTCAGGAGGCAGGTGAGGTAGTCTGGTATTTCCATCTCTTTAAGAATTTTCCACAGCTTGTTGTGATCCACACAGTCCAAGGCTTTGGCATAGTCAATAAAGCAAAAGTAGATGTTTTTCTGGAACTCTCTTGCTTTTTCCATGATCCAGCCAATGTTACCAATTTGATCTCTGGTTCCTCTCCCTTTTCTAAATCCAGTTTGACCATCTGGAAGTTCATGGTTCACGTACTGTTGAAGCCTGGATTGGAGAATTTTGAGCATTATTTTGCTAGCATGTAAGATGAGTGCAATTGTGCGGTAGTTTGAGCATTCTTTGGCATTGCCTTTCCTTGGGATTGGAATGAAAACTGACCTTTCTCAGTCCTGTGGCCACTGTTGAGTTTTCCAGATTTGCTGGTACATTGAGTGCAGCACTTTCACAGCATCATCTTTTAGGATTTGAAATAGCTCAACTGGAATTCCATCACCTCTACTAGCTTTGTTCATAGTGATGCTTTCTAAGGCCCACTTGACTTCACATTCCAGGATGTCTGGCTCTAGATAAGTGATCACACCATCGTGGTTATCTAGGTCATGAAGATCTTTTTTGTATAAGTAAGATTAAATGAGATTAAAACTGCTATATAGATGCTAAAAGCTTTCAAAAGTCTTTTTTTGGGGGAAGGTGCTCATTCATCCATCTATGCAGTATTCTACCCAACAAATGTTTATGTACAAGCACTACACTGGGTGCCTATATGTATGTGTGTATGTGTGTGCATATAATTATATTAATTGTATATTATTAATATAATAATTTTATAATATATAGACATAAATGTTTTTAGCGTGAAGGAGTTGGCATTTCTTTTCCTAGTTTAAATGAGATATAATTGACATATAATGTTGTATTACAATATACAATAATAATTTTTATATATATGTGTATATATATATATATATATATATATATATATATATTCTGAATGATTACCATAGTAAGTTTAGTTAACATCTATTACTTTACAGAGTTAGCAATTTTTAATACAGTCTTTTAAATAAATAAAACATTTTAAGACCATGAAGAAAATCCTTTGGATAGTCTATCTCCTCTCTACAAGATACTTCTAGAAAGAACCACTAGCTCACCAGAGTTGAACTGTGAAGAAGGCTAAGTGCCGAAGAATTGATGCTTTTGAACTGTGGTGTTGGAGAAGACTCTTGAGAGTCCCTTGGACTATAAGGAGATCCAACCAGTCCATTCTAAAGGAGATCAGCCCTGGGATTTCTTTGGAAGGAATGATGCTAAAGCTGAAACTCCAGTACTTTGGCCACCTCATGCAAAGAGTTGACTCATTGGAAAAAGATTCTGATGCTGGGAGGGATTGGGGGCAGCAGGAGAAGGGGACGACAGAGGATGAGATGTCTGGATGCCATCACTGACTCAATGGACGTGAGTCTGAGTGAACTCCGGGGGTTGGTGATGGACAGGGAGGCCTGGCGTGCTGTGATTCATGGGGTCGCAAAGAGTCGGACATCACTGAGCAACTGAACTGAACTGAACTGAACTGATGCCTAAATTATTCTTTGTAGCATTAAAGAATAACAGAGGGCTTCCCAGGAAGCACCAGTGGTAAAGAACACCCCGGCCAATGCAGGAGATGCCAGAGACTGAATTCAATTCCTGTGTCTGGAAGATCCACTGGAGGAGGAAATAACAACCCGCTCCAGTATTCTTGCCTGGAAAATTCCACAGAAGAGTCTGGCTGGCTAGAGTCCATGGGGTCACAGAGAGTCAGACACTACTGAGCAACAGGGTATGCGTGCACACACACACACATGTATGTGTGCCATTCACATACCCATTCATTCATTCATTGATTCACTCATCGAATGTTTATTAAATTCTAGTCTGCCAGAGTATTAAAATGGAAAAGTGCAAAAGCAAGGCAAAAAACAAAACAAGAAACAATGAAAAATGCGGGGGTGGGGGTGGTAAGGTAAAAACAGGGAATTGTTTAGGCAATATAGAGACTTGTCGGTTCGCTGGATAACACCAAAATGTGTAACTGGGTAAATATGAATTATATAATATCAGCACTCATCTGTTACACAGGGGATATTCCTTATATGATATTGCTGTGGAGAGGCAGGCAGTCTGGACTGGACAACAGGAACTAACATCCTCACGTTACAACAGGAAAAACTGAAGATAGCTGGTGTATTAGGGCATCAGTTCTCAACAGGAGTCTGCTGGAGAAATCAATCTTAAGATGCAGATATTCTGGCCACTCTCCAGACATTCTGATTCTTGAGGCCTGTGCTGTGCCTGAGAATCTGCATTTCTAACAACCACGCAGCAGCTTCTGAGGCGGTGGTCTGTAGACCACACATTCTTTCAGTGAAACCTCAGTGGGTACCTAATACATGGCGATTCCAGTTTGAGGTGCTAAAATCCAATCAGTGAGAAAAGCACACATGAGAAACAAGCATTCAGGTGGTAATAACTTTTTAAAAATTATTTTAAAGTAATATAGTATTCCTCAAATAAATTCGAAAAAATAATTCAGGAAACAAAATTTCCCTGCTGTAATTTATTTATTACATTAGAGGAAAAAGCCATTAGGCAGCCGTCTGGGGCTGACCCAAAGGTCGGTCTCAGATGTAGACACTGGGAGGGAGTGGAGTAGGCTGACCACAAGGGCTAGCAGCCACCTGGAGAGGGTCTGCAAAGGAGGCTCCAGCCTTTCCTGCCAGTCCTGTGTATGCCCTCTCCCTGGGACCATGGGAGAATCACTGGAGAACAGAAAGGGTGCTGATAGAGAGGAAGCAAAAAAATATGTCCGCTCTCTTGCCAACAAGCCCCAGTTAAAGGACTTTCAAAGCTCCAAGTCCTCCTCTTCCTCCTTCTGGTTACTGATGCTGACCTCTGAACTCAGTGCAGTTAGAATTTGCTCCCTCCCTTTTCTGCATTTTATCATTTACTTCCTGATTTAAAATATTAAAGCTTCACTACATTCTATTTCTGGTCCTCCACCCATCCCCTTTGGTTCCAAATTTCAGCAAAAGCATCTCCAGGTTAGAGAAAGACAGACTCAATGGGGGTATGAAATTCACCCTGGGCAGGATCAGCCACCAAAGAGGACAACTCAGTCCTATTTGTCTTGGCAAGGCATTCAGTAAGCTGCTGGTTATGTCATTCACCCACAAGTAGGCAGGCCTGACTGTTTTGCAGTCATCCATTTCCCAAAAATGGTATCCTGACCACACACACACACACACAGACACACACAGACACACACACACACACACATATCCAGGGTATACCACCTTTCCAGTGCCTTTCAAAAGAAGCAGGGCCAGACAAAAGGGAATGAAAACAAAAAAGATAAAATCCACATGCAACAAAACACATAAAATTTTTCAATACACAAAGATTTTTTTCAGCTACAGAGAAAGTACAGAATAAAATGCGGATAGCTGGAGAATTTTATCCAACTAATAAGTTGATACAGCATACTTCTGAAGTTAAATGACAAAACCAGGAAAGCCAAGCAGTACCCAAAATTCCACTACTAAAGTGTTTCATCTCAGGTATTTTATATGAATTAATTTCAATTTACAGCTAAATGTCAAGGAAAACTGGTTTGCTTTCTACAGGGCATTATGTTTGGTGCCCTAAGGCCTTCAGGCCCTGAGTAGCTTATAAATAAATAACATTTTCTCCTGACTGTTATGTAAAATAATTTCCCAGCTTGCACTTCCTGCAGTCCCTAAAGGAAACAGAATTCCAGTGTTACAAGAGAATTAGATCTATAAGCCACAGTAAACAGTTTCTGAAAGCAGACCAGCAAAATGCTAAGAGAGTCAGCCTCTGTCCTTTTATATTTATACCTGTATCCATACTAAGGCTGGGATTGAAATTTGTAAAACTCCCAAACATAACTGCAAGATGGAACTATACCCCACAAAGGCTTAAGTACCTAGAAAAATGTATGCTCAACCTAAAATGGCACAAGGGGGAGAATAAACAACATTTCTCTAAATTCAGGCTTAAGATAATATGCAAGCATTTTAAAATCCTGTGAAAGTGAAAAATGAATGTCGCTCAGTCGTGTCCAACTCTTTGCAACCCCATGGACTATACAGTCCATGGGATTCTCTAGGCCAGAATACTGGAATGGGTATCCACTCCCTTCTCCAGGGGATCTTCCCAACCCAGAGATCAAACCAAGGTCTCCTGCATTGCAGGTGGATTCTTTACCAGCTGATCCACGAGAGAAGCCCATATAAAAAAATTCTGTATTTATATCTTAAAATCGCCAAAAGACTACACTGAGACAAGCTATCATGAAATTATTGTGATCAAATAACACTAATTATAAACTGCACATCTTTGATTAACTATTGAAGCTTTTACCAGTGGTACCTTTTTAAAACTACTTTGCCCAGTGTGGCTAAGACAGTGTGGAACTTTAAGCCCAAGAAAAGAAGACCAGTTCAATAATTCCCTCTTTAAGGGCAAAAGGACAAGACCTGGAATATTCTGAGATGAGACCCACCTCCCTTGGCCCTCTCTCAGGGATTCTCTTGTTCTATAAAATGTCGAGTTTTCTCTCTCTACTTTGAGACTTTCCTCATTAATGAAAGTTTTCCCTACTGCAGCAGCCTGAATAAAATGCTCAGTAATTTTCCCTTTCATTGTAATAAAATTCAAAGTGTTCAAGCAGAGCTATGGTAAACTTTGAAACAGGATTAGAAGTCACCTGGGCAAGCCTCATTAAACTTCAGTTTGTGTTAAACCCAAGAGGTTGAAAATTCTTGGAAAGTTCAGTCGGACTAACTCAAAACCTCAAAACCCATGTTTGAACTTTGGACATCTTTTCTTTAAACGATAAGAATATAATTCATACTGGCTCAGCTTATTCAATAGATTTGTAAAACAAATCCCTTAATATCACAAGCAAAGACATTCCTCTTCAACTCAAGCATTTCAAACTTCATTCATACCAATGTATAATGTCTAAGCAACTATTTAAATTATCTAAAATTTAAACTGCTTCAAATTGTTTGAACAATTTAAAACCTATTTTCATTTTAGCATCATAAAATCTCACAAGAGATTTATTAAGAAACAAATGCTGCAATGCATGAAGAAGCTACTGCAGAGATACACTGTGAACCATGCAGCTGAATTTTTATGTCCCAAAGCAAAAGGACTGAACTGACTCACCCAGCCTCCTTCAACTGCCCAGTAACCAACCTAAAAAGATGACAAGAGCAGAGTGAAGAAGTGAAGAGAAAAGAAGGCAAATGTCACTCCTTCAAATGCACTCAGCAGACTAACTGCTCCATATTCTTCCAAGCATTTGTCACTTCCTGAGCACACTTCCATAGCAGTGGAACATTCAGCTATAAATTTTTAGTCACCCAACTCGTTAAAGTACAAGTGTGCCTGTGTCACATCTGATACGTCCCCAACATCTGCACAATAAACCCAAGAGAACTCTGCATCCATTGTGTGGGTAGCTATATTTTAGAACAGTGCTTGACACACAGGAAGCACCCACTAAACACTTGTTGAATGAACCAGTAAATGCCCACTGTTGTTTCTGATGTTATTACTGCTGCTTAGCTGGAAATTCCTAAGTTTCTGTTAGGTGTGCGATTAAATAAACAAAACAGAATCCACTGACAATTGTACCTTCTGTCTCAATCATCATTCAGGCTTATCCAAATTCACAGCTTAGTTTTACCAAGACTAACGACTCCAAGTCCCCAAGAGCAGGAAATGTGCCTTTGGTTCTCTTTCAGAAGCCCTAGAAACACCATGACAATCAACATGCAGGCCCAGAGTTCAGCTGAAGGGTGGGACATGCTTCTAGGTTTCTAAGGTCCCAAAGAGTTCAACATTCTGTCAAAGAGCCAAATACACCCAGGAGTATAGAATTCATTTACCAACAGCATCTGACTGCCTTCCATATCCATCTAAACCTCAAATGTTTAAACTTTTATGTCTAGGAAACAATAAACCGGATTGGGACTAGCTACTCTATTGGTTCATAATGTTTTCACAGCTTGTCAATTTTAAGCAGAAGAAATGAAAAGGCCACATTCAGGATCAAAAATTAGATACACACGTTAGGATATAAAAATAGAGCTAGACCGCCCAAGTGGAGAGCTTAGTCTTGTGGAGAGCTTAGTCTTGGCTGAAATTACCTAGCTTAATTCAGAGATCCATTCCTGGAAGGGAAAGACATGAACAACTGCAGTCAATTGTGGAAAATGTGGAGCCTCACTTAACCTTCCTGGTAAAGGAACTCCACATGGATTTACATCTCCTCTCAGCCCTGCTAAGACTGAAAAACACTAGGCTCGGATACCACTCAGTCATAAAAAAGCATGAAATTTTGCCTTTTGCAACAGCATGGATGGACCTGGAGGGTTTCATGCTTAGTGAAATAAGTAGGTCAGGATACATACTCTGTGTTATTAGTTATATGTGAATCTAAAAACTAAAATGAGTGAATACAACAAAAAAAGAAACAGACTTAAAGATATAGAGAACTAGTGGTTACCAGTGAGAAGAGAGAGGGGAGAAGGGGCAGGATAAAGATAGAGGATTAAGAGATACAAAGTACTATGTATAAAATAAGCTAAAAGTATATACTGTACAGCATAGGGAATATATCCATTATTTTGCAATAACTATAAATGGAGTACAATCTTTAAAAACTGTGAATCACTATGTTGGACACCTGAAACATATAATATTATATACCAACTATATCTCAGTACACACACACACACACACACACACACACACACACGGGCACAAAACCAAAACACTAGGCTTGCACCTGCCCAACCTCGTGAATGATAGTCAAAAAAGATAGGCTTTGAATCCAAAAAGTAAGGACTAAAGTAAAAGACTAAATGATGAAACTGAGTCCTGCAAAACACAGATATAACTACTATAAATTCATATGTAAATTAATTCCCTTATTATGCCAAAGGATTGCTCAAGGAAAATAATTAGAATCTCTCCTCTCCAAGAATTTGTAAATCCCTCTTCTACCAGTTGGAATGGAAATTACAAAATGCCAGCTCGCACTGATCTTCAAAAGCCAACACTTGAATGGAAATGTCTACCCTGTAATACACAAAGCTCCAGCCAGAGTTCTGCATTCTGTATGGGTCTAGTGGGGAACAGGAAGGATGAGCGTCTATTGGAAGACAGAGTGCTGGGGAGACTTCAAGGAGAGGACAAAACAAGCACTTGGTTCACTAAACAAAGTAGCAAAAGAGCGCATGTTATCTTAAGGAAGTCTCCCTGGAGTCCTATTCCTGCTTCTCCTTGCCCAGGCCTTCATATCTAGTCTGGCTCCCAAGATGGGCTAACAGAATGAATACAGGCCACGCACAGGACTGCTTACATACCTATAAGGCGAGCGAGTGTGGCAGAGAAACTTTATTTTTAATTTCATCTTCACTGATTTAAAAAGATAGTGCAGTTAATGGAAAACTTTTCATTTTATTTTAAACCACCTGAATCTACTTTTCCAACTAAATTCTTTTAAACGTATATACTCAAGTATGGAGACACACACACACAGCAAGTATTTCCAATGAAATCATAGCATCTAAACCGAGATGTACTCTAAACGTAAAAGATACACTTGATTTCAAAGACCGGTATGAAAACAAAGGTAAAAATCTCATTAGTAACTTAATATTGACTACTTGTTGAAATGATAATATTCTGAATAGACTCAGTCAAAATGAGTATCATTAAAATTAACTTATTATAATTAATTTACCAATTGAAATTAACTTTATTTATACAATAATAAAACTGTATTATTAACAGTAATTATATATACTCATTTTATTCTTTTAAAGTAGCTATTAAAAATTTTTAACTACTTGTGGTTCACATTATATTTAATTGCACAGCACCACTCTTCAGATTTAAATCAGCCTAAACTTTCAGCTTTAAAACTCCCTCTTAACCTTTTCTGTGTCTGGACTTTGGCAGTCAGATAAAACCTATGGACCCTTCTAAGAATGATGCTTATAAATAAATAAAATGAGTGGTTTATTTTATTAAATGAATACAATAAAATAAATTGGTTTCACAAATGAAACCAATTATACTAAAATACTGTTGCCCAAACACTTCAAAAATAATTTTATAATTGTGCTTTTCTTTTTTTAATTGTACTTTTCATAATTAAAGAACTGAAAAACCATAAATAAATAGTGATGAGTCTAATGACTAGTAAAATTTCTTACTAGAGATAAGCATAAATGAATCTGTCATGCCATATTAAATTTTCCAAGATTTCTATTGATGGCAAAGTTATGGGTATTGTTTATGCTGCTGAGGTTTGTTGCCTACATTTATAATTGAAGGAAATGCTCAAGTGCAGTTCAGGGTGAGGGGGGAAATGTGGATGTACTTACTTTTTACTCCACCCAAATGTATAAACCCCTTAATATTTACTCATAGATCCCCGTGGGGATCCATGGACTCTAGGTTAAAAGGACTGTTTTAATACCTGGTGAATTCCTGAATCTGTTTGTCAAAAATGACCCCTATCCCTAGGATGTCATTTTACCTTGGCTCATTCCTGTTCATTTGGAGGTCATGACTCACAATTCCTGTTTTTGACCACAACCAAACCAATATTATAAGGAAACGCTTGCACTTGTGTTTTTCCGATACTTTTGCTCTCCAAAGGGAACAGGAAGAGCAGTTCAGAATGTATATATTTTAATTTTATTGAAGTTTTTGACCACAACCAAACCAATATTATAAGGAAACGCTTGCACTTGTGTTTTTCCGATACTTTTGCTCTCCAAAGGGAACAGGAAGAGCAGTTCAGAATGTATATATTTTAATTTTATTGAAGTATAGTTGACTTACAATGTGTTATTTTCTGCTGTACAGCTAAATGACTCAGTTATACACATATATTTTTCATATTCTTTTCTATTATAATATATCACAGGATACTGCATATAATTTCCTATCCTATACAGGAGAACCTTGTTGAAGAATGTATATTTAAAAGGAAAGAAAAAAATTTTTAAGTGCATAGTATCAAAAAATAGTCTTTTGACCTAATGATTAATTTCTGTGTGTCAGAATATTCAGCAACCACAAAAACCACAGAAATTTCAGTGGCACTTAATATAACTGACTACCTGGTGATGTCCATGTGTAGAGTCATCTCTTGTGTTGTTGGAGGAGGGTGTTTCCTATGACCAGTGCATTCTCTTGGCAAAACTCTGTTAGCCCATGCCCTGCTTCATTTTGTACTCCAAGGTCAAATTTAGCTGCTACTCCTGGTATCTCTTGACTTCCTACTTTTGCATTCCAGTCCCCTGTGATGAAAAGGACATCTTTTTTTGGTGTTGGTTCTAGGAGGTCTTATAGGTCATCATAGAACTGTTCAACTTTAGCTTCTTCGGCATTAGAAGTTGGAGCATAGACTTGGATTACTGTGATACTGAATGGTTTGATACTGAATGGAAATAAACAGAGATCATTCTGTCATTTTTGAGATTACACCCAATTACTGCATTTCAGACCAAATATCAATAACCTCAGATATGAGATGACACCACCCTATGGCAGAAAGCAAGAGGAACTAAAGAACCTCTTGATGAAAGTAAAAGAGGAGAGTGAAAAAGTTGGCTTAAAACTCAACATTCAAAAAAAACGAAGATCATGGCATCCAGTCCCATCACTTCATAGCAAATAGATACGGAAACAATAGAAACTGTGAGAGACTTTTTTTTGGCTCCAGAATCATTGCAGATGGTGACTGCAGCCATGAAATTAAGATGTGTGTTCCTTGGAAGAAAAGCTTTGACCAACCTAGACAGCATATTAAAAAACAGAAACATTACTTTACCGACAAAGGTTCATCTAGTCAAAGCTATGGTTTTTCCAGGGGCCATATATGGACTTAAGAATTGGACTATAAAGAAAGTTGAGCACCAAAGAATGGATGCTTTTGATCTGTGGTGTTAGAGAAGACTCTTGAGAGTACCTTGGACTGCAAGGAGATCCAACCAGTCACCCCAAAGGAAATCAGTCCTGAATATTCATTGGAAGGACTGATGCTGAAGCTGAAGCTCCAGTATTTTGGCCACCTGATGCAGAGAACTGACTCAATGGAAAAGACCCTGATGCTGGGAAAGACTGAAGGCAGGAGAAGGGGACGACAGGATGAGATGGTTGGATGGCATCACCAATGCGATGGACATGAGTTTGAGCAAGCTCCAGGAGCTGGTGATGGACAGAGAAGTCTGGCATGCTGCAGTCCATGGGGGTCACAAAGAGTCAGACACAACTAAGCAACTAAATATAATTGCACAAAGTATCTCCCAGTTTATTTTAATTTACAAACACTTCTACTATACCTATTGTCTGTGAGGTACTGTTCTAAGGACTCCAAGTAATAACTCCTAAATCCTTAACACAATCCTATGACTTAAGTATTATCAGTATTATCCCCTAATAAAAATGAGAAAACTGAGGCTCAGAGAGATGTTAAATAACTTTCCCAAGGTCACACAGCTGGGCTTCCAAGAGAAACCAGCTGCCTATTGTATTCTTCAAGGTGAGGTCAACACCAAACAATGGAACCTCAAGACTGCTCATTACAAGTGAGCTAAGGGTTTTGTTTTGTTTTGTTTTACCATCTTCATTCTTGCTTCTTAATCACTCGTTGAAAAAGTAAAGCTAGATGAGGTAAGAAAGGCCACCTGTATATAATAAAGGCCACCTTTATACCTTGCAGCCTATTCACAATCAGGTTTCAAAATTAAACCAAATGCCTTTCTTTGTCTGTGATGAAAAATAAGCTCCTCTGTATCTCAGCACAGAGAATGCTAGGCCTGCCATTTCTTCCAACTCTTATCTGAAATACATTCCAGGAGAATTGAGGCCTGTGATAAGCCAAGTTTCGACTTCACCACACCAGCTCAAGAGAGATTACACATATGCTCATGGGACTGAACTAGCAGGAGAATGACCCAGAAACCTTAGTTCCTAGGTGTCCAGTCACTATTGACACTGTTGCCAGGACCACGTGAACTCCGCCTGTGTCAGGCGCTCAGCCATAAGCTTCCACCAGAGAAACCAGCCCTACAGGTGTATCCAGGGAGGCAGGTGTACAAGGGCCACATTCTTGCCTTCTGTGAACAAACGCAGAATTGTCTCCAGGCTGTGCTAGGCTCCCAGAGCCAGATAACAGCCCCACAAAAATACACACAGTAATCTCAACACAGAAACATTTTAGCACGCTGCCACTCTGTAACACTAAAGTAAAAAGCTTTGAATGCCAACCACTAAAAGAAAGAGTCTGATAATGTTACAATAACATTCATCTAGATAGACAAGGCTTCTTAGGTAAAATTTAACTACATCAAGAATCTTTAGGGCAGATACAATCGATCAATATTTGTGGCTCTGAAAACCCACTGCTCTCTTTTAAAAGATTTCTTGGACTAATATAAAAGCTTCTTCTTGGCTATGTTAACTGTCATCCCCTTGCTGAAATGATGGAGGCCCAGTGGTAACTATAATATTAAATAAAATGACTTCATTTTCTCCAGAGAAATATTTTTACCTCGACCCCCGCACTCCGGCACTCAAATACACAGGATTTCAATATCAGGGGGCAAAAAGTCAGGCCTAATAGGCCTGGCCCGTTCTCAGATTAACAACCTTAGGGGAATAATCCTATAAGAAAATATTTTCAAGATTTGGGGTAATAACATTTTGGGGCCAGATGAAATTTGTTAGAGTTTGCACTTTTGTTTCTCAAAACCTCTGAAGTCATTTGTTTCCCACAGTTTTTCTCAGAAGCTACTTTGTGGGAAAGAAAGCCAGTTCCTAGGCAACAAGCCAGCTAGAACTGGGTTTCTCTGAAAGCCAGCCAGCCCCCGCCAAGGCTGGGCTAAAATGGCCAGCTCTCACCAAGGCGGTTAAATTTTGACCCAGGTAGAGCTATAGGTACTGACCTGGAAAAATGTTTATGACAGTGTGTCAGGGAACAAGCAACACGGACCCAGTTTCTTGGATCTGCTTTCTTGCTTCAAATTACATAGGAGGAGTTATGCCAACCTGTGAAATGCCTATCTCTAGATAAGAGTGAAGGATGGGGATACCCTGGTTGGAGGGATGGTGGAAAACTGGCAATATTGTAACAAAGACATAAACTCTGGAACCAAACTGTCTCCTGTGCAAATCCCAGCTTGGCTACTTCTTACCTGAGTGATGCTTGGTCAAGTTACTTAGACACTCTCTGCCTCAGTTTCCTCCTCTGTAAATTAGAGCCCACAACCCACACGGTTGTGGTAAGAATTAATGAACGTATATATACCAAGTACTTAAGGTAACTGCAATTCTCACATGTTATTTGGTAACATTTGTCCCATTTGCCACAACCTTTCTAACAAAAGGTAGGACTACTTTCTCCATGCAGAGATGAAAGCACAGAGGCTTAGAGAAATTACAGCATTTGCTCTACATCATGGAGTTAATAAGAGACCATGTGGAGGGATGCACACCAGTGGTGTCAACTCACAACCCAGCAGGTCTCTTTGGTCTCTTGTCTGGCTTTTCTTTACTGACTTATTTCTCTCTTAAAAAAAAAGAAAATGATAGGGGAAGTTTAAAAAAAATAGGGTATATTATACTTTTTTAATTAATAAAAATAATCTTTATGACATGAAATTCCACCAAGTCAAACTCTTGGAGGCTGAGAGATAAGGGGCTACTCTTCTCCTGCCCTCTTGGCCTGGCTTGCACCCCAATTGTAGTTGATCTTCCCCAGCCAGGCAAATAGAGCAGAGGAAGGCCATGCTCACAGGGAAGAGACTCAATTAACCACAGCTCAACTTTCTTGGAAAAATCTCTCCTAAGGCTCAAGAGAGGCAGCATGATAAATCCAGGCGCTTAGGGAAGGGAATGCAAACAACCCACATAACTATCCTCTGCTTTTTCCTCCTTGAGAAGTCTCCCAGTTTCCCTCGAAAGAAATATTTACCTTAAGGTTCCTATTTTTCTTTATTATCACTTTTTCATCTCTGGAATTGCTACAGTTGGTTGTCCTTCAAATATCAGCATGACAATGACTGATCTTTCAAAATGCCACCCTCGCTCACCCGTGATGGCAAGGAAAGGAAAAAAACAACCACACAGGGCTGCTCGTCACAATATTTACCAGGGCTGGAATGTTTTGTTAGTTTTCGGTGGAGGATGCTGAGACTTGACAAAGGAAAAACAAAAACTCCTCTGTGTCAAAACACAAGCTGAAGATGATTTCCTTCTCTGCTGCCCTGGTGTCAACTGCAAACAAATTCAGAGCTGCCCTGGGCTCAAGGAGTGTTTATAGTCCCGCGGAGCTATAAACACACCATCCTTCAAAACAACACACAGAGCCACCCAACATCAAACAAGCGAGGATGTTCCAGAAAGGATATATTGGGTTTTGACGTCCAACGCGCCGAGTGAAATAACTTTGTTTCCCCTAAAAATAGGTAAACTAAAACAAATACAGGAGTGTTCCAAAGCATTGTAGTCAGCAGCCACTTCTTCCTGTGACTCACAACGATCTCATAGCTTCTTTTTTGTAATGACCATGGGCCAGGAATGACATGCTCTTTGGTGGACTGACCCACAGACTCTTCATACCAGTGCTGTGATGAATTTGAAATTATTCCCATTTTGTAGGCGAGAAGACTGAGGCTCATGGAGGTCAAGCCACGGTGTAGGTTCACAAAGTTTGCCATTGGCTTTTGGACCCTGGTCTGTGAGATTCTGGAGGTCAAACTTTAAGAAAATTGGCTCAGACAGTACCTCAGTGTCCCTCAACAAGGGTTTAAGCAAAATTCATTCAAGGTTTCTGGGCTCCAAATCTCATTCTTTTCACCAAAAACACCTAGACTCTACAATGACCAATTTTTAAAATTTAAAGTAGGCATACTTGTTCTATGTCTAAAATGAAAAGAATGGCAATACCAAGTGTAGGTGAGAATGTTAAACAACAGAAATTCATATACTGCTGGTGGGAATGTGGACTGGCACCACCACCTTGGAACACTATTTAAACTTATCTAGTAGAATTAGATAAATGCATATCCTATGCCCCAATCCTGCAATTGCATCCCAGGGTTCACCCCTGAGACATGCAAGTACTTTGCATGTACACCAAGACATGGATGGTAATCGATGGTCACAGTGACAGTAATATTATTCAAAGGAGTCCCAAATTGCAAGCAACATAAATGTCACCAAAAGTAAAGCATGCCTGTAAACGTTGCTGTCTCCACATTGTAATACCATACCAAAATGAAAATGAATGAACCATAGCTATACACAGACAAACCTCAGGATAATGGTGAGGAAATGAAAGCAAAAGAACACAACACTGAATGAATCCATTTATACAGAGTTCCAAAACAAGCACAACTCATCGGGGGGGAGCAAAGTCAGGACAGCGGATACTTTCGGGGAGAAGGAAGCAAGTCCTAAGAAGGAGCTTCTTGGTTATTGCCAAGTTCTAATTTCAGATCCAGCCTTCGGGGTAAACTTATCCACTGTCCGCTTAAGACTTATGTGACTCTCTTTCAGATGACCTTCCTCTCCCTTCCCTCCAAAACAAACAAACAAACAAAGTAAGGAAATTCATAAAACCTTGAAAAATAAACCAGGTTTTTAAGATCTGTACTGGGAGGGCAGGGGTAGGTACTGTATAAGACATTCTAAATCAAGTTCAATGATCTTAACACACAGGAAAAGCTCTACAGAGAAATCTTCTCAGCAGTATTGTAAACCATGTTTGTATTCAATAAAGACCTGCTTATTGTGGCATCAAAGAGACACAATAGTGATCCATCTCAGGAAGGGGCACACACGCATGCGCACGCACACACACAGTGCCAGGGGTTCAAAAGTATAACTCTCCTATTGCAATGATGAAGTCATTTGGTATTTTGGTACAAAATCCTCTATGCCAGGGGAAAAACTGAGCATTCTCAACATCAGCTACTAAGAGAAAACAAAGGACCAGCCTGGTCTTAAATGTCATCTTTACCATGGCAGACTTACTTCAGCAATCCTATAAGACAACAGGGCTAAGTATGATATGGCCCATGTATCTGAGATTTAAAAAAAAATCTTGATGCTCCTAGTGAGGAAAAATACTCACTATGCCCCTTGGCCAGTATAGAAAGAATTGCACTGCTTCTCAACCTGCCAAAGGACAAATAAGATTTCAAACTTGAACCTCCCTCGTGGTCCAGCAGTTAAGAATCCGTCTACCAACGCAGAAGACACAGGTTCGATCCCTGGTCCGGGGAGATTCCACACACTGTGGAACAAGTAAGCCCATGGGCCATAACCACTGACCCTGTACACTAGAGACCATGCGTAGCAACTACTAAAACTCATGCCCTAGAGCCTTGCTTGGCAACAGCAGAAGCCACCGCAAGGAGAAACCATCCAGCAAAACTAGAGAGGAGCACCCTCTGCCCCCCGGCCACTTGCTGCAACTAGAAAAAGTCTGCGTACAGCAACAAAGACTTAGTGCAGTCATTAAATAACTAAATAAAAATAAAACCACATTTCTTTAAAAAAATTTTCAAACTCTCCAAGAGCCCCTGAAGGTATGGTACCTCCAAGAGATACAGATCCTGGGACTCTGAAGTGGTTTGTTTGTCTGGTCCCTTCATTTGGTTAACTCTCAGATATTTTTCAGACCTGCCTCAAGCTTGCTGCTTCCAAGCTTCCTCTGACCTCCCCTTCCCCTGTGGGTCCTTTCATCTTCTAGACCCTTAGAATGTTATTCTTTTCCAATCAGCCCTTTACTCAAACTGTCATATATCCTTATCTACTTAATTTCATTTGCTGCAAAGAACATCACTTTTCTGTCCATCTTTGATTGCTTACGGCAAAATATCTGTGCACAGTGGGTGCTCGATAAAGTCTTAATGGATAAATGAAAAATCTCTCTCGTAATAACAACAAAGGCAAATATCTTCCTGTTCTATTCAAAACAACAAACTGCAGCCTGGTAAGTTTCAGGAGAGATCTAAAAGTCAGAGGGGTTTTTAGACAGTCAAGTTCATTTTCCTTTCTGCCTAGATTCCCCATGTGGAAAAGCTCCCAGAAAGGCTTGCCGAGATAAGGAGAAGGCGATGTCTAGACGATTCCGCTTAGCCTTCTGCTGGGAAAACCTCCAGCTATTTCACTGAACCTCATATAACCAAGTCATAGTTCACATTTCACAGATTCCACAAGAGGGTTTTGACATCTCTGGAGAAGAGAGTTGGGGGATGGGTGGACAGACTGCAGTCTTTAGAGTGGTTTCCAACAAACCAGTAAGTACAAACAATTCTAAAAGGCTAGGATGTCACTGGTCCCTGCGGTTGCCGAACAAAAAAGAAGGCCTGTCCTATGGAGTGGCTCCAAAACAGTGAAAATGTGCTTAATCATGATCTAATTACAATCTTTTATGCTGAAACCACAGGGGAAAATCTCCCAGGTTTCAAGCTAGAATTGTGGATCTCAGTGCCCATACACATATGTTAATACACAAGACTGCCGTGGAGCAGAACTGTGCCGGGCAGTGGGTTTTTGGTACTCTTCACCCATATCCATTCTCTCACTTCTCCCCTAAAATGTCCCCACCTTAGTTTACATACAATTTCCTTATCCTTCCTCCTATATGGCCATGAGGAAAAAAATTGTAAGAAATGAGTTTCATGCTCTAGATACATGCATTCCTTCCTTGTTTGTTAATAACCCGTAACCCTTGCTGACTTTCTGTACCTTGACTCTAAGCTCTAAGCTGTTGATAGACAGGGACTGATCCATCTTTTCCATACTCTCAGCACAGAGTACACCCTATATGTCGGCATAGCAGGCATGCAAAGGCTGATAGGCTAGATGGATAAGTTAGGTTCCTTTTCTGCTTTGAAATACACGAAATTCCAGAATAACCTTTTGAACTTCCCTGACACCAAACTTCTGTGAATGAAGAAGGGTAAGATTACTGCTGTTTGCAACCTGCATAAGGCTATCCCCATGTGTTAAGATACATCAGAAGGAAAACGATAGAAAACTACTCTTGATCAAATCAGAAACTTATTCAACACAGATCTGTAGAAACAAAAGTCACCTTGATCTTAGTGCTACTTGCCCAGCATTCATTTCCCCTTACCTCTTTGAATTCACTGAGTGACTCAGCCCATCCCTTCCTAAGAGAGAGTTGCTTAAGCTCCTGAACGTGTGCAAATGAACTGTATACTGTCAGCACTGAATAAATTACTAGGGTCTTGAAGATATCTTATGTAAATTGAGAAAAAATATAAAACTAAAAAAG
The DNA here is from genome assembly GCF_027580195.1 of Bos mutus. NCBI lineage: Eukaryota > Metazoa > Chordata > Mammalia > Artiodactyla > Bovidae > Bos > Bos mutus. The sequence goes on along the minus strand of NC_091638.1, from coordinate 35,732,403 downwards.
TACATTGAAAAATAACGTGCGAACTGTATGGTCGTCTTTTGCAGCTGAAATACCTTTGTATACGTGCTCTGCTGTTGCCATGGGTGCTCGGTCACTCGGTTGTGTCCAACTCTTTGGGACCCAATGGACTGCAGCCCGCCAGGTTCCTCTCTCCATGGAATCTTCCAGGTAAGAATACTGAAATGAGTTGTCATTTCCTACTCCAGGGGATCTTCCTGACTCAGGGATCAAACCCACATCTCTTACATCTCCTGCCTTGGCAGACAGATTCTTTACCACTGCGCCACCTGGGAAGACCGTCCTAGTACCAATTCTAAAAACTCACATACATATGCCTACCATATTACTAAAAAAAACATGAAATCCTTGTATTACCAATAGATGCTGGGAACCTCACACTGCATTCTCAAAGAGGCAAAATTCCATCTGCAAGAGGGCCATCTAGTCCTTCCACCATGGATGGAACAGTTGCCTCCCTCCCCTTGTGGTTCAGACCACAGGGCCCACATGATGGGCTACCTGAGCCATATACAGCACATGGTGGACCCTCAATATACAACTCAACTTACCACAAAGCAATAATATTAATGGAGCTCCTTTGGAGTTAACAATGAAGTAAGGAAGACCTAGCACCTAGACTGTGCCTCAAAAAACACTTTACAAAGAATAAGTATCCTCATTTTCAATACAGTCAGGAGCCAAAAAGATCATACAGAAGTACATCTGTTTATGTAATTCTACATGTTTCAAAAATCAAGCTTTCCAGTAGCAACAGACTCATTCCTCTTTCCCATGACCTTCTTGTCAGGCTTCCCTTAATGAAGTTTCTCCCTGATAAACATCATGAATATTCCATTGTGCCAAGAAGAAAGAAGCTCACATCAAGTTGCTTGGTTTGAACTAAACACTTAGGAGCCACCTGAGCAAATCAGTTAAGGTCTTTGGAAGAGGTTATTTCCAATTGGGACACTTTTCAATGACCCACTTGGAATAATATTCAACAGCAGGTTCTTTTTCTTCTACTACCTTTCTCATAATCAGTAGGTTCAAGATAAGAAGGAAGCATATCCAGTTTTATTTTTTTTCCTCACAGACACTACTCAACTGTATTATTCAAATGTATTCAAGTTTTTCCAAGAGTTATACACGTGCACAAACGTGTGCATACACACACCAAATAAATGCACTTTCCTACTGAGTTGTTTAAGAAGATACATTTTCACAATACTGTAAATCAACTATACTCCCATAAAAATTAATGTAAAAAAAAAGATGGACTTTGTTATATCAAAATAGTGATTAAAAAGTCAAGACACAGGGACAAAGAAATTTGGTTTCTCTCATATAGGCCAAAAAAAAAAAGAAAAAAGAACATTAAAAGAAAACAAATTTTTAAAAAATACTGTGTGTAGAATAATGAAGTCATTTTTCAATAATTCTATTGTTAAATAATGACACCCCAGTGTAGAATGGGCAGCTCATCACTTCTCGATAACAGTTATTTTCTAATTTTAACAAGAGCCTTATACCCTTTTACAGGCACTAATTTATTTAAATTTCACAATAATCTTAAGTGAGAAGGGGAAAAAAAATTCCGTGAGGGCAGAAAGCTTTGCCTGCTTTTTCACTCATTTATCGTAAGAGCTGGCGTGGTCTCTGGTGCACAGTAGGTATATAATGAAATCTGTTGACTGAAGTCATATGTTAGACAATGAAGCTCAAAAATCTCAAGTACCTTGTCGGAGACCAGAAGAAGACTAGGAAGTGGCTGAGCCAGGCTCCCAATGAAAGGTGGTGGGATTCCTGAGTCCTCCAGGACTGGTCCTTTTAATGCCATTAAAAAAATTTTTTTTTTAATTGGAGTATAATTGCTTTACACTATTGTTAGTTTCTCTGTACAACAACATGAATCAGCTATATGTATACATATATCCCCTTCCTCTGAACCTCCCTCACACACACACTCCATCCCACCCCTCTAGGTCATCACAGAGCACAAGGCTGAGCTCCCTGTGTTATACAGTAGCTTTCTACTAGCTATCTATTTTATTCTGTATATAGGACAATGCTACTATCTCAATTTGTCACACCTCCTCTTCCCTTCCCTTGTGTCCACAAGTCCGGGAATAGAGATTCAGACAAAGAGAATCGACTTCTAACACTTTTAAGATCACATCATACCCCTGCAAGGCAGCTACAAGACACTATCCTGTAGAATGAGAAACAAACATATTTTTAATCCATTAACCCAGTAACTGCCCTGCCCATGAATTTCACTCTCCTTCCAGTCTCTTTCGGGAAACCTGACTCCCAAGAATTACTTTAGAGTTACAGCTCCATGGAGAAAGAAATGGCAACCCACTCCAGTATTCTTGCCTGGAGAAGAATCCTTGTGGGCTATAGTCCACAGAGTTGCAAGAGTCAGACACAACTTAGCAACTAAACCACCATCACCACAGCTCCACAGGATCTTCCCAGGTGGCCCCAGTGGTAAAAAAAAAAAAACCCACCTGACAATGCAGGAGACACAAGAGACTGAGATAGATCCCTGGGTCAAGAAGCTCCCTGGAGGAAGAAATGGCAATCCACTCCAGTATTCTTGCCTGGGAAATCCTGTGGACAGAGGAGCCTGGCGGGCTACAGTCCATGGGGTCACAAAGAGTTGTACACAACTGAAGCAACCTAGCACACATGCACAGCTACGTGGGGAAGTGAAGACCACCAGAACTCAGGAGAAGCCAAACCATGGACCTGTGGATACCATAGCCCCTGTGGGAGAAAGTCACTTCTGTACTAATGTCAAAATCAGTACCAAGAAGAAGGAGAAAGCAAAGGGTAGAGGGAGCTCATCTGAAATCACCCAGACAATCTGAATGGGCCCCCTATCCCTCTGTCAGCAAGTGAATCAAAGGGAAAGAAAACTCTTCACAGAACAATGGCATGAGTCATGGTTTCCCCTTTTACCAAGTGATGCAAAGAAAAGGAGTTCTCCTTTATATACCTAGAAATCTCTCAGTCTCTCCCAATCAATCAATCGGTTTCTCTCTTTTTCATTTGCACCTTTCTCAAGGGTCCATGAATTGGAACAAGTTCTTATCAGTGAGCATCTGCTTCTATTTCTGAGGTTAGATCCTGTCCTTACCTTCCCTCCTTTCCAAAGGATGATCCAATAATTTAGCACTAACCCAGCTCAGACAGATTCTGAGAGCAGGGGTACACATTTATCCTCCTGAACAGAATCACTGAGAACCATGCCAATCCTGAGGCTTATCCTGGACTCCCTTTCAGGCACTCTCTGAGAACGCCCTTTTTGATGTCCCTTGGCCTTATGAAGTCACCCCAAGAATAACAAGACATATAGTAACCATTTCCTGGGTGTCCGGACACATAAGAAATGCAAAGAAATTCAAGGAGAAGTTAAAAACATCAGCATCCAACTCAACCACTCTAGGTACCAATGATACCAAGGGCTGTCTTATAAAAACAAGTGTGCTTGCCCAGAGCTCCAAGGCATAATTTTAATTAGCCTTGCTCTGAAAACTTCCAGAAAGGCCAAAACCTACTGCACACGTCTTCTCAGCCAAGAGACAGATGTAGGGTGAGCATTTTCCACTGAGTATCTTCAAAACAGAAGCAACTTCCTGATAAATGTTCACTCTGCCCAAAGCATTTACTGTCAAGAGACAGGACAAAAAACCTTGAGGACTGGTCAGTATTTCTTTAAACACCATCATCTGTATACTCATTCTGACAAATCTGGTCACAATTGAGTACCATTTTATTATTCCATCTTCACTTTCCAAAAAAAACCCAGCTTATATTTATGTAAATAAACATATCTTATATGGAAACTTTATCACTTCTATAAGCAGACATATAGAATCAGTTGCCATAAAAATAAGGTAACTCCAAAAGCAAATACAAGCAAGGCAAAATGATGTCATTAAAAACTAGGGCCTCTCAACTAGAAAGGGAGATTTGTGCACGTGTGCACGCTCAGTCGTGTCAGACTCTTGGCATGGACTGTAGCCCACCAGGCTCATCCGTCCAAGGGATTCTCCAGACAAGAATACTTAAGTGAGTTGCCATTTCCTACCCCAGGGGAATCTTCCAGACCCAGGGACTGAACCTGTGTCTCCCAACACTGGCAGGCAGATTCTTTACCGTTGCTCTACCTAAGCAACAGAAAGGGAGATTAGCAAATGTTAAAGGGTATTAAAGACATATTAGCACCTAGAATTAAGAGGAACAGGGGAAAGGATTGAATCTGAATGGAGGCAGGAACTCCAGGGAGAAGACAAAAAATGCCTAGGGGCTTTATTTCAATCTGGTCTTTACTACCTGAGGTGTGTGCATAACACCGCTTACTGCAGACTTCCTCTCCTCCAAGGGATCTTCCCAACAGAGGGATGGAACCTGCCTCTCTTTTGTCTCTTGCATTGGCAGGCAGATCCTGCCACTAGCACCAAGTGCTTTGATCCCTGGGGTAGGGAAGATCCCCTGAAGGAGGGCATAGCAACACACTCCAGTATTCTTGCCTGGAAAATCCCATGGACAAAGGAGCCTGATGGACCAGGATCTCCTGGATTAAAAAACCTACAGTCCATAGGGTTGCAAAGAGTTGGACACAACTGAAGCCACTTAGCAGGCAAGCTAGCATTTGAGATGTTAAACAGGTGACATACAATGGTACTCCAAAACACCCTCAAGGTAGTTCCTACCCACAAGGTCAATCAGCACACCAGGCAGCAGGAGGACCCAGAACTGGAAGTGTGAATGGGAAGGCAAAGAATTTTAACAAGACACAAAAAAACAGCAAGTTCTTTCTTCTGCAAGACTGACCTTCAGCAGCTCAAGGTCAAACCAAAGTGGTAAAACCTTGAGTGCTGGTGCCTGCTTCTGGCATTCAAAGAAAAGTTTTTTCCTTAGCCATAGAAATCTCTGCCACCTTATACAATCCAGCAATGTCTCCATCTTGTGATTAAAAAAGAAAGAACAAAGCATGGAGATAATGACCATTGGAGTAGGATATACTTGTGACTAAATCCCTGCCACTTTCTGGCCTCAGTTAGCTCATCCACAAATAGGATAACCTGTTGAAGGTTATTTTGAGGCTCAAATGAGGCAATGTACATACAATGTCTGGCCCAATATCAGGTACACAGTTGCTTCTCCTTAAAATCCAGGAAATTTATTGCTTCTTTTTTTAATCCAGGAAATCAAACTTAACTTAGCACTTACTTTATGGCATGTACTAAGTGACTGATATGTTGTGTCCTGTTCTACATGCTAGACATGTACTGATGCATTTAATCTCACAAACCCCCTGAAGTAGGCACTATTATTATTTCCATTTTGCAGATGAGAACACCGAGGCGACAGAGAGGTTTGGTAACTTACCTAAGGTCACAGGCTTCAAACAGAGGAGCCAGGATTCAAACCCACAGCTCACACTCCAAACCACACTCATGCCATGATGCCTCTGAAATGCCAGAGGTATCACTAATAAAGCCTCAAATGATGAATGGGGAGACAGCGATATAATAATACAAGTATAGTAAAATGTTTAGGACAAAATCTATTAGCAGACATATGAGTGTTCGCTATAAAATTTTTATAACTTTGCTAGATGTTTAGAATTTCTCATAATAAAATACTGAAGGAGAGTGAGGATGAGCCCAGGATGTTGTTTTCTTGCTCAAAAATGGAAGAACACTGAAAAAAAGGATTTGCCGATGATGTCATGTTGAAAGGACTTTTTTAATCCCCTTTTCTTTAAGTGTCCCCATTAAATTCCAGAAGCCACAGAATCAAGTTACAGGTAACCCCAAATGGGATGGAGGGCTGGGAAACAGAGGAGCTGGGGGGATGAAAAGCTTGGTCTTCTGCCAGCTTCACTAGAGAAACCATCTCCCCACTGAAAGCGTTAATGGAGATGCCAGGCCGAAGCAGTCATCTGGAAATCGTTTCTTGACACTGTACATAAAACAAGACACATCTTCGTCCGAAAGGGCAAAGAATGCAGTGGTCCAACCATGCCCATCTTTAAGTGCTGGCACGCGCCCAGGACAAGTGAGCAGATTTGGACTTTCGGGGTGCTAGCGACGAATACCAGCTCTTAAAAGCTTCCCAAAGGAATGAAGAGAGAAGAGTGAGGAAAGGGATTCACACCGATGAGGCTGAGCCAGCAAACGAAGGGGAAGGGGGCCACTGGCCGGCGGCATTGCCTACCCCGCCGGGAAGGAAATCGGGGCAGGGCTCACACAGGGGACAGGTCTGTGTCTTTCATGAAAGCTCCTGCAGTTTGTGTTCTACAGACTTCAATAACATAAACCCTTTCACTGAAGGCTTCTCAACTTCTAGACTGGGTCTGGGGGCAGGAAGCAGAGTGGGAGAGGGAAACAGGGTGGTAAAGACTATAATGAAGTACAAGGACGAAATTTTAGGCACGTCCATAAACAGGTTTAAGGTAGAAAACGGTGCATCTTTTTAAAAGGCAAACTGGCAATATGTCACAGAAACATAAAATGTACCTACCTTTTGAACCAGAATGTCCACTACTGGGATTTTATTTTACAAATATAATTATATATGCATAAAGACTAAGATACAAGAGTGTATTGTTCATTGCAGCATTTATAAAACCCAAAGCCTGGAGAGGACTGTAATGCACATTAGCAGGAGACTGGTTCAATAAATAATGTATGGAACACTGACAGGAGGGCGAACTCCAAGTCACTGAAAAGAATGAAGCCAGTTTCACTACTGATGGAAAAACAGCTCTGAGACAAAGTTGTAAATATTAAGTGAAAACAATAAGGAACAGAACATAAAAAATTACATAGAGTCTATGCATGTATATGTATTTATGTAAATTTTCTTTTCTATATATTTTTCTATATATTCTTATTAAAGATTTATAATGTGTTAATTTCTGCTGTACAGCAAAGTGATAAATGGGAAAAAAGTATGCATGTGTCTAATTAACTGCTGTTGATTAAAATATCCAGGTCAAAAATGTGTCACTTCCATGGACATTCTGCCATGGATTTTTTTCAGGGATAAAATCAAAGTATCTCAGGGGCTATCGATTTGGGGAAATCATGTTAATTCATACAGTTTCCAAGTTATTAAAATTCAAGTCTTCTTCAAAAATCACAGGTCCTGGGACATCTCTGGCGGTCCAGTGGTTAAGACTCTGCACTTTAAATGCAAGGAACATGAGTTCAACCCCTAGTCAGGGAATTAAGATCCTACTTGCCTTGCAGCATGTCCATAAAAAATAGGTCCCCCTTAAAGTACATATGGGCTTCTCTGGTGGCTCAGATGGTAAAGAATACACCTGCAATGAAGGAGACCCAGGTTCAATCCTGGGTCAGGAAGATCCCTTGGAGAAGAGAATACAGCAGTCTTCTTGACTCAAAAATCCGAGGTCAGGAAGATCCCCTGGAGAAGAGAATAAAGCAGTCTTCTTGCCTCAAAAATCCCATTGCCAGAGGAGCTTAGTGGGCTGCAGTCCATGGGGTCTCAAAGAGTCAGGCATGACTGAGCGTCTAAAACTTTCACTAAGTACATACAGGTCTTTCGGTCCATACGGTGATGTAAGACAGAAAATCCTCAGGTGCTCCCACTGCCTGCTGAGTTGATAAAATCTTAAATAAGCATTTTACTGATGCCCTTTGATTTGACAAGTAGGGCTAAAGATTATCACCAACCCAAAGGCCACTAGTAAAGTATGATGAGGTCCCACGATTTGCTTATGTAAAATAATACTTCATTCATAGGGAATGAGATATTCCCTTTGGAATGTAGTTAAAACATCTCCATAAGATTACTGCAGTGAATCCCTACTCTGTGTAGACATAAGAGTAAGAGAGTATTACTGGCAAGAATACTGGAGTGGGTTGTTGCTATGCCCTCCTCCAGGGTATCTTCCCAACCCAGGGATGGAACCCAGGTCTCCTACAACTGCAGACAGATGCTTTACCCTCTGAGCCAGTTTACACAGGGTGGAATTAAGATAAGGAACTACTAAATAACTTACCTTATTAGGAACATGCAGCAAAAGGCTAAAAACCCAACTCAAAAGAATTCAGGTGAAAGAAGAAAGTTTTATAACACTGAGGTCCTATACAGAACCCCAACAAAGGAAAGAGGCTGGTCTCAGAAACAAGGAAACTGGATCCTGGTCAGGGGTCTCCACCTCTTCTACATACCAGAAACCATGTCTCTCAGATATCGGGTATCATCTGTAAACAGTTCACCAGGAGCAGGAACGTATCTCTAGTTTGGAATCATTAGCATTTGGGGCCATATACTTTTGTGGTGCAGGGACCGCCCTGTGCATTGTAAGAGGTTTATCAGCATCCCTGGCCTCCACCCTCCAGATGAGATGCCAGTAGCACCTCCCTCTCCCTGCAGCTGTGACAACCAAAACTCTTGCCAAACATTGCCAAATGCCTCCTGCGGGTAAAATTACCACTGATCTAGAGAAACCTAAATTATTTGCTCAGTTTACTTTCATAAATGCTGAGGAAGGGCTCTGATTGGCTAGCTGGTTGCTCAGATCTAGACAAATAAAATATGGCCATCTTGCACTCAAAAGGTGACTTTGACAGGTCTGTGGTTTAGAAGAAGAAAGTTTCCAGAAGGAGAGAGCTGTTTTATATCTGCATCATTCAATACAGTAGTCACTAACCACATGTGGCTATTAATCCTTTGAAAGGCAGCTACTGCAAGTGAAGAAACACATTTTAAAATTTTGTTTCACTTTGATTTATATTTAAATAGCCACATGTAACTACTGGCTACCAAAAAGGAGAGCACAACTCTGTCTATTGAGAAATTTTAGGGTGCTTGAGGAAAACTGCTGGCACATACTGGCGCTCAATATTTGTTGAATTAATGAATAAATGAATGAACAAGAATGAACACAGGGTCTGGAGTGGAAAGGATTATTAGGCAAAGTCAGATGACTCCAGCCATAGGGAAAAATGGAAAATCAGTGAGAAAGAATCAGAAAAATGAAATTAATCCAAGTATCCACTGAAAGATGATTAGATAAACAAAATATGGTATATGTATATTATTCAGCCCGAAAAAGAAAGGAAAATTTGACACATGCTACCACATGAATGAATCTTGAAGACATTATGCCAAGTAAAATAAGCCAGTCACAAAATAACAAATATTAGGTGATTTTACTTACATGAGGTTCCTAGAATTATCAAATTCATAGAGACATTATATAGAAGGGAAGTTGATAGGGGCTGGGGGAAAGAAGAAATGGGGTGTTGGTGTTTAATGGGCACAGACTTTCACTTGAGGAAGATGAAAAGTTCTGGGTGATAGTGATGGCTTCACAAAAACATGAATGTAGTTAATGCCACATAAAGAACTATGGATTTATGTATGTGTTGTGCTGTGCTTAGCCGCTCAGTCGTGTCCGACTCTTTGTGACCCCATGGACTGTAGTCCACCAGGCTCCTCTATCCATGCTGATTCTCCAGGCAAGAATACTGGAGTGGGTTGCCATGCCCTCCTCCAGGGGATTTCCTCAACCCAGGGATGGAACCCAGGTCTCCCGCATGGCAGGCAGATTCTTTACCAGCTGAGCCACCAGGGAAGCCCAAGAATACAGGAGTGGGTAGCCTATCCCTTCTCCAGGGAACTTTTCAACCCAGGAATAGAACTGGGGTCTCCTGCATTGCAGGCAGATTTCTTACAAGTTGAGCTACCCAGGAAGCCCAGATTTATGTATGTTTTACCACAAAAGAAAAAGAAAGAAAGAGAAGGAGGGAGGGCAGATGGATGGATGAATGGAGGGTTGGACCTATAAAACCTAACACAGTATGGTAGACTAAACCATGCCTCATGATTCTTCATGCTATCTCTGCATAAAAATTATACATCCATGCCCTTTTCCCCTGTAAATTTATAGTTTTCTTTTTTCTGATATGGATACAGTATATTTCCCTGTACCATTAATGTTGGATCTAACCACATGATCTGCTTTGGGCAGGATGACAAGACACAGAGGTTTCCATGTACTTTGCAGTCTGGTTTGCCTTTTCACACTCGATTGATGCACCATCAGAAGAAAATGCCAGAGTAGCTGCTAGTCAAAGAAAGAGGAAATAAACAGAACAGATCCAAACCCAACCCCATACTCTGAAGCCAAGATCTATTAACCCACAGCCTGCCTTAAAGCCATTTCACCAACCTGTGACTGAGAGAAAGACATGTTATTATTACAGGCTATGGGATATGTGAGCAGTTTGTTACACAGTATGTTTATACCAAAAGCTATCTGATACAAAGAGTTTTAGTGGTCATGGTTTTACCACCAAGAGAATCATCAATGAGTACCTGCCACAAGTATCTTAGGAGTTGCATTCTAGAATTATATGTGTATAGGTTATTTTAAATGTAATGCCCTGAACTATAAACTTTTATGAATTATTTAGGAGGCCCACTAGGCCTCAGAGTTTTGCAGAAGGTAAGTCCAATGTAGAAGTGTGCTTCATTTCTTAAGGGCCGGTGGCTTATAGTCTTAAATGGTGTTAAATCTGAAGAAAACAAATTCTGGCACCTCTCATAATGCATTATCATCCGAGAAGACCATCTGATTCAGAAAGGATCTAATTTGCACTGCTCCCTGAAGCACAAGCTTCATTTAGCACTCCCCTTTCAAAATTTCTCCTTTCAGCAGTCCCTGGTAGTCACTCCAAGCTGGCAGCCAACAGACTATACTATCCGAGACCCTTCACCCATGGAGGAAATAAAATTCACATCAAGTCAAGTGCATGTTTTGATCCAAGTCAAAGAAACCAAACCTTGAACCATCGGAAGGCTCACAGGAGCCCTGTCAACATCCACAAAGATCGGTGAAGCCAACTCCAATGCTCCATCATGTCCACAACACAGAGATGCCTTCCTGCATCTTGCTGGGAGGAAGTTTTTCTGTTTCTTGCCTGATGTGCTTCCCTGGGCTTTCAAGAGCTCCAGCCTCCCTTCACCTCTGCACTAAGTGCCTAAAGGAGAAAGAACGGTTTGGATTTTTTTCTCCAAGAGGCAAACTTCTAATGCTTCTATGCCCCAAGCTCACCCTTGGGGCATATTCAATAATCACACTGCACCAATACAAGAAGGAGCAGAAGAAGAATCCAAGGGCAAATGGAAAAAGATTCGATCCGGGGATAATAAGAGGAACAGCACCTAGGAGAAGACTGACCTGGGGCACAAGAGAGAATGCATGAAGACAAAGCTTTCTCACACCCACTCCCTCCATCCTCACAGCCTCTAGCAGGTTCCAAATTCGGTCACGTCACATGGCAAAGCAGCATCCATTTCTTATTTGGAAAACCACCAGGGATACAAGACAGCAGGGAAGAGAAACACACACTCGCAGCAGAGAAAAGAGTGGAAAGGAGAAAACTATTACAAGAGGAATTTGTGACCCAAAGCATATTGTTTTAAATCCAAAACATTAGTGCTAAAAAAAAAAAGACAGAATACAAATACTTTAGAAAGATGTTTACCAAAAGATGAAATTTCGCTGACAAATTTATTTTTCTATTTTTATTTTTAGAAGTTTTTTGGTTTTTAGTTGGGTGGGAGGGAGGTTTGCTGGCAATTTTGAATATTTCCTGATGCAGTAATGTTCCACTCCCCTATGTGTATGCCATATGCATACACATTTCTTCTTTTATTTAAATTGTAAATTAACTAAAAGTATTCCTCTTAACTCAGTTTTTATTATGTAACCTCCTGGGTAGTCAGCACCATATGACCTTCACTTGGCTGGAACCATTATGTTCCTTAATTTTTATTTGAAGTTTCTAGCCAGCCTAAAATCTCAGGTATTCCTGGTAAAATCATTGCTAATGATGAGGATGATGATGATGAAGAGAGGAAGAAAGGGAAAAGAAGAGCGACCCTATATTAAACTATTAATAGTCAACGTTTATTAAACACACATATATATGCATTTACTCAATCCTCAGAACAACATAATAGTATGCTAATATTATTCTAATTCTATATATGGGAAATATGCTAAAAAATGCTTAGGCCTCTGATTTAAGTCATACCCTTGGTAAACAGTGGTGCTTGGGTTAAAGCCAGGGCCAATTAATTCCAGTCCTGATCTCGGAACACCTTCCCAAGTGCACTGCCCTCCAGGTGGGTGACAAACACGGCTTTCTAAAGACCAAAGGTAAGGGGACTTGTTCTCCTCCAGGAGGCATAAGTCAACTCATCTCGGCCTCCTCTCTTAACAGTGATCAAAATTTAATGAGATAAAGTAAGTCTTCATGAGAACTGTAATCTATGTTTCTTTCTCTTTTTCCCCCAATTTCAGCATCTTTACGAAGGAAGAGTTCCTTTAGGCTGCACAGGACTTAATACAAAACCTCTATTTACAGTTCTGACTATTACAGCCCCCAGGATATTCTGATACAAATTTGGCCAACTCATGCTTTAAGGGCTCTGTTTACACATAAAAAACAGGACAACTGAGAGTACCCTGCAAAAACTACAAACTCCTGAAACATCTTGTATGGCATTTCGTATCGGTATACAAGCACATACATCGACGTGGAACAGAGTAGCGAAGATCTTGAGACCCGAGCTTGAAAATCACCTCCAACCCTTACTGATTTTTGGACTCTGCGCTGATTAATTGTTCTAAATCTTAGTTTCATATCCACAAAATAGGGATAATAATTATAATACCTTTTGAGGACTAACAGAAAATATGTAAATAAACTGCTTAGCACAGAATCTGGCATAGAGAAAGCACCCCAATAAATATTATTAATAGTATTTACAATTAAGTATTAATTGGGGCTTTCCAGGTGGCTCAGTGGTAAAGAATCCACCTGTCAATGCGGGAGACATAGGAAACGTGGGTTTGATCCCCGAGTCTGGCATGCTCTGGAGGAAGAAATGACAACCCACTTCAGTATTCTTGTCTAGAGAATTCCATAGATAGAAGAGCATGGTGGGCTACAGTCTATGGGGTCTCAAAGAGTCAGACATGACAGAGCATGTACCCATGCATTAATCTGGCTCAAATCACATTTTCTTCCTGAAATTCCTTAGTAACTTTTTATTTTTGGAATCATTCATATAATCAGGGGAAAATTATAAACAATGAATATCAAGAATTCAATCAAAGCATTATATACAACTTATAAATACTGATGCCATATATTTTGCATTAATTTCATCTAAAATTCATTTTTATCATGTAAACCAAGTAAGATTTAAAGTAATGTTTATTATGGGCTTCCCAGGTGGCGCTAAAAGAATCCACCTGCCAAGCAGGAGACATAAAGACTCAGGTTCAATCCCTGGGTCAGAAAGATCTCCTGGAGGAGGAAAGAGCAACCCATTCAGTATTCTTGCCTAGGAAATCCCATGGATATAGGAGCCTGGAAGGCTACAGTCTATGGGGTCACACAGAGTAGGAACAGACTGAACTGACTTAGCAAGCAATGTTTATTGTTACCTGTTTTGAGTAGCATAAAGAATATAAAAAAGGAAAGACAGAGAACAAAACAAGAATTTCCTTTAAATATTTATTCACTTATTAAAGTCATATTTAATTCTACCTTTAAAAAAATTAATCCTAGGAAAGTGGAAAGGTAGTATTCCACTCTGATTTAATGGGGAAAAGTAGATATTTTTAGTCCTTGAGAACACTGATTGTGGCATTCACTTCAGCTTTCTAATCATTGAGTATAGTTCATAGGAAAGAGTAATTCCTCAAATATTTGTTGAAAGCAGAGAGTTGGATAGATGGATGAATGTATGGATAAAGTAGGTGGAATGGGTGGGGTGGGTAGATGGATGGATGAATGGAAGGGTAGATGCATGGGTGGATAAATTAACCAATCTTATATTACTAGACTGTATTTATTTTCTTTTTGTGTATAACAAATTACCCCAAATGCACTGGCTTCAAACAATAAAATTTTATTATCTCGCAGTTTCTGCAGGTCAGGAAACCAGAAATGGCTCAGTTGGGTGGTCCTGGGTTAGGATCTCTCACAGTCTTGGAGTCAAAACATTAATAGGACTGCAGTCATCTACAGCTTGACTGGGTCTGGAGATACTCTTCCAAGCTCATGCATATGTCTGTTTGCATGTTCCTCTCCACACGGCTGCTCACAACATGGATTTTTCCCCAGAGTGAGGGATCCCAAGAGAGAGGGAAAGAGAAAAAGTGCTGAGGAAAGAAGGCAGGCTTCTATAAAGATGCACCATCAAGTCTGCTAGGGGTCACACAGGCCAGTCCTGCACAAGGGTGTGAATACCTGGAATCATGGAGGACCACTCTAAAGGCTGTAAAGTTTGAAATCATCAACTCTTCTAAATCTCTGAGCCAAGCTCAGATGCTGACAAAGTAACACAGCATCAGAGGCAGATTTCTTTTTGTACAGTAGCAAAAGCTTACACAAAGCATTCATATTATGTTATAAAACCAAAAAGGGAAATACCTTTTTGGTTTTATAAAAGCAAAGTAACCATCTATGAGCAATGTCAACTTTAATTTTCTTCCTGATCCAAAAATGACCAAAGTGCTCCTGCTGTCTAACTCCCAACTCATGGCAATAGTGGTTTACACTCTAAAAATTCAAAACTTAACTTAGCAAACGCATCAATGCCAAAAAGGCAAATCTCTAAAATCACATCTCGCTCTTTCTGGAGCACAGGTTAGATATAAATGAAGAAACAATCTAGACCACAAAACGAGCTGTCATTTTGAGCCCTTGTATAAATAAGTTACATTTTAAGTAAGGCATAAAATAGAAGGAAACACTTTTTTAGAATGCCTTATTACCCAAGTCTGAATTGGAAGATGGTTTTTACATCACCGAAAGCTTTGCACCAGTTTCCCTCTATTTCTTTGTCTGTAATCAGACATCACTCAGACTTGAACTAAAATAAAGTTATAACTGACCAATGTTGACTCTTGTTTTTGAGCTCTTCTTCCGTGACTGGATCAAGCTCCTGCATACCCTTATGTGGCTTCCAGAGGATGGTGGCAGTGGCCAGCATACATTAATACAAAGTACTTTAAATCTTTTTCCCCCCTCTGGATCTGGAATTAAGAAGAAACAAACGCCAGGCTGAACTCAGTTTTACTGCTGAATGATGGAGATGGTCCCTCTCCCAAAGGACAGTCTTTATGGCTGCTTCCTCTTCTGGTATGTTCAAAACTGCCCTTTGCAAATATTTCATCAGTATTCTAGAGTTCCCAGGTGGCACAGTGGTAAAGAATCGACCTGCTGATGCAAGAGACGCGGGTCCAATCCCTGGGTCAGGAAGATCCCCTGGAGGAGGACATGGCAGCCCACTCCAGTATTCTTGCCAGGAAAATTTCCATGGACGGAGGAGCCCGTGGGCTACAGTCCATGGGCTGCAAAGATTCAGATGCAACTGAGCAACTGAGCGCACACACACACATACATCAAAGTTCTATTGCAAATGCTAAAAAAGCCAGAAGCATTTGGTAACCTCAATCGTCCTTCTTCTGTGGGTTGTAACCCCTTGCTGCCCCTCCCAGTTCAGCCCATATATGACCCTAGATGAT
Organism: Bos mutus; assembly: GCF_027580195.1. Taxonomy (NCBI): domain Eukaryota; kingdom Metazoa; phylum Chordata; class Mammalia; order Artiodactyla; family Bovidae; genus Bos; species Bos mutus. Next base: position 35,716,802 of record NC_091638.1, on the reverse strand, counting down.
TCTGTAAAAGCTGCTGAGTAGTAGGATATTCATAAGTAAGGCAAATTATCAGCAACACCTTCAAATGATGGAAATTATTGTTCATGATTGCTCTTCAAAGTGAGAAGTGGGGTTAAAACATAGGCCATGCACAAGGCAATGATAAAATTTTCTTCAGGTCTCTCAGAGAGAGAAAGACAAATAACATATGATATTATTTAAATGTGGAATTGAAAAAGAATGTTACAAATGAACTTATTTGCAAAACAGAAACAGACTCACACATATAGAAAATAAAGTATGGTAACCAAAGGGGAAAGGTGGTGAAGGGATAAATTAGAAGTATCAGATTAACAGATATACATGACTATATACAAAACAGCTAAACAACAAAGACCTACTGCTGTTATACAACAAAGGGAACGAAATTCAGTGCCTTGTAATAACCGATAATGGAAAAGAATCTAGAAAATATATACATACAAATATAAACACACACATATATTTGCATGTATGTATGACTGAATCACTGTGCTGTACACCTGAAACTAACACAAAAATCAACTAACTATATACTTCAATGCTTTAAAAAAAAATATATATATATATAAAAGACATTTCTCACCACTAAGTTTATTGACGTTACCATATTCTAGAGTTAATTACTCTTGAATTTGATTCTGTCAGTCTTTTGAAGCAAACTCAATTACATACATGAGTCAATCAAAACACACTTAGTTTAAAGGGCAGTTAAACCACGAAAAGGCATTAGAAGTTGTAATACTAAATTGGTAGAAGCTTTATTACCTGCCCTAATTCAGATCACACTTTCACACCTGCTTTGTTCAGAAGCAACAAAGGCAGAAGGCATTTCAAAAAAACACCTTCATTCTCTGTGGTATCTCTTTCAGGTATTTTCAAGCAGAAATCGTTTGAATATTTTAAGTTAATAAGAAACGGAAACCACTCCAGCAATCATTCAAATTCTAATTTCAGGAAACCTAAATGTCAATTAAAACAGTTAACCTTGGCCCTCTTTAGTGATGTTCAATACTTATTTATAAAAGAGCATGGCTTTCCTTCCATTTAATTTGTGCTTTAAGCATCTCAGCCTTGGAAAGGAGGCCAGAGGTCATCATAGACTCTAACCCTTGTGGACCTCTCCTCCATCCAATGACGTGCTTCAAAGGTTGTCAACATCACTGCCAGTGTCATGGTCACCTTCAACCTGTGTGCAACTTCACTTACTTCATTCGAAGAGCACACTCAGGTACAGGTTCCAGAGTAGCTTTTCCAAAACCAAGTCAAGACCCTGCTCATTTGGACACCCACCTTACAAATACCCTTACGATAAAATCCAAGTTCACCTCCAAGGTCTACAAAGCTCTACGTGAAATGGCCACTACCTCATCTTTGAGTCCCACTGGTCTTGCAGCTCTTCCTCAAGCTCACTAGGTTCTTTTCTGTCTCAGGGCCTTTGGTGGTGCTGCTCCTTCTTCCCCCAGATGATCACGAGGGAGACTCCTTAGAATCCAGGTCCTGCCTCAAGTATCAACTTCTCAGAACAGCTCTCCGCAACCAATCAAACTAATATTGCATATCCCATTCTCTCTTATCATTAGCTGTTATTTTTACCTGCATTTACTCATTAACATGCCTAGTGCCTGGCATGTGGGTACACATAAGGCAACAAGCTCTGTAATAACAGCAGTTGATAAAAAACTAAGGCTGATGTTGGATATAAAATTCATTAGGTTGCCAGGCATAGTTCCAAGTACCTTAGTTCTCTCAACAACCACATAAGGCAACTAATCAATACTTTCATCCTCATTTCACAAATGGGAACACCAAACACACTGAGGTTAAATACTTTGCCCAGGACACACAGCTACTCAGGGATAAAACTAGGATTCAAATCCAGAAGTGTGTGGGTCCAGAATTCATACTCTTAACTATCACATCCTGCTGCCCTCCCGTCAGAGCAGAGACCTTCTCTGTTCTACTCACTGCCGGATGCTGGAAAGAAAAGGGTTAGAAGAAGGGAGCTAATTCATCTCCTACCCCATCCCCCCAAATACTGCCAGCCTCCACCAGTGCCCTCAGCTTCTTTGTTGCCAGGTACAATCTGAAATAATATAATACGGGTGACTCAGCTTTAAATTTCTTCAATCACAGAGCAACAATTTTAAGTATCCAGAGAGCATCTCTTTCTTCATCCAGTGGGCCTAAATAGCTACTCAACTCACTCATTTTTTTTTTTAATTCCAGAAAAAAAGAGTTTTAGAGAAAACAGCCAGGTTTGGGGGTTTTCATGTTTTGTTGTTTATTGTTTTTGCCGCAGTCAACTTACAGAGATCTCAGGATCTCTGAATAAATAAGAATTGAACATTAAAAATCCAGTCCAATTTTCTTTTACAGTAATTTATCACACAATGCACAACCTCAGCCTACAAGCTCTTGCTGCTCCTCTAACTCCTATGTGGACTACAGTATTTCTATCTTCAAGAGATCACATTCCCAGGGCTGGGAAGTAAGTAGCCTGATGCTTAATCAAAATGCCATCCAACAAACCCTTCCCAGCAGTTAACTACGGTTTCCTTCAGGAGCACTTGGCTGGAAGCCCACTGGGATGTGTGGTTTCAGCTATTTGTACTCTTCAGGGCTGTGCTATTTTTCCTCAAAGCAGTGTAGCCCAGTAACCCCAAGGAACCCTGATTAGCTTCTTTGGGGACGTGCTTATAAAACTCTTAGTTCTCTTTACTTTAGGGAACTGAATGGCAGAATCTCTGTTTTACTACATAAAATATTCAGAGACATATGAGCAACAATTGAAGCCTCTTCCGGAATCATGTCTCTCCCTGTTCCTCATTTTGTTTTTAGAAACCAGGTCAGCAGTAGGAACTGGAACTTACACTTCAACTCTCTAAAGAACAGCTGAGTTGATACACTTGAAGATACGGGGTCCTAAAGAGATCTTTATGAGTGAATATTTTATGCAATAATAGGACATACTGATTACTCCAGTGTCTGGGGACTCCATCATTCAGGTGCTTCTGGTGCTGGTTTAGTTAAGTCATATCCAACTCTTTCAACCCCATGGACTGTAGCCTGCCAGGCTCCTCTGTCCATGGGATTTCCCAAGCAAGAATACTGGAGTGGGTTGCCATTTCCTTCTCCAGGGGATCTTCCCAACCCCGGAATCGAACCCAGGAATCTGCCTGAATTGCAGGCAGATTCTTTACCAACTGAGCTATAAGGGAAGCCCCAGACGTTTCTAGCACCAGGCTATGAGACCAAGGATGCAAAGTCAGTCTCTCCTGATAAACAGCTCAGCAATATTTCAGGATTTGGCTGCACTCTTGGCTTTAGAGAGTCCATCTTGAAAGTATGTGCTAATGACTCAAAACGAACTGACCTGCAAAGTGGGTCAGTACAGCAGATCACCATTCCTGAAAGAGCTGCTGAGTCCTTGGTCCTGGGTGAGAGCACATCTGAACAACCATCAGGGCCAGATGCAGACGGGGAGAATGAGGCTGGGGCACCCGTGTGCAGGGTCAGATCCTGAATTTATTTTCAATTTTAGTATTTGTCATAAATGTTTGCATAAATTTAAAAGTATTGCATTTGTTATTATTTACCTTGATTATTTGGAGAAGAAAATGGCAACCCACTCCAGTGTTCTTGCCTGGAGAATCCCAGGGACAGGGAAGCCTGGTGGGCTGCCGTCTATGGGGTCACACAGAGTCGGACACGACTGAAGCGACTTAGCAGCAGTAGCGGCAGCACCTTGATTATTGAGCTTTTGGCACCCCAGAAATTTTGCAACCAAGGTCAGTGGATTTACTCATCTCTGTTATGTCATTTGATTTAATCCTCATAACAACCCTATGAGGCAGGTACTGTTATGATCCCCATTTTACTCAAGACAAGTTACATAACTTGCCCAAGGTTGCAGGGAGTCCAAGGGCTTCCCTCCTAAAGGAGCCAGAGGGAATGTGTAGCTGTACTGGTATCTCCTGACAAGTAAGCTTCAAACCCCCTCCTGCATTGCACTGCCTACCTCCACTTAAAAGATACCAAGGAATACAACATAACCCTCAATGTATCAGACCAAAAATAACTTGAAATAGCTTGTGCTGGACTATCACAAGCTAAATACAAGCAACGTAAGACTTTTCCTTAAAAGAATATTTAGACAAACAAGCATATAAGCTTCTGCAAGTCCAATGGATACTTCAAATATGTCTTATGTACCATAAGAGAAAAACAACCTCAGTTACTTAATCTGAGCCAGAACCAAATTGCTGCAACCTTGGTAAGGCCACGCACATGCCTTAGACAATGAAATCAAGGGTGAAAGAATCTGAGATGTATGCATTTGCACCTGGGGAACATCAAAGCAAGAGCTAATTTTAGGACTAGCTGGCGTGTTCCAAACCCTTTACCTTAATTACACACTTATACTAGTAGAGCGTAGAGGTTGGCCCTGATTCAGATGCACACCCCAACTCATCCATGGATAAAATTAGGATAGGTTGTAAATGTATTTATAGAACCTATGTCTTCATCTGAACCTAAGGATCTCTGCAAATATTAACTCTGCTTCTAAGATAATTTGATCTTTTTTTTCTAAGTTAATTTAATATGGGTAAAATCTAGGACACATCAGTAGAAAAAAATCATGTCATATTATTATGAATAACACACAGTTTCATTTCATGTGCCAATTCTAATAACCTGAGAATAACTGCAACCACAACTGCGTTTGGTGGGAGAAGGTGCCAAAATTGATCAGCTGTGTCTGTCATGGGCTTGGGGAAACAATGACCACATAGACTTAACCCATTTGCTACTCTGATCCTAAACCCTTGCCCTTGAGTTGATCATCCAAAAGCCAGTGAAAGACAGCAATCTATCAACTAGGGCAGAAGTCTGCAGCATGTAACACATCCCTCTTGACTAATGGTTCTAAATTGAGACATGGTGTAGACTCAAAACGGACACTATTTTGTTTTAGTTTTCCATTTTCAGCTCTCTTGGATTTTCGGCAGTGCCACTAGCCTTTTCACCTGAACTCACAGATGCAAAACACTTGAGCCAAATTGGGTCTATCCCAAATCACTGTCTGAAATCATACCCCCATTGTTCTGAGACAATATGACATTTCCTCCAAAAAGGTGGTTAGTAAATAAACAATCAAATACTGGAAATGAAGTTTATTTTAGCCTCTCAAAGTACCAGGGAGAAAAAGGCATGGGATTCATTCCTTTATACAGTTTATTAGTCCTGTACTCCCTTCCATAACCTTCAATCCTATTGAACTTTTCAGAATGTGATATGTAAAGACTTTTCAATGAGATCAAGACAGATAGATAGACATTTCAAACTTTTCCCAATTGTTTATCACATACATTTCCAATGAGGAAGAGCCTAAATACTGACTTATCAACTAGATCCAATCAGCCATTGACAATATCCTTGAATATGACAAAAATAATCAGGCTACCGAATAGGCCACTGTGATCATTTTGACCCTTCTCAGAAAAGACTCAAGTCAAGAACGAGGTCTCAGCTTAAATGCTATCTTCTGCCAAGTCCTTGACTTGCCACTCCCTATACAGTTGGTATAAAGAACAACTTCTCTCACATGTTCCTGAAACTCTGGGAACTCCATCCAATACTCAGCATACTTCTAGTTACATGCTCAGAGTAAGAGAATGGCTATCTAATTCATCATGGAACTCGAGAGGCTAACAGCCTTACAAAAGGCTCACAATACATAGTTAATAACTGAGGAAATGTGCTTGCCATCAGTACCAAAAGTGGGTTGCAAGGGCTGCTACAAAGAACTGGACTGAGGCAGAACTTCAAATTACTCCAAAGAAAAACAAAAGTAAAATCTCCCCTCCTCTCCACAATATTAATCTGAAAAAAAAAGTGTTAGGTGCTCAATCATGTCCAACTCTTTGCAATCCCATGGACTGTAGCCCAGCAGGCTCCTCTGTCCATGGAATTCTCCAGGCAAGAATACTGGAGAGGAAAGCCATTCCCTTCTCCAGGGGATCTTCCTGACCCAGGGATCAAACTCTGGTCTCCGGCATTGCAGGCAGATTCTTTACCATCTGAGCCACCAGCGAAGTCCCAATCTGAGAATAAAATGGCATTATCTTTTGAAAATACATAATGGTCTATTATATTTATATATTTTAAAAGGGGTAAGATATAAACATACAGATTGGCCACGACAATTCCATTAAGCATTCCCACCCTGGTATAAACAGAATTCTTTTTTTTTAATAAATATTAAGTTCAAGCATCCATGAATGCAAAACCACATTTTTCCATTAACCACTAACATACTCCCTTCTAAGAAGGCATTCAGCTCATAGTGGATGAATGAGAGAGCAGGTGAATTGAAGGATGATGATAATGATGACTAATAATAACATCAGAAAAGTAATATTAATGACAATGTACTTAGTACTTCCTGGGTGCCAGGTACATTATATGCATTAACTCATTTAAACCTCCCCCTAATTTATATACTGTACCTATGGTAGTTATCATCTGAGGCTGTAATATCACTATTCCTATTTTACAAATCTGGAAAACTGAGACACAGAAAGGTTAAGTAACCTGGCAAAGTTACCCAAGAAAGTAGCTGCTCCCAACTAATGTTTCTGTCCACTCTAGGAATGCTGAGTGATGGAAAGATGAGGGCATGAGGGAATAATGAGAGGATAATTGGGAGGAAGAGAAGAATATGGGAGGGGCGGATAAATGATTTATTTAAAGGACTGGCCACCAAACCCTTTAATTTGATTTTTTTTTAAACACAATATTTATCTAAAAAGAAAATGTACTTAGAAAAAAGCATTCAAATTTGAAATCATGCTATCTAAATCTCGTTGTCAGTGCCAATTCTTTCTTTTTTCTTTTTTTGGCTATGCAGCACTGGTATGCAGGGTCTTAATTCCCTGACCAGGCATTGAGCCAACGCCCCCTGCACTGGAAGCATGGAGTCTTAACCACTGGACTGCCCGGGAAGTCCCATTCATTCCAATTCTTTTAATCCAAATTCTGTAAGTAAATTTTAAAAGACAGAAAAGCCTACAGTTGCCATGCTCACCAGTTGTTTTAAAGTCACTTCACAGAGACCTCAGAGAACCACGCTGTACTCTGCATTACTGGGATGAAAGAACTTCATTTAATTTTCACAACTTCAAAGGGGAACACGAGTAAGCAATAGTCTATAAATCAGGAGCTATTGAAGCAGAAAGCAAGAGGAGAAAAATAAAGTAAGTCTACATAATAAAGAAAAGGAAGCAAATATTTATGTCAGAAAGCAAACAAGTTCTCCTTTATGAGGTAGCCTGGATTTTTCTTCTTCTCTAAGAAACCCCATGCATTAAAAAAGCCATGCTCCTTGCTGTTAAAAAACTTTTTCTTTTTTAAAATTTTTATAGGCTAGACTGTGCCGTCCCAAGACTGTCATGAAGGCTTTTGCAAGCTCTTAGTTCCAGGGTCTCTTAGTCACAGAGAGCTTCAAATTCAGTCTTGCAACATTGTCTCATAGTGAGTTTAGATATATGTGACTATAATCTACTGACAGGAATGAAATTACATCACTGTCAATACAACTTTACACATGAGCCCCATTATCAGACCGCACATCCTCTAAGACACTAGTAATTAATATTTTTTATGAAACCATAACCATATAATAATGGCAGTAACTCCACATGGCATATTAGGTATGCATTAAAAGCACAAATTTATTAGGCATAAATATTTAAAATATACCATCATTTTTATAGCCTGTTTGGCACTTATTCCCTTTATGAATGCACGGTGGAAAGTACCCAAGTGTCTCCCAACCTCTGTCCAGGACTGGGACTGAAGTATGTCAACAGTGAGGAAACGAGAACAGGGATCTGCCTTCATTCTGGAAGCTGCACCTTGTGTAGGAATATCCAGCACAACACAAGGAGCAGGGAGCCTGCCCAAGTTTAGCCCCAGAGATAAGGAGAGGGTGGGAACTGAATCCCAAGCCAATCTCAGACCGAAGTGTTCACAGAAATCCCCTCCCTAAATCACTAGGTTCTTTTCAGAGCCACTAGGAAAAGGTCAGATGCCCAGGGGGCCTAGGCCAAGAGACTGAAGGAGCTTGTCTTCAGATAAAACCCAGTTGCAGCCAAAACAGCACTGCAGGGAAAATATCGCTTTGCTATTTTAAGTTACATAATTAAGATGTCCACTCCTACAAGGTCAGAAGGTGCTGCACTGCAGTGCTGTTTTAATCTGAACTCTGAAGGCAGCCAGAGGTCCCCACTTACAACACTAGGGGTAAGTGCTGCTGCTACTGCTAAGTCACTTCAGTCGTGTCCGACTCTTTGCAACCCCACAGATGGCAGCCCACCAGGCGCCCCCATCCCAGGGATTCTCCAGGCAAGAACACTGGAATGGGTTGCCATTTCCTTCTCCAATGCATGAAAGTGAAAAGTGAAATGAAGTCGCTTAGTCATGTCCGACGCTCAGCGACCCCAGGGACTGCAGCCTTCCAGGCTCCTCCATCCATAGGATTTTCCAGGCAAGAGTACTGGAGTGGGGTGCCATTGCCTCTACATGCAAAATACATATACACCATCTTTTGAGTCTTAGTGTATAAAACTTCTCATAAAATATTTACAAGTCTGTACAGGGATTATGTTCAGTGGGGTCGGGGGAGGCTCAAGGTGGCATAGTAGGAATCTCATGGACAGAGGATATAGGCAGCTCCATGGAACCAGGCTGCACAGCAGGAGGTGGGCAAGGAAGCAAAGCTTCATCTGTATTTACAGCCACTCCCCATCTCTCACACTACTGCCTGAGCTCCACCTCCTGTCAAGTGTAACACACTTGAATCATCCTGAAACCATTCCTCCACACCCGGTCAGTGGTGCCAAAAAGGTTGGGGACCACTGTTGTCCAGCTAAGCTATGCAATTACAGGAGCCACCAGCCACACATGGCTACTGAGTTCTTGAAATGAGGCTAGTGTAACTAAGGAATTAAATGTATTATTTTATTTGATTTCTATTCATTTAATTATAATTATATAAATGTAAATAATACGAACATAGGACAGGGTAAGCTCTTGAGCACATGGATGATCCATGGCCTGGTCGGCACTAGTAAGTAAACTTTCAAACTCTCAGGCCAGTGCTCTTTCCCACAGTATCAAACATCAGGAGTTCTGTGTACAAGCTAGTTCTCTGACCTACACCCATCATTTAACCACTGTGAAACTTAGCTATTAACTAAGACAAAACGGTTGGATGGCATCACCAACACAATACACACAAGTCTGAGCAAACTCTGGGATGGTGAAGGACAAGGGAGACGGGCGTGCTGCCTTTCATGGGGTCACAAAGTGTCGGACACGACTTAGCGACTGAACAGCAGCAGCAATTCTATGCTAAATCACAAGGGTTCCCACGTGTTATCCTTTAACTCTTCATACAGCCACATACTACATTCTTACAGCCCATGATAATATGGCTCAGAGAAACTAACTAATTTGCCCAGTGTCACACAGCTTGTAAATGATAGGAGCCAGAATTCAAAACACTTACTTTCTGACTCCAGCTTACTTAAAGCTGGATTTTAACTGCCAGCACCATTTACTTCTATCAAACGAAGCTGATGCCTTTCCTGATTACCTCAAAGTGTGTTATAAGGCTAAAATGAGAACAGGGATCTGCAAATGCACTGAAAATATAAAACAGGTGTAAGTTATTATCTGAATACTTTTTTTTTTAAAGTTTGAAAAACAAAAATCCTCTCAACTTTTCAGAGCTTATTAATAGGGACTTAGGACATTCCAATCAAAAAAGAAACCTACATCAGTAAGTAATGGAAATATTCAGAAGCCTCTCCAAGTCACTCAGATGTCCACTTGTCCTGAAACTTAACGTTTTTGTTTGTCTGTAAGATCCAATTTTTTTTTAGCCTATGGCTCCCAGAAGCCAGGAAGGCCAGCTATTTTCGAGTTGAAGGCTAAATCAGGCATAATTGAGTTCCTGATAATGTTAGAAACTGTCCCTAGGAAGAGGAGGAATTCATACAGCGCCCATAAGCCCCCTGGGAGATGGGGAAGGTAGATGTTTCTCTTCACCCACACTCCTGCACCTGAGCTGTCATCTGGAACAAAGCAAGCCTTCTATCACCAGTGTGGAAACACGCAACTTCCAAGACTCTACCACAAACGAGGGCAAATCCAGAGCTAACCCACTGCAGTAAAAACAAAGTAAACACTATGAGATACAAGGAAAGGGAGTCTAACTTCAAGACACCAAATTCAGACCCGAATATGTATTTTATTTTAGTTGTAATTAACAGCCACTGTTCATTTCAAGCACTACGATGAGCCCAGCTGTTCCATTTTGGGGACTATGAACAGCCCGAGAGCAAAAATATAGGGTAGGTTCTATAATTATAATTATCAAGTAGTCATTTTTTTAAATCATCCACCACTAATGTGAAATATTCTCTCCTCATACTCTTCCTATGCTATTTCTTATTTTTCCCCAGACTTGCTAATTAATCATGCTTGCATGACATGATAGCCTTAATACTTTTGATGGCACATTTTTTTGGTATTTTTTTTTTAACTGAAGGAAAATTTCTTTACAATGCTGTGTTGGTTTCTGCCATACCAACGTGAATCAATCATAATTATATTATATATCCTGATGGCACATGTTAAGAATGCATTTTCTCGTTTGAACATTACTGAGTTGGGAGATACGCAGGTTATGGATGAGTCTCTCTATGTGACTACTGACTTAACTAAAATTCAGAAAGATACAGCCATTTACCTACAGTCCTCAAGTTAAAACATGGCAGACCTGAACCTAGAACCCAAGTTTGCTCACTTTCACTCCAGTATCACCAAACTATACCTAAAATGTTCCCTCTGCAGATACTATTCAAAGCACTTTAATTATTTCTATACAACCAGTGAGCCTTGATAATCACAGCGTTGAGAAGATTAACATAGACATAAAATAAAACATGAGTTAAAACAGGTAGAGACTAAAGATAGTAAGACTATTTGACCCTATTCTAGGCTCAGTGGTTTTCAATTCCAGCTGCACAACAGACTCACCACAGACACTTTTTAGAAAAACACGTTCTACTTGTAACCCATTCTCAGAAATTCTGATTTAACTGATAAAGCTCGGGACATGGAGTTTGCTGGGTTGTTTTTTTTGTTTTTGTTTTTGTTTTTTTTTAATATCTTCCCACATGAATCTAATGTACTTCAGCTGAAAAACCGCTGCTACAGGTCAGAGCTCAGTACCCAAAATACATGGGCCAGGATGGTATGTGAAATGACTTTGTCATACCAGGCACATTGTGTGTTAACAGTTTTATGTTCATTTTTATGAATATTTGGAAAACATTAGTGATCCTATAAAACCAAGGATTTTACAGACTTTAACAGACTATCTTGTAAAAAGTTTCTGACCAACAGAAAAATATAAGTAAAAAATAGTACAGGTGGTAGACAGACAGAGAAAAAAATTATGAAGGTGGTTCAAGAATGGCTCAAGTCTAGATCTTTGATGATAAAAGATGGAGGTGGGGAGGGGAATGGAGAGAAAGCAGACAGGAAAAAGTAGACACAGGACGAGGAACCAGCAAGTGGCCGGCAAGAGGCAGAAGGAGTTAACAAGAGTGCACCATGACAAAGTACAGGAGAATGAAGTCAAGTTCTCAGTTCTCTATCTTGCTCCAAGTACTATAAATACCTGGGAGGGTTTCAGTAAGCATTCCACCACAGGCAGAAAAAGGAAAAGTTATTACAGATTAAGGAGGTTGCTGATGGAAGACCAACATCTAAACCAAATGCCCAGGCCAGCTGCCTTAGAAAGATCCACAAGTCCCTTGAGGAAGGTGCCACCTACTATGGCAGCCTGCCACAGAACGGCCCTGGAGCAAAAGAGACTCTCCTTATTTAGCTGAAGTTTCTAAAACCATCTGAGCATAGCTATCAAGCCATTCTCAGGCACACGCATGCTTCAAGTTTCATTCTTCAAATTCAGTTCCTGCCATGGCACTATATTCCTTTGAGGCAGTCTGCCTCCTCACACAGGGTAAATGATGAGCATGAACTCAGTATAATACAATGTTCCTAAAGTCTACAAACCACTTGGTCAGGGATGGCTCAAGGAAGAGAATTCCAACCATGAAAACTTACTCATCTTCAGTCATATGTGCCAATAGACAGGAGGAGAATTCCGATGGTAGAGAGACACAGAAATGAGTGAATGACATTTTGAGAAAATTACTCCTGTCTAATTCTCTCTCAATTCTTCAAATTTTGGATCTCAGAAGGCCAGAGCTTAGAACTAGATGGGGTTTTTCCCATCTAACACTGATTAATCGCATTTTCTGCTTTACACTGTTGTGTTGGTTCCGTCATACAACAGCGCAAATCAGCCCTAATTACACATATAACAGCTCCTTCTTGGGCCTCGCTCCCCTCCCCCACCCCACTCCTCCAGGTCACTCTTTAATGAATGGACAGCGGGACTCAGGCCCAGAAGCTTGTATTTAAGATGGGTTACATTCATGGCAAACAGTGCGGGTTTCCACGGAAAACTGATATAAAGCTTGCTCCTAAAACACATCTAATTCTTTAAAAGTGACTCAGTTACAGAAAAACAGGTTAATAGTTACAGAAAAACAGGGGGGAAATTGTGAAGGTGGTTTCCAAATGACTCATATTTGAGGACTTCTGTTTCAGATATGTGTTTTAGTGTTCTCTTTCAATGGCATTATATGTGTGTCTCTACAGCTTCAGTATATTTATGAGACATAGGTGTTGGAAATGCAGAACTAGACATCACTTTTTCTCGTTCCCAGAAAACTGAAAAAAATAGCTCACATGAGCTCATCCTAGCTGTCTCCTGGCCTGCTTCTGATGCAATAAAATTCAAACATTTACCAACCACTACTACACTAAGACTTTAACTGACCAAAGATGTGCTTTTCTTGCTTAGATTCCTCCCTAAATTTCATGTTGATTTTAGTTTAAAAAAAAAATAAATCCCAAAGCCACGAGAAAAAAGTGTGCAGGATGATGGCACAGACGTGTTTACGTGCCAGAGAGATGCAGAGTTTGATCATGGGCAATCAAATTCCTGGTAGCTCAGGTGGCAAAGCGTCTGCCTGCAGTGCAGGAGACCCGGCTTGGATCTCTGGGTCAGGAAGATCCTCTCAAGAAGGAAATGGCAACCCACTCCAGTACCCTTGCCTGGAAAATCCCATGGACAGAGGAGCTTGGTAGGCTACAATCCATGGGGTCACAAAGGGTCAGACACAACTGAGCAACTTCACTTTAACTTTCACAATCAAATTAATCTCAAACCTCCACATCTTCCCGAAGCTGTAAGATGATGAACTGAAACAACGCACAAAAGGTGGGTCGTGTACTAACTGACATATAATAGGCATATGTCAGCCTGCTTTCCCTTTCTTTTAAAAAAAAAAAGCCAGTTATAGAGTTAAGGAATCAGGACCTCACCAATGTCCTGACACAGACATTCAGCCCATAAGTAATTTAGGACAAGTATTTTGCTCTCCTTCCTCAGATCCCTGAGTGATATTCTCCATTCTCTGTAATAAAAATACATGGATTGAATGCTGTTTGTACTGAGCCAAAAACAGACCAAAGTTAATTGTGACCAAAGTTAACTGTCAATTAACAGTGTATCCTGTCTGCCTTTATACAGCACTTTTAGTTTTGCCTTCCCTTCAATATCAGGCCCATTTAACCAAAACTCTCCAATTCTCCTCCCATCACCCGTTCAATGGGCCAAGGCATCACCTGAGGATCCTGTTCAAATGCAGATTCTCATCTCATAGGACTGGGAAGGGGACTGAGATTCCATACTTAATAAGCTCTTAGGAGATGCTGAAGCAGCCAGTCAGTCCAAAGACTACATTTTAGGTAGCAAAAACCCAGACAACATCATCACCTTCCAGATCCAGTACTTAGCACAAGGGAAGAACCTTATCAGATTCTCACAAATTTCCTTTTCTTTCCAAGAGTCTGACTGTCATTCAGCTTTATCTTCAGATGTTCCAAGCAGAAAATGTCTAAAACAATTCCCCCACTTAATGGAGAATCATTGGATCAGGCCTTAAGGTGCTGGTTATAATGACACAAAGCTAATCTGCTTGCTTTGGATGATTTTACCAGCAACTCATCTGATGTCAGATTCCCCAATGACACTTCAAACTGACAGTTTTTTGGCCCATTATTCCACAGGGTGTGGCCCTGCGTTGGTGGAACAAATGTCGAGGTAGCTAGAGGCTGGATTGCTGTAGAAATTGAGAGTCAATTACAAAAACCAGCAAGCCCTTACTGAACACCTACTGACCAAGAATAACTTCCATCCAAACAGACTTCACACATTAGTCATTCATTCAACAAATGCTGGCGAGGCACTGTGTGCCAAGCCTGTTCTAGGTTCCACAGACCGAACTCAGAAATTTGTTCACAACTGTACCCTTAACAATCCTTGGTAGCTTCTCTCTCTTTTTTTTTTTAACCAAATTGAATGACATTTGATCAAAACAAGCCTATGCCTTCAGCAGTTCAAACGCCATCTTATCAGATCTTATCAGACTACCTGCTACATCATCTTACAGTTTTTGAACTCCAGGAGGTTAACATTATCTGTAGTTAAGAGATCACAGGGAATTCCCTGGCTACCCAGTGGTTAAAACTCTGCACCACCACTGCAGGGGGTAGCAGTTTGATCCGTGGTTAGGGAACTAAGATCCCACATGCCACATGGCATAGACAAAAAAAAAAGAGAGAGAGATCACACACACACATACCCATCTCAGGTGGTTAAGTAAACTTCTCCCAACACAGCTAATAAATACCAAGGAACAACATCCCGCCTGACTCCAAGATCCATGCTCTCCATCTCGAGCCTGCTCTACCTCCTCAGAGGAGAGAATCAACTCCATGCCTGCCCTCAAGAAGTTTACCATCTCATGAAAAATAGAGAACAACCCACAGCCTGAAGGCAATTCAACAAACACAGAAAATGGTAAATGGTAAGCCAAAGGGAACACTTCCAACACAAAATCCTCTAGAACTCAGCATCCCATGAGCAACTCATTGACCTTTTCAAAATACTTTTAACTTGGGAAACTATATCAAATCTATTTCTTCCCATCCATACAATATGGCTTCCAAGTTGGCACCGGTGGTAAAGAAACCACCTGCCAATACAGGAGACATAAGAGACATGGGTTCAATCCCTGGGTTGGGAAGATCCCCTGGAGAAGAGCATGGCAACTCACTCCAATATTCTTCCCTGGGAAATCTCAAGGACAGAGGATCCTTACATGCAATGTATGGTCCATAGGGTGGCAAAGAGTCAGACACAAACAAAGCAACTTAGCACGCACACATACACTAAGCTCCAGGAGGTACAGAGACCAGCCCAGTGAGGCACCCACACTTAGTGCTGACTAAATATCTCCTGGATATTTTTAATGCTTGGGCTGGATGAAGCACAAGCTGGAATCAAGATTGCCACGAGAAATACCAAGAACCTCAAATATGCAGATGAAACCACCCTGATGGCAGAAAGCGAAGAAGAACTAAAGAGCCTCTTGATGAAGTGAAAGAGGAGAGTGAAAAAGATGGCTTAAAACTCAACATTCAAAAAACAAAGATCATGGCATCTGGTCCCATCACTTCAAGGAAAATAGATGCAGAAACAATGGAAACAGTGACAGACTTTATTTTCTTAGGCTGCAAAATCACTGCAGAAGGTGACTGCAGCCATGAAATTAAAAGACGCTTATTCCTTGGAAGAAAAGCTATGACAAGCCTAGACAGCATATTAAAAAGCAGAGACATTACTTTGCCAACAAAGGTCCATCTACTCAAGGCTATGGTTTTTCCAGTAGTGATGTATGGATGTGAGAGTTGGACCATAAAGAAAGCTGAGCACCGAAGAATTGATGCTTTTGAACTGTGGTGTTGGAGAAGACTCTTGAGAGTCCCTTGGACTGCAAAAGAGATCCAACCAGTCCATTCTACAGGAGATCAATCCTGAATATTCATTGGAAGGACTGATGCTAAAGCTGAAGCTCCAATATTTTGGCCACCTGATGCAAAGAACTGACTCGTTTGAAAAGACCCTGATGCTGGGAAAGATTGAAGGCAGGAGGAGAAGGGGATGACAGAGGATGAGATGATTGGACGACATCACCAACTATGTAGACATGAGTTTGAGCAAACTCTGGGAGCTGGTGATGGACAGGGAAGCCCGGCGTGCTGCAGTCCATGTGGTCGCAGAGTCGGACACACCTGAGAGACTGAACTATCTCCTGAACGTATGTTTCAATTACCTTTTTAAAACCAAATTAACCAAAACTTAGGGGCTTAGAACAAATTCAACAACCATTTCATTATTTTCAAAGTGGTATCTTATCTAATAGAGCTGAGGTCTCTGAGACGCCTTGTACACCCACGAGTTGGGGGTCCCAACAAGAACGGTTGAATGGTTAGAAATGCTTACAGAGCGTTAAGAAATCAGGTGCTAAAAGTGAGGAGCACAGAGTCTTGGACCAGAAGCCTCCCCACCAACATACAAGATTCGGAGGGGAGAACACTGTATTGTTCCTCGCTGACTGCCCCTGGCTCACACACTGCAGGCCTCAGACAAACACGGAAGGCACCGTCCATGACCCTCTGATGAGTCACACAGCTTTGGCATCTCCCTGGTGCAGACAACAAGAAACACATTTCCATAAAGGCGCCGAGATAAGCAGCAGCATAAATAACACAAGCAATCTGGTCTCAGGATGAATTTTCTACTCGACAGTGCCTGTCCAGAGGGTTTGGCCAATTACTACAATGAGTCTTTAGGAGGTAAGTGGCTTGAGTTGACCCAACACAGGGAAGTCGAGAAATAATAAGAGGCAGACAGGTTTGGTCCCCCTGAAAGCTCAAGTTAACTGGAAATTGAAAATATTTTTTTTAACCATGCAGCTGATGGAAACAAGAGGACACAATCTTTTCTCCCATTTTCCCTGTAGGCAATTAGGGAATGATGGCTCCTTACAGGCTTTTTTTTTTTTTTTTTGAGAAAGGGGTCAGATTCGAAGTGTGTCTCCAGGCCCCAAACAACGAATTCAAATCCTACTCCAGCTATAGTCAGGGGAGCAGGGGAAATGAAGGAATAGCAAGCACATTCCTAAAACACCAACTTAACAACCTCCCATAATCTCTTCCAGCTGAGAGAGCACTGCTCCACTGGGTCCTTCTATTCCCATCTGTAATTATTCAAGCACACTGGTTTCCATAGTACTCAACATCCAAGTACCAAGTCCATGCTGTGTGAACCCTGGCAATAGGTTCTTCGTAACGAGAGTTTGTACAACAATTCAAAAGGCTCTTTATCTGCTTCCTAATAATAACCAGAGTTCTATGAATTTGCGTCCTAGACATACAAGTGTGGATCAGAATCTAGGACCCACCAGTCATGAGCTCAGTAACCTTGGGCCACTACTGCACTTCTCTAAGCCTCAGTTTCCTCATCTATAATAAGAGAATAATTATAACACCCACCTCATAAAGATGTTAGGAAGTTAGGGGAAAAAAATGATACGTCAAGTGCTTTGCTCAGGACACAGCACCCAATAAACTCTCAATAATTGCTAGCTACTATTATAACTCGCCTTTTTATACCACACCTAACCCTACATTAGCAGTGAGACACTTCATTCTTTTTAAGTCTAATTCCATCCCATTCAAGTCTAACTGAATTTCAAATATACACCAAAAACTAAAAAAGAGATACAGGCACAGCTGCCAAATGGCAAGTGAAAAGCCGTAATTTTCCATCATTGGAATATATTTAGTGATAACTATAAATGAAAAACTAAGAAAAAAAAAAATCCCCAACTTCAAGTCACCCTCCCAGTCTGCCGGTCTGAAAACCAAAAATGAAGTTAGACTTCCTCTAGCTTTGCTCCTTTCCACTCCTGTCTGTCAAGGTTGGGTGGAGAACTCCCACATTTCCTGTTCTGAGCCAGGAGCTCTCTGCCAGGTAAAGCAAGAGACACTCCAGTTTGTGTTGACAGCTGGGACAGTCAGGGGAGGGGCTGGGAACTCAGGAAGCTTTCTACCATTCTTTCTGGGGTGTTTCTGATAGTATAAGCACCCTAATCTGAGAGAGGGCCCCAGTCAGCCAGGGTTAAAGATTTAATCACCAAAGGACATGCCTGCTGCTTAAGCAACTCATGTGTGGCCACACGCAGTATCAAATGACATCATCACCAGGACACACCTTGCTGGGTGTTCAACTTTCAACTTCTCACTCCTGAAAAGGAAACAGCCTGCTGGCTCCAAATATGCTTAGTGAAGGCAGAAATTTAATTGGGATATAGATGGTTCTTTAGATTACATCCCGCAGATTCTGTTGCCTCCAGCCCTTGACACTCTCAAGAGAATAGTTTCTGCTCCAGAGACGACTTAAAAATGTGTGTGAGTGCACACCTCGGCCTTGATGGACGTGGTCTGGCAACAAACTTCCTCACTTCCTCTGACCAGCATGTGCGAAACTTCATACAAGAGCCAAACCACGAAAACCTGCACCACGTTGACCACAGACCAATGTTCAGATTTGCCAAGACCTATAAAACTATAGCGATATCACACTAGGAAGAAAAAACTATCAGCCTTAAAGAACTCTAAACAAATGACAAAGTAAAATACACACATATGATATCTCAGGCAGTATGTCCTACCTCATCATCTCACCCACTACCTAAACTATCTTGTCCCAGTATTTCCTGTTGTGTTTACGATCTTTTCCCTCCACCCCTGCTCCCCTGAAACAAGAATAAATGATCCTTGAGTGCAAGGACTTTATCAGTCTTGTTCATCACTGTAACTCTGAACTTACAAGGTACAGCAAATAGTAGTGGGTATGGATTCAAATTTTTCCTGGCAAATATCTCTCCCTCCTTCTCCTATAACCAAGGTGGGAGAAATATACTTCATTAACATGCCTTGGATATGTGTCTAAATGACAGTGTCATGTCACTTCCAAGACGAGACTTATCTGTCTATGTGTATACCTGCTTGCCTTCTAGGAGCTTGGGTTCTTGCACCACAAGGAGAACCTGCCCTAAATTACCAATGCCCCCACCAGCCTGGTCCCCAGAAAGAGACTTGCAGAAAAGAGCTCCTTGACCAACCTGCAGACGTGGAAGTGTGAGAATAAAAACTTACTGTTGAATACCAAGGAGTTTGGAGTGATTTGTTACACACCATTTTTGTACCGATAGATGACTATAACAGCAGCCTCTCGATATGTTTTTTTCACTTTTTCCCATGTACGTTTGCTAAAGTAACTAAAGAAAAAAATTTCATTCCACTTAGCCCTTCTAAAACTCCACTATTTGTGACAGTTCTAAACACATCAAGTTTTAAGCCTGGTTTTGCTTCCTTTGTGTAATAAAGAATACATATTCAGAAACTGGGACCAAGGAGACCAACAGTTTGGTCTTTCTTATTTAACCAGAACCAAAAGATAATAACTACTTCTTCCATTTATAGATTATACTCTGAAACCATGAATTTTTTTTTAACCTCCTCCTTTCCTAAAATGCTGGTGAAGGCTTCAGGCTCATAAGATACCAACTTTAATGGGGTACTATCCCTTTCGTCTAGTGCAGAAAGCCTTGAAGCTCATAAAATTGAGGCTGTAAACTTTTAAGGCATATAGCTTTGTAGGGTTATTGTTGATCTATTTCCATTACTTGAACACTAAATGGAAGTAGTTTTACAGTTCACTTACATACTGTATTTACAATTACTTCATTTCTTAGCAGAGACTAGAATCACATTGAAATGGGAGTAAAGCCACATTACAATCTCTAAGTATCTTTTCATTTTGACCCTTCACTACTCAATGCAACAGCTATGAAAGAACCCCTCTGTAATACAATCATAAATACAATTTCAGTGGGGTGGAGGATAGACAGACAGAAAGGGGGAAGGACCAATAAAATCTGAGACCAATATGTTTCCCAGCTATGGTACTGATATGTTTAATTTGAATGTGCCAAGCATATGAAATACTAAAATATTGTACGTGCAGATGGGTATAATCTATCAATGCCTTCGTCCCTTCCAAGTGTGGAAAAAATAGGGGAGAAGCACCTAACAGAGCCACAGTAGGATATACCAGTGGTCCATTATCTTTTTGCCATCCAGAGAACTAACTGCATCATGCTTTGCAAATACAGCCCAGTCATGAGACGCCTGAGCTCCCCGGCTGCACTTATGAACTAATGAGAAACTTATCTGTTCCCAAGATAGCCAATGAAACCAACAGAGGTGAGATAATTCCAACTAAAAGTAAAGAAACTTGACATTTTAGTTAACCTACGTAACCATATCTTTAGAAAACAAACTCTAGTCCAGTAGGTTTTGTTCTCATTTAACAAGGAAAAAAACTTGAGATTCCCCCTCCCCAAAGGTTTTTTTTAAGAACTCTGCGACACAGGAAACCAGGTTGAGAGATAGTATGTGGTTTTAATCTATAATTTCCCTTCTCTTTCTTCCTATCCCAATTAAATTTTCTTACTGAAGAAAACAGGCTTAAAAAAATGTGTATATATATATATACATATATATATATGTGTGTGTGTATATATATATATATATATAATTAAGGCAAAAACTACTTCCTATATACACATACGCTGATGATTCAACTCCGGTTATTTACCAAGTAATGGTAGGGATTAAAAATGAAGACTATCCAATGGTACCACACAAGATGAAAGGTATTGCAATCTGTAGTATCTCAAAAAGTAAGCAGGTGGGCTAAAAACTTGGCGTAGGCCCTATGCTTCCTGGGGGGACAGGAGAGCTGGGGGCTGATGTCGGGGTGGTCAGCACTTAGCACAAAGGCTGGGCCCAGAGTGGGCACTTAAGGAATGCAATCCCCTGGATCATGGGTTCAATCTTCTCTATCAGAGTTTATGAAAGGGTGGGAACTATTCACTCTCAGTCCACCAACCTCAGTGACAATCCACGCCAGGCTAAACCCTGTCTAAAGTGTTT
This sequence comes from Bos mutus, assembly GCF_027580195.1. Taxonomy (NCBI): domain Eukaryota; kingdom Metazoa; phylum Chordata; class Mammalia; order Artiodactyla; family Bovidae; genus Bos; species Bos mutus. Next base: position 35,695,664 of record NC_091638.1, on the reverse strand, counting down.
CACACACATTATTTCATTTAACCACCCCAATGATCTAGTGAGCAATAAGGAAACTGAGGCTCCAAGAGCTGCAGTCAGCATGTACTAAGACAATAGGAAGATACCTTGTCCTGGTACTGGAGGTGGTGAAATGGAGAAATGTAATTTTTTTTAAGGTACCTGCTTATCAAACAGAAGAAATATAAAAGTTTTCAGACAATAACTGAATATTTCAATAAGAAGCAAATACAAGGGTTCAGAGGAGGCCCCTAAGACACAGGTTTGCTCCCTGGGTCAAGGAGATCCCCTGGAGGAGGGCATGGCAACCTGCTCCAATACTCTTGCTGAGAAAATCCCATAGACAGACAAGCCTGATGGGCTACAGTCCATGGGATTGCAAAGAGCTGTACATGACTGAAGTGACTGAGCACACATGTATACATAACTGAATGACTCTGCTGAATCACTTTGCTCTATACCTGAAACCAACACAACATTGTAAATCAACTATACTTCAATTATAAAATTTTAAATTCAAAAAATACATTTAAAAAAAGAAAGAATTCACCTCAATGGGGTTTTAAAAGGAAAATCTTGAAATAAACATTGAATACTCCAAAAAACATGCACAATATCTAAAAATAATTGTGATTATTATGTGCCAGGCATTGTCATAAAGGCCTAACAGGCAGGATCTCTCTTAAATCCTCATGACTACTAACAGTAGTTCCTATAATGAGCCCTATATTACAGAAGGGAAAATTGAGCCTCAATGAGGGTTTGAGTAACAAGGAAAATAACTGATTGGACTCCATTCCAATACAATACAGAAATGTACATGACTGAGGCCTTAAAAACTGTTCCTACTTGCCCTTCAGACTTTGCTTCCTCTGCAGTTCATAACAATATGTCTGCCTAATCAAAACACAAATAATCTGAAAAACAATGGAAAATCTTGGACATTTATGCCAAATTCAATGAAATAACTGCTTGCCCACAGGCCAAGCTATGAAAGCCCTTAGAAAGAGATGGACGTTGAAAGCTCTCCTGTATATAAAACGAAAAGCTACCCTGGGGCCTTCCCTGGCAGTCCAGTGGTTAAGACTGCACTCCAAATTCAGGGAGTGAGGGTTCAATCCCTGAATGGGAATCAAAAATCTGATGTGCTGGGAAGTGTGGCCAAAAAAAAGCTATCCTCTGTGATGACTGTCAAGGTCCAGATATTTCCCCGGCTTCTATACTTGATCCCTCCCAACAGAAAGCTCAGTTTTGACAAACTACTTCCTGCCTCTAGACTTCAGACCCTCTGAAGTCACCTGACACGCTTGCTGCTTCAATTCCATGGAGTGAGTCTTATAAACAAAAACAACTGGTCAACACGGAAATCTCTTGCCAGTAAAGGCCCTGGCATTCATTTTCCTCAGACAAAAACACTAACTTCCATAACCATACTTATAATCATGCTTACAATCAACTTCTAATCAATGCTTATAAATAAAGCATTTTAAATTAGCACTTTTCAAAACAAAGGGTCAATTTGCAGAAAAGAAAAAAAATAAGTCTGGCTGCAGAAGTGAGATCTCACTATTTTAAAACATCTCTATAATAAAAAAATTCCCTACCTATCCACTTTAACCACTTGACATTTTGTTTCCTTTTTATGCAATCATACAGCAGACAACGCTACCGCCCCTACTTTATGTGAAAGGACATAGGTCTTAGGCAAGAATTGGAGACTATTTTTAAGACATTTCGGAGAGGAAAAGATGATCTGTGTTTTCTCCAAAACGAATGAGGACTACTTAACACTTGCATGTCCCAACGACTACCAAAAGCAGTGCTTCTGATTCACTACATTTCAGAGCTGGCCTCTAATATTTCCAGGTTCAACAGGCGTTAAGAAGGACCATTAGCTTAGGCAGGTAAATTAATGACTGACCCAACAGGAGAATTAATGCAGGGGTGGAATTAACAATAAACACACATATACACAAATACATACACACCATCCAGGCAGTATTAGATGTATATTCATATATTAGGCAAAACTTCTGCTTGAACTACTTAGACCTGTTCGCCATGAACATACAAAAGAAGAAATGGTAACTTTGGTACCTAATAATGTAGTGATGAGGCACAGACAGGCGGTGCCATAAACTCTCATTCAAACTCTTCGTCCCTTCCCTTCCTCCCCTCCCCTTTCTTTGGCATTGGCCCTGTGCACTGGCGGTCTGGCCACAGTATAACGGCAAGTAAATTGGCTTGTTGACTCCTCAGGTTAAAAGAGGGTGGGCATGAATGAAAACTACTCCACTACAGAAAAGGGGGAAATCTCCTGTCATATTATTTGTTTCTATCACTCATGGACAGATAAAATTTTTTAAATGTATTTACCTATTTATGTACCAGGAAAAAAGGAACGTAATAGTCCTCAGGACATCTCCTGTGAATACAAACAGCTTTTATTGACACTAAAATCACCTTCTGGAGAAGGAAATGGCAATTCACTCCAGTATTCTTGCCTGGAGAATTCCATGGACAGAGGAGCCTGACGGGCTACAGTCCATGGGGTCACAAAGAGTCAGACAACACTGAGTGCGTAACACTTTCTAAAAATCTCCTTTAGGCAATTTCTGTCTGAAAACAGCATGGTGTCCCAAGAATAGTGCTGGCCTGAGAGCCAGGAGGCCAGAACCCCAGTCTAAGCTCTACCACATCCTAGCTGTGTGACCCCAGCCAAGTCATCTCTCTCTCGGTATCAGCTTCTGTAAGATAAAGATAACAGAGAGGGTCCAGTGGTTAGGACACCGCGTTTCCACTGCAGAGGGAATGGGTTTGAGCCCTGCTCAGGAAACTAATAATGTCCAAGCTCAGCAGTATGGCCAAAAAAATACAAAAGATAAAGATAACAGACATGTGACTGCCAAGGTCATTGTAGCCTTGACACACGTTACCAGAAAGTGCCTTTCACCAAATATTTGTCAAATGTGGTTTAGAAAAGTTATCATGGATAGGGAGCTATATAGGAAGATATTAACTCAAAACCAAGAATACTGCAGATCCTATGGGATGTCAGGACACCAAAAGTTTTCAAACATTTCACGTTAAAGAGAAACCTCAATTGCTTTTAAGGCTTAACCTGGTAATTTAAGGCTAACCTGATAACTGCCTGGAGTACATTCTCACCTTTTTGTTAGTTTGTTTTAGTAACAGAACAGTACCAAGAAAAGGTGAGTACATCACAGCATCTACCTGTACTCTTTCTTGAGCTAACAATGCTACTTCCTTTATACCTGGGAGGCAAGCTAAATAATTCAAGAGGTTTTGAATTATTTCATGTTATAAATATCCATATGTGGGGGGGGGGGAAGAACACTCAAAATTCACTTGAATGGAACACTTTTTGTTTCACTCCCTCTCTCTCTGATTACTAATGCTCTGAAACAAATCACCCTCAAACTCTGTGGTACGAAATAACCATTTTATTAGGCTCACTGGTTCTAGAATTCAGAAATTCAGATGGAGCAAAATGGAGACAGTTGGACTCCACAGTGTCTGGGGCTTTGGCTGGGGGTGACTTGACAGCTAAGCACTGGAACGTCTGAAGGCATCTTCACTTACATGTCTGGAGGCTCACACTGGCCATTAGCTGGAACACCTACACATGGCCTCTCCATGTGGTCTCTCTGCACGGGTTAGTTTGAGCTTCCTCACAGCATGGTGGCTGGGTTCCAAGAGTAAGGCAGAAACACATGGCATTTTTATGGTCTTGCCTCAAAAGTTACAGTATGACTTTTATCATACTCTGAAGGTCAAGAGGATCACAAAGGTCTGCCCAGGTTCCGGAGGAGAAGATATAAACAGCCCCTCCTTACTCTATGGAAGAAGAGTCACAGTCATGTTATAAGATAAGCCTGTGGATTGGGACAGAGTTTTGCCTCCACCTTTGGAAATGCAGTCTGCCACGCAGACAGACCCCTGACAGAAGAAACCCATGACCAAGGTAAGTACAAAAATCTGGATCTCAGGTATCCTTGACTATTGTCAATTTAAAGCCAACACTCTGATAGGCAAAAGATCACAGCCCAAAGCCAGAGGAACGGCTTTTTAGCCACAGAAGCCCACTGAGTTTCCTTTGAAGCCATGATTACAAACACTGGCCCTGGTAACAATTAAAAGTGTCCTCAACATACAATATGTACCTCCCCTGTTTTATTACAGTTTGGTTCCTTCTGTATTCCATTGACATATGATGTAAACGTCCGAGAGTAATACAACATCTGCTGAATTACAATTCCAAAGTTCAGATGACATTGAGACGAAATCTATGAAACCATGAATTCACCATGTTAAATAGATTTTTTTTTTCAATTTGTAATGGAACACAGAGAGCAGCTGTTTATAAAGCAGCCCCACATGCAAAGCCATGGGTGAGGTTTAATTCAGAGCTGATGTGACCTACAGATCTTTGGATGTACTGCAAGGGAGACTTCAGTCTTTGATAATGTAGCATTCAAAGCAAGTCTGCTCTCTAAGATGGCAAGAAGGAGAGGCAGAGCAGAGATGATCGACACTATCCCATGGTTTTTCAGCAACTTTCCCCTTTTTAAACCTAAAATACCTATTCATGCCTCTTCCTCTTTAAGGATGTAACAAACACATCTTTGGGCTTCCTGGGTGGTATAGTGGTAAAGAATCTGCCTGCCAATGCAGGAGACACAAGAAACCCAGGTTAGATCCTGGGTCAGGAAGATCCCCTGGAGGAGGAAATGGCAACCCCCCTCCAGTATTCTTGCCTGGGAAATCCCATGGAGAGAGAAGCCTGGCAAGCCACAGTCCACAGGGTCACAAAGAGTGGGACACAACTGAAAGTGCATATGCGCGTGCACACATACACACACACACACACAGACTCATCTTTCAGATTTCTAGTACCATCACCGACCAGGACCATCATCGCTATCTGATATTAGGTTAGGATACTTATTATGTAAGTAACTGCCCTACTGATACTTGTTCAGTAATCAATATCCACAGCCTCTTTGCCTCCCCTCACCTCCTAAGAAAACTTTGGCCTTTTCCACTTAGCACTTACTCCATTCCTAAATCTCCTTGTGTCTTACTCAACATACTGAGGCAATTACTGTGTGTGGGTGGAGGAGTAAAATGCAAAGGGAGATTAGAAGATAGCAGCTGAAGGATAAAGAAAAAGAGAGGGAGGAAGAGACCAAGAAGAAGGGCAACAGGATGTCAGGGAGAGACTTGCTAGAGAATACAGAATGTACAATGAGGAGACCGTCAAGGCATCTACCAGGTACCAAGAATGGGACTGAAGACAAACTGTCAGAGGATGCAAGTGTTGCCTGAGTTCCTCTAAACGTTCTTCAAGAGATGTAAGATGAGAATCACTTCTACGGTTGGCCCTAGACTTTCCTTGAAGGAGAAGCTGCACCAGGACCTATGGATTTTCATGGGGTCCACACAGCTGATAAAAAGGCTTAGAGAGGCTTAGAGAGAATTCCCTGATTGTCCCGTGGTTAGGGCTCAGTGATTCTACTGCAGGGGGACCCAGATTTGATCCCTAGTTAGGGAACTAAGATCCCACAAACTGCACAGCAGGGCCAAAAAAAAATCGTAATAAGTTGAGGCTTAATTGGAAAACTGACAACTCAGTTCTGCCTAAGAACGTGATTTACCAAGCAACACAGTAGGCAAATAGAAATCATACAGATTCATCTATTGTTCCTCAGCATGAACTATTCACCAGGCAGGACAAGCAACCAGGAAAGGAGGCATCTGTGTTGCTACTATACAAATAATATCAACAAAGAAAAATTAACTCACAAGAGACTGAGAAATTACTGCCAGTGGTTAAATGTAAAATAAAAGGAATTCCAACCTTCTAAAAGAGAAAAGTGCCATGGATTTTAGTTGCAGTTTTAAAGTCTTAGAAACTTCTCATAATGTCAATCAAGTAATTTTTTTTAATTTGCAACACAAATGTGTGCACACATGTATGTATACGGGTTTATATGTAACTACAGTCATGCATATATTTGGGTATATGTATGTATGTATGTGTGTATGCCTAAGTCAAACTAAAGTGATTTACTTTCAGCAAATGCCAAATAAAGCTTTTTTATTTGCTTAACGCTAACTATCCTATGGTATCAGGACTTAAGGAAGTTTCCAATGATGTCACATATTATACTGTTTAAAGAGTATGATATAAAAACATCTAAACAGACACATAAATATTAAGGGAGAATGGGATTATACATTTTTAAATTTTGGTTTGGTTTGTTTTTAGTTCAACAGTTTTATCTAAAGCACAAAGTTCCTATAAAATGTATTTGAGTTCTACCAAGCTCAGAGCACAGGGCAGAGGCCGGATTTGAGGGTCAGGAGAGGAGGGTGAGTCCCCAGTCCCATCCTGGTAGACCTTCAGGTTATTATCAGCTCTATCTGATTATCTCTTCTAAGCCCCCTGGTCACGGTGGCATTCCCATTTTCCCAATAAGTCACTGCCTCTTTTCCTATATAATTAATTAACAGACAAAAATCAAGCTGCAAACAAGAGAATAAGAAAAACAAGAAGCAGAAAAGTTGGGTCACACACTCAGAACCTAATCAGTGCCTAAGACACCAGGAGTTGCCTCCAAGTCCTCTGGCACCACATGTCTTAGGCACAGTCCAAGCCTGACGACGAGGAGGAAAGCGGACAAAGAAACTCAGCTCCATAAATGTACAAGGAAAAGAACATTGCTACATGGAGGAGAAATCCCTTAACTGTATTCCAAGCAGCCACCTTCGGTAAGGTCTGTTGTTGCCGCAGTGTTGTTTCAGAGGAAATACTTCAGGACCATTCATCACAGGAGTTGGAACATGATACGGATGAGCTTGACACAAAAGACAAAATACACTGCACACAAGAAGGAAAACAGAGAACAACTAAATGTGACAGGCCACAGAGAAGAGGAAACCATGTCAGTGTATCTGTTCTACTTTCCTCGGGAGCAACAGAGAATGAAAGGTACAAATGGGAGAGGGGTGTGCACACCAGCCACACCTGTTCTCTGGATCTTACCTGGCTGTACAGATTCTTACTATTCAATGCATCAGCATCACCTGGCAGCTTGTTAGAGCTGCCCAACCTGGGCCACTGAGTCAGAATTGACATCCCCATATGATTCACATACATATTCAAGTTTACTCTGCTGGGCTCTACACCATCTGGTGAACCCAGAAGAACCACCCATCTTCTCTTCATCTCTTCCTTCAGTTAGTCTCCAAAATGTGAAGACCCATGGAATGCAGGCACCATCTCTGGCAGGGCGTGTAGATATATAAAACTGATATAAAAAACAGCATGCTGGGACTTTCTTGCTGGTCCAGCGGTTAAGAATGCCCCTGCCAATGCAGGGGACATGGGTTTGATCCCTAGTCCAGGAAGATTTACCATGCCACAGGGCAACAAAGCCCATGTTCTGCAAATACTGAAGCCTATGTGCCCTAGAGTCAGTGCTCCACAACAAAAGAAGCCACCATAATGCAACTGGAGAGTGGCCCCAAGTTGTCACAACTAGAGAAAGTCCCCTCGCAGCAATGAAGATGCAGAGCAGGCAATAAACAAACAAACAGAAAGTCAGTGGCCCTCATGCAGCTGAGTTGAGCACTGGGCGGGGGGAGGGGGAGCAGTGGAGGGAAGATAAGACTCATACAACCACAAATACATATAAAAGTACAACATAAAAAATGTGATGAATGCTTTCAAAGGAAAATGTGTGGTCTTACGAAAGTAGAAAATAAGGAGATCAGACCCTGTCAAGGATGGCTCCCTAGAGAAACTGATGATAGAACTGAGATCTGCAGGATGACTTAGACATTAACTAGGTAAGGAGAAGGTATGGCATTCGGGTAGAGAGGAAAGACATGCAAAAGCCCTGTGGCCTGAAGGAACACCACACATTAAAGGAACTATATTGGCACAATACGTACAAAATGAGACTGGCAAGAGAGGCAGAGGGCAGATCACACGGGCTCCTGTAGATCCATGAAAGATTTGATCCTAAGAACAGAGGGAAGTCTCTGGCAGGTTTTAGGTAGGCTCCCCAAGGTGAGAAAAAAAGAGAGTAAAAGACAAGTGGACAGATCGCAGAGATTTCACTCTGGAAGCAAGACTCAGATCTCAGACAATCCTCTTTGTACCATTTACCTTCCCTCCTTTTGCACCTTGGCTCTACCTTGCCTGCCACCCACCCCACAACACAAAGTGAGCCCCTTACCTACAGAAGAGTATACAAGAAGCGCCCCAATGCTAAAGCAAGAGAAACACACAGTTAAGCTAGTCAATGAGCCTAAATGGCTTCCTGTAGTGTTGGAGGGATGTTAAGTAGTACTTGAGACTCTAGGAATGTCTGAATTCAGACCTGGTTCTACTGCTGGACATCTCTGAGCCTTCATTTACTCAAGGCCATAATAATCCCTACATCACAGGGGTCTGACTGGTTTGAACAAAGCAGAAACAGAGTCTACAAGCCCTAAGCAATGCCCTTAGCATGTAGTATGTGTTCAATGAAATATGTCCTACTTTACACATCACTGTGGTTCTCAACCTGTCTCCATGAACACATTAACTCTTCTTTATTAAAAAATCATCTTCATTACCAAGGAGCAAATACTTAGACACAATGTGAAGCCCTCATCTCTCATTTATTATTTCATTAAGTCACCACAACAGCTCTACAAAGTGGACACTGCTATTAAGCCCACTGCACAACAAAGCACAAAGAGGACAAGCTGCCGGCTCATGTGCCAAGTGTGAGCCCAGGCTCTAAGCAGGCTCATGGATCCTGAGGGCTCCCTGGGGGCACACACCAAGTGGTAGGGTGGCAGTTCCCACTAAGGGCTCTCCCACTCCTTGAAGCAATCAGCATGAGATTCACCAATTCCCAATGAGACCTGATGCACCCAAATTCCAGCTGAGTGACAAGCTTGGATGAAGGAAGCTGCTGCTAAAAGAATCTGACCCCCTGAGTCAGGTGAAGAGTAAGAAAGGTTGGGGACTCCCCTGGTGGTCCAGTGGTTAAGACCCCGCACTTCCAATGCAAGGGGCATGGGATCCATCCCTGGTTGGGGAACTAAGATCCCACATGCCATATGGCAAGGCCAAAAAAAAGAAAAGGTAAAAAGAAAACAGTAAGAAAGGCTAAAGAGAAGTGTACTTACCGGGAGCACCTCACTATACCTCTCTGTCTTGGCTGGACTGCAATGTCCTCAGCAGGCAGTGACCTGAAAATCCCTCAGGACTGAATTTTGGTAAAATGTAACTTCCTCCTTGGAATTTCCTGTTTGGGGTATTTAGAGGAATTGCTCCAACTCTGGGTTCATTCAACCATAAACTGAACTACCTTTATTTTCCAATTTTTTGCACACCATGGCCACCACCAATCAGGATTTCCAGGCATCGACAAAAGTGGAGAAGAAGTCTTTTATATCTTTGGTCCTGTACTAGTGCAATCGGGGCAAGCAGAACGCCAGTCAGCTGTAAGCCAAGCACCAGGACTTGAGAGCTTTCTGAAAGGAAGCCAAGTGCTCCCCACCGGATTTTAATGATGAAGGACCTGGTGAGTCAAGTGCTTCCCAGAGGAACTGGAGGGACACCAATGTGTTTGAAGTCACCCCTGGCTGAGGAACATAATAGAGGCATAGAGTTCAGACTTGTTTTTTCCAACTGATGATTCGTTTAGGACAAATGATTTTACCTTTCCTTTCACCCCCTGTGACAAAAGTGTCAGAGAAAGCCAATTCAGCAGACCTCAAGGGGGTCCCCACACTCAGCAGATATAAAGCCACATGGAAAATGAAACAGACTGCCATGGGTATTCTTTTCTGTGGCAACTCTCATTGCAAGCTGTCTCAGTATAGGTTTGGGGACCAGTCAAATGTGAATTCAGGGGACTTCCCTGGCGGTCCAGTGGTTAAGAAGCTGAGCTTCCAACACAAGGGACTCTGGTTCCACTCCTGGTCGGGGAACTATGATCTCACATGAGTGGCACAGCCAAAAGATAAAAAGTAATTTTTGTGTGTGAACTCAAATCCAAACACATCTACTTTACAGATGTATCTTCTTGGTCAAGTTACTCAAGAAAGTGGCACTCAAATAATTATCCAGCACAAAATGTTTATAGTGCTGAGGAGGGGAAATCCTAGTGGCGTGGAGGGAGCTCTAGAATCCCCAAAGGAACCCAAGTAGAATCCCACGTACCTGGGCCAGGAACTTCGCTTTTCTGAGCCTTGGTCTCCAAAGGCTTAAAACAGGGCCTATAACACTCTTGAAGAGTTTTGGTAAGGAACACATGAGATGGCATGTGAGAAAATGGCTCAGCACATCAAAGGTGCCCATGATGTCTGGGCAGTCTGAATCACTGCTGTTTTTTAACTGCAGCTACTTCCCACCCATCTCTATTTCCTCTATGATTTTACTGGGAAGCAAAGAAAAGAGGAACCCAGCCAACTTTGAAGCCCACTCTAGGTCAAGAGTTTACATCTAGCTCATTTAATAATTCTGACTCCTATTGTGTCTTTTATGTTTGAGAAACCCAGGGATGAGGAAGCCCACAATTTTTACATTTTTTTTTTAAGGTGTGTTGTTTTTCCAAAAGAGAATTTCAATTTAATGGCCTAGGAGCCAAATGAAAGAAGGAAATGCAAAAACCCCCACTAGATCAATGAAAAAGGCTGTTAGTTGGAAGCCTTATAAGCACTTTTCTCAGACAAAGGAGTATCTTCAATGAGTGGACCCAAGACTTATTTAAGCAGAACAAAGTAGATGCTCAGATATCAGACAAAACCAAAAAAAGGTAACTTATCCTTTAGTAATGGCCTCACATTGTGGCTACGCAGAACACCACTGCATAATATCTTAGGAGCATATCCTCAGTTTACCTTATAAAAATAATACTTGCCTGTTATAAACTATACCAAGTCCTGTGTGTGACATCCACTTTCCCTGTCCTCTTGCCCCAATTCTAATCCTCAGAGGAAGGTAAAGTAACCATGTAATTCATCATCCCAACCAGGGCACTTAAGGCTGAAAGGGAGCATGAGAATAATCACACTGAGTTAACAGGTGTGGACCAGGCATTTCTGCAGCAAAGTGTGACAGATGCCATCCCACTCAGCGGTAGCCATGGCTCATAGTTACCTGTCATTCACAATTTTAAGGGACACACACAGGCACCCATGAGGTCAACTGTGAATGAGTCACACTAATGGGATGAGCCTATAAATTCTGCTGTCTCCTGTGGAGTGTTTTTTTTTTTTTTAACATATGATGTGTCTACATGTCAGAAAACAGAGATCACCTCATTTTTTTGGTTGTTGTTGTTAATGCAGAATATACTACTGTATAAGGTACCATAATTTTTCAAACACATGTAAGGCAACTTCATATTTTCATCATTACAAGTAGTGCTACAGGGAACATAACCTTAAACACATCTTTTATGGGCTTGTGTATTTCCGGAGCGGAGAAGGCAATGGCACCCCACTCCAGTACTCTTGCCTAGAAAACCCCATGGACGGAGGAGCCTGGTGGGCTGCAGTCCATGGGGTCACTACGAGTTGGACGCAACTGAGTGACTTCACTTTCACTTTTCACTTTCACGCAATGGAGAAGGAAATGGCAACCCACTCCAGTGTTCTTGCCTGGAGAATCCCAGGGACGGCAGAGTCGTCTATGGGGTCGCACAGAGTCGGACACGACTGAAGCAACTTAGCAGCAGCAGTAGCAGCAGTATTTCCAGAGAATAGGCTTCTGGTGGTGAAAATGCTAAATCAAAGGCTACAATTTTTGAAGGGATCTCCCCAAATGCTTTCCCAGGTCATATCAAGACAGTTCCTTGACAGTTTTTGAGTTTCTGCCAAGCTGATAAAGGAAGCATGCTAATGTACCCCAGTGTTCATAGCAGCATTATTTACAACTGCCACAGTATGGAAGTAATCTAGGTGTCCGTCAACAGACAAATGGATAAAGAAGATGGGCCAGAAATATGCAATAGAATATTGCTCAGGCATAAAAAAGAATGACATTTTGCTGTTTATAACAACATGGATGGACTTGGATAGCATTCTGTTAAGTGAAGTAAGTCAGAGAAAGGCAAATACTGTATGATATCACTTATGTGCGTGCATGCTCACTCTTAAGTCGTGTCCAACTCTGCGACCCTGTGAACTGTAGCCCACCAGGCACCTCTGTCCATGGGACTCTCCAGGCAGGAATACCGGAATGGGTTGCCATGCTCTCTTCCAAGGGAACTTTCTGACCCAGGGATTGAATCCGCATCTCCTGCCCTGCAGGTGGATTCTTTACCCCCTGAGCCACCTGGGAAGCCCCACATCAGTTATATGGGGAATCTAAAAATAAATAAATAAAACTAGCAAATAAAACAAAAATGAAGACTCAGAGATATAGAGAAATAGGTTACCAGTGGTGAGAGGGACAATATAGGGGTAAGGGAGATGAAAAAGGTTATTATGGAATTATGTGAAATCATGTGTGGGATACTTCTGAAAACTGTAAAGCACTACAGAATGTAAACAATCTTCTGATCTTTTTTTAAAGCAAATGTATACAAAATTAGAGAGAGAAAAAAAGAATAGGCAGTAAGTGACCTTTTGGTAGGGGTCAGAGACCATGCCCGAGAAGCCTTGACCAAATGATCCAAGATGAGATGTCAAAGGCATTTCTATCCTCATACCCTGATCAACTGTGCCAAATTGAAAACAAAACAAACAAACAAAAAAGGATGTTAACTCATTCCATGATTTCCTTATATGTTCCCTCAATTCCAGACAATCTGGGCCATGAGTGTATATGGAATTTTCCTGCCACCAGGCCTCTACTCTGTTGCTCCCTCCACTTAGAATAACATTCTACCCATCTCTTTAAATATGCTACCAACAATAAATACAACCTCCATAAGACCTGTCCTGAGCCAGACTAACTACAAACCGTCTTCACATCATCTTTTCCTCCTACGAAAGCCCACCATGCTAATTCCCCCCACTGTAACCCCTTTCCCATAACCTGAATTAGAGTCCACAATCACCACTAAATCACAGGAACTCAAAGACAAGAGTCAATGGGCACACACAGGCAAAAGACCTGCCCTAACCCAATTTCCAGGCCTCAGTTTCTGCATCCATAAAATGGGGATGTTATATAGTAACTACCCTAAGGTTTATTTTGAAAATTATATGAGCAAATGTATAGAAAATACTTAACATATAAGATAACAGAAAGAAATGCTAACAATTTAATTTATTACTATTTAATGAGAGAACACCCTTGAGGGCTAAGTTTCATTCGACTGTGAGTCCTTTGGAATCTAGCACATTCAATTGCACATAGAAACCATATAATATATGTGTTTGTTGAATGGAGCCTTTAATGTTATTGCTCAATGGATTCAAATTATACTAATAACAATGGTATTTCACATGAATTGAGCACTTACAAAGTACAAGGCATTCTGATGAATATTTCTCATCCATTATCATAACTTAATCCTCACATATAATTCTATAAGGTAGGTACTTTACATGTAAGAAAACTAAGACTTGAAGAGGTTACAAGTCTCACCCAAAGCCACAGGCGAATCAGACATTCAGACTCACCACTGCCTGCTGCTGCCAAGTCGCTTCAGTCGTGTCCGACTCTGTGCGACCCCATGGACTGCAGCCCACCAGGCTCCCCCATCCCTGGGATTCTCCAGGCAAGAACACTGGAGTGGGTTGAGACTCTCCACTGCCTGACCCCAGAGTCTGTACCTAACACAGTGGCCCTGTGTCCCTATGTTGTACCCCACGCTGCACCTAAAATCCCACTTGAGAGGGAAATCAACAGAGTCCCAAGACCTCCTTGCCTTAGTTACATATGAATTCTTTCCTGGATTATAAAATATCTTTATATGCATGGGGCCTCGATTTTCAGGCGGGGGGTGGGGGGGTGGGAACCTGCTACTTAGTGGAATCACCACTCAGGTATTCCTGACCTTGAATCACCTATCCATCACCAGCTCTCCCTTTCAATGAAACCAAATATTTATTTTAAATATAAAGCAGGGACAGATGAAACAGTTCCGTGGATGGAGCATGCCAGGTCTCTGAACCCAGGCTCAGCCGAGGGTTCTTTCAGTCCCTCCAGTCCCGGAGCTGCCCCACGCTGCACTCTGCAAGCCCAAGACATATTCATATAGCCCTGCTGCAGCCTGCGGCCTCAAGACAGCAAACACGACTGGGCACTGCAGAAGCTTGGGGAGCAATTCCAAAATGAGACTTGCACCATATGAGCAACTTGGAGCTCCACCGGGGAGGAGTGCACAGCCAAAGCCACTGCTAGCACTTAAGGGGCAAAGAAGCCATGTGCTCAGGATAGACACTCAACCTCGGCAGACACGCAAACAATAACCTCACTGAATTCTAGAAATATGTCTTGACATCCACAAATACAGCATAGTACTCTTTCTACAGACAAAGAAACTGAGGTATTGGCAGTACAAAGTAGCAGAGTCCTGGATCATTTGAAAGTAGGAGTAAAATGGAATAGTTGGGAAGTACAGAGTTTTTTCCCTTCAACCACCTTGCTGATCTGTTACATCATTCGCAGGGTTTGTCCAAACTGCCCTTGTCATATATCAGTGGTTTTTCTGGACCTGGAAAAATGGAAGATGTAATGTACATAATGGAGATTGCTGTAATAAATCAAAATCAGCTCAAGACACAGCATCAAAGACCTGGATGGGTGGAACTATATTCAATATCCTATGATAAACCACGATGAAGAACAATTATGAAAATGAATGTGTGTGTGTGTGTGTGTGTGTATATATATATATATATATGAGTCACTTTGCTGTACAGCTGTAAATAGCACATCACTGTAAATCAACTATACTTAAATTAAAAAAAAAAAAAAAAAAAAAAAAAAAAAAGACCTCTATGGGCTCTGCTGATCCTCAGAGAGGTCCATTTCTTTATCAACAAGTAAAGATGCCAACCACCTCCCAGTGCTCAGAAGGGCATCCATCATCCCTGGACTCACTTTGTATTCCAGTTCTGAGATTAACAGCAATGGCAGAGAATACTTTTAACTTCTCTGAGCCTCAATTTTTTTCTTCCATAAAATGGGAAGGATTATAGTACCGACACTCCACAGAGTTGTTTGAGGAGTAAATAAAATAATACAGAGCACTGACAGCAAAGCATAGCACACAGTCAGGCTCTAACTAGTACTTTTAAGAAGCATTAAATGAGAGAAAAGTATACAAAACATTTAATAAGCAATAAATGTCTAGTGGTTTCCTCATGATCCCATTCACAGCTGGAATAAACATTTGCAAGAATAACTGACCGAACTAGGTAACTACTCTTGCCTCAAGTTTATTGGAAAATGCCTATCTTTATACCAATCATTCTAGAATTCTAAAGACTCAGGAATCATTTAATTGCTCTGTAATCATTTGTAGCTTCCAGAGTGGTGACTAAATTCAGACCTCAAGAGAGAGATCTAAGAAAAATAACATAAAGACATAAAGAGAGTATACTTAGAATGTGTCTCTATCAAATCTGCTCCATATAATTTGGTCCAACAAATTCAGCTCCATAAAATCTAAGACGAGGTGTTAGTGCCAAGGAAGAATATAAAAATGCAGAGTGTTAAACAGAAGTGTTTTAAGTCAATTATGCAGTAAATTCAGTGCTTCCATAAACCTAAAATCAAAAGTAATCAGATTCAAAAGAGAGAAGCTGACAAATGTAATATAATATCATTCATTCAATGCTCTGTGTTCCACAATAAGAGCTTCATTGCAACATTTCTTTTAATCCTTGCAGCAACCATACAAGGTCACAGAAGTAAAACCATGCATCAAAGGTCACACAGCAGTCAAGCAGTGGGACTGGATTTGAACCCAGTGGGTAAAGAATCCATGTGCAATACAGGAGATGCAGGAGACCCAGGTTTGATCCCTGTGTCAGAAAGATCCCCTAGAGGAAGGCATGGCAACCCACTCCAGTATTCTTGTCTGCAGAATTCCATGGACAGAGGAGCCTGGCGGGCTACAGTCCATAGTGTCACAAAGAGTCAGACACAACTAAAGAGACTGAGTGCACACACAGAGCTGAAATGCAAAGTTGGTGAGTATCACTTCTAAGCTTATGGCCTCAAACTCAGGAAGAAGTGTTGGCCAAATCAAAGTTGATGGTAAGATTGACGCCTCCAAGTCTAGTTGACCAGGGACAGCTTAAAAAAAAAAAAAACCTGGTGACCAATATACATACCCCTCTAAGTGCCAAAGAGATGATGAGGAAGTATTGATGGCAAAGCTGGCAAACCCAGACAACAAATTCCCCATCCTCTGAGCCAGAGACATCAAGCAAATGGTGTTCCTGACACACCTGGGAAGGTCAGGCAAAGCTATGAGAAAGAAGAAAAAGCAGAACAGATGCAGCCAAGATCTCAAGAAAATCTAACTGCACCTGCTTCTGATGGCAGTGGGAAAAATCAGATAGAAAAAGGTAAAAATCCAAATGCCCATTGGCAGCAGAATGGATACACGATGGTGGTATACCCATACAATGGAATATTACTCAGCCATTAAAAGGAAATTCTGACACATGCTACAACCTGGATGAGCCTTGAGCACAATATGCTAAGTGAAAGAAGCGAGACACAAAAGGTCAAACTCTGTATGATTCACTCATATGAGGTACCTGGAGTTGTCTGAGTTATAGAGACAGAGACTAGAATAGTAGCTGCCAGGCACTAGGGGAGGGGAGAATGGAGACTGAGATTTTAATGGACACCGAGTTTGGGAAGATGGATGAGTTCTGGAGTCAGATGACTAATGATTGCGCAACAATGTGAATGTACTTAAAGCCACTGAACTGTGCATTTTTTAAATGGTTAAATTAATTTCATGTTACACATACTTTACCACCATTTTTCAAAAAGTCAAATACAACCTTGCTATGGCCATAAAGAGCAAGTCCCATTGCCTGGAACCATAAGAAGAGAGTCGTGCTAAGTGCTGGGAAAGGCAGGCACTTGGGTCGGGATCTACGCAGGGCACGGGTACAGACAGATAAACAGAAGCTCTAAGCTGCGATGGTCCAAGCAAACTCACTGCAAACCACCTCCCAGGCACTGACATTTCCTTCCCCAGAGAGGAACAAGGACTGTAGACTCCCCGAACACAAGAAAGGGTGCCTGGCTTCCGGCCTTCCCCGCCTTCTCCAGACTACACTCCAGAAGTCCCCATACCCTGAATTCACACAGTGGTGTGGTGCCATCTGAAGCTGATCCCACAAGGCAGTAATGCAGCATCCTGGTGGAAGCCTGCAGAAATGCCATCGCTGGCACTTAATCTGAGGAGAACCCTAGGATTGTAATGACCTCTCAAGCCTCAATGCTTCAACCTCTAAACTAGAAAGATAGTTAGGGAGTTTGGGATGGGCATGTACACACTACTATATTTTAAATGGATAACCAACAAAGACCTACTATATAGCACAGGGAACTCTGTTCAGTGTTATATGGCAGCCTAGATGGGAGGGGAGTATGAGGGAAAACGGATACATGCCTATGTATGGCTCAGTCCCTTCACTGTTCACCTGAAACTACCACAACATTGTTAATCAAAACAAAATTAAAAGTTTTTAAAATAATTAATATAATTAATTAAATATGGGAGGATGGTATACACACTTCAATTTTAGGCAAGGCCTGTCTGCAGTTCTGGAGAAGGCAATGGCACCCCATTCCAGTACTCTTGCCTGGAAAATCCCATGGATGGAGGAGCCTGGTGGGCTGCAGTCCATGGGGTCGCTGAGAGTCAGACACGACTGAGCGACTTCACTTTCACTTTTTCACGTTCATGCATTGGAGAAGGAAATGGCAACCCACTCCAGTGTTCTTGCCTGAAGAATCCCAGGGACGGGGGAGCCTGGTGGACTGTTGTCTATGAAGTCACACAGAGTCGGACACGACTGAAGTGACTTAGCAGCAGCAGCAGTCTTCTGTTCAGATGTGACTTCTGTGTTGAGGCTGAATCAGATGGTGATAGGAGGGGATATATGGGCTTCCCTGGTGGTTCAGAACCTGGTGGTAAAGAATCTGCCTGCAACGCAGGAGACCCAGGTTCGATCCCTGGATCAGGAAGATCCCCTGGAGAAAGAAATGACAACCCACTCCAGTATTCTTGCCTGGGAAATTCCACGGACAGAGGAGCCTGGCGAGCTATAGTCCATGGGGTCTCAAAGAGTCAGACATGACTAAGCGACGAAACCACAACCTCCACCACCACACACACTTCACAGCTTGTGCTGAGGATTAAAGATCAGGCTTGTGCAGCCCTCAGAGCAAAGCCTGACCTGCCCAGCACTGAACCTAGTTCTGCTCTTGAGGGCATCACTGGTACTAGCTTTCTCTGCTGGGTTTTCACTCCCATAAGTGAAGTCCAAAAGGCAGACGACAGGACAAACTATGAGGAGGTGAGGGCCAGAAGGCCTCCCGACTCTGACAAGAAAGATGGACTTACGATCTCATACAGTAAAGCAGGAGAAAGGCATTAGAGTTGAACCGTGAGAATGCCAGGAGCCAACTTAATAAAGGAGAAGCAAGCATCCTTACTCCTCTGCGGGAGTTAAAAATCTGCCAATTGCTTTCTTATCTGGGATTCATTTAACTTTCCCCCTCTTATCTTGGTCAGAGATGGGGTCCCTAATTATTGCTGGCTGTACTTCTCATACACACAATACACACAGGAGCAACCGAGGCATCTTCTCACATTTGCAACTTTCTGTTACCACTACTTGGGAGCCGTAAAAGAAGACTATTTTCCTCCAAAGACGGTATGCTTGGGTAACAGAATTTGGCCACACTATCTTTCCCTAAAGATGGCATCCCCCTCCTACACCCATCTACCAGGGTATTCAGAGCCAGCATTTGAACCCAATCTGCATTTCCAAAACTCTTAAGTAAGAAGCTAGCTATGTGGCCTGCAGCCAGGAACTAGAATTATCACTGGATTTTACAGACAAGGGAACTGAGACACAGAGAAGTGAAGTCACATGCCCAAGGCCATACAGCAGGTAAAGAGTAGACTGGAACTGAAATCAGGGCAGCCCACTGTAACCACCTAGCTCTTTTGACTCACAGAGTTCATGGTTCCCTATAGCCTGATTCTGTATGTATTCCAGCAATACCCGCTACAGCTAATGAGGCTGGTGACCTTCTTCACATCCCTTGCATTTTGAGTGCTCAGGCTGTTACCTCACTCAGCACAACACAATGCTTGTTCTGCTTACTTAATTCCATTTCTCTCTTCAAGTCCATGCTTGTCAAGCTTTGCCAGCAGACTGAAAATTTGTCTGCTCATCTCTCACTCTGCCCTTCAGGAATCCATGGTGTGTCTCCATAGTTCTCCTGCACTGCTCAATCAAAATTCCTGGATAATTTTCATCTCTTCCCTAAGCCATGCATATATCTGAAAGCACCTACCCACCATGAGAAGGCAGCCATTCAGCTTCATTCATTCATTGGTCCATGGAATGAATGGACCAATTCATTGGTTTGTTCTGCTCAGCTATCAAGTGCCAGAAACTGCCTGGCCACAAGAATAAGAAAGCAGGGAATTCCCTGGTGGTCCAGTGCTTAGGACTTAGTGCTTTCACTGGCATGGCCTGGGTTGGATCCCTGGTTGGGGAACTAAGATCCTGAAAGCTGCAATGCGCAGCCAAAAGACGAATAGCAAAGTATATGATTCAAGTTCCTGCCCTTAAGGTAATCACATTCTGGTGGGACAGATAATAAAGGGGTTAATTTCAGATGGCGATGAGGGCAAAAGCAAAAGTAGAGTGATGCAGTGGTGAGTGACTGGAGGAGGGGAAGGTTCTATGAGAAGGTAACACAAGTCTAGACCAGGATTTCTAAATCTTGGTACAATACCAAGGACCCAGATGACTAAACTCAGTCCTACTGCAAGTGGCCAATGATCTGCTTAAGCCTCAAGGACTGGTTTACACACAGTATGTGGCATTCTTCTCCATCTCTCTCCCCCTGGCTATAAATAAGCAGGCCTGTCACCCCTTTTGCCACGGTCACCTGTCTGCAAACAAGAGAAGCCATCCTAAGGTCAAGCCAGCATTGTGAAGAGAGCACTGAGAGAATCAAGGCTACCCTTTACAGTATCTAGGCTGTGTCCCTACAGTTGGTAAGTATAGGCTGAAATCCAATCCATTCTCTGCTCTCCACACCACGCAGGGATGTGTTTGCCCAGCAGAGATATAATTTCTACTCTGAACAAAGACATCATATGGGCTAGTGGCAGCTCCGAAGCAAATCAGAAAAACATGGCCCATGCCCTGATCAAACCCTACCTGAAGCTCCCTTCTTATTCTGAAATCCTTGGTTACATATATCAGTTAATCCTCTTTGCTGTTTAAGCCATTTGAGTTGTTTTTTCCTTTGATTTGCAACCAAAAGCATCAAGTGATAAAATGGCTTATGCCAGGTAACTTAAGAGTTTCCCTCCCTGCATAAAATACTCAAATTGAAGTAATTTATTCAACCATCTGTTATATTAGGTGCTGGAGACTGAGCAGTCCACAGGAAAAACATCATCCCTAGCTTCATGGAATTTATCTGTTCTATATAAACCACTCCATTTGAGACAAGCAGCACACTGCCATACCGAGCTTCTTCAAGAAAAGTGCCACCAGTAAATATAAATATATTTTTTTTTTGATAAAACGTTTTGATAAAACGGTCAAAAGGACACTTAAAATCTACCTGTCCCAGGCTTTCACACTTAACAAACATCAACACAAAGGGTCACTTCAGCCTCTTTTTCTTGGAACAGATAAATGTGTCACTAAAGAAATATGACTGCCCTCACCATTTGTAATAGCAACGTCTCCCATGCTGTTCAGTCTGGTAGACTCTAGCCACGAGTGGCTGCTGCTACTGCTAAGTCACTTCAGTCGTGTCCGACTCTGTGCGACCCCATAGACAGCAGCCCACCAGGCTCCCCCGTCCCTGGGATTCTCCAGGCAAGAACACTGGAGTGGGTTGCCATTTCCTTCTCCAATGCATGAAAGTGAAAAGAGAAAGTGAAGTCACTCAGTCGTATCCAACTCTTAGCGACCCCATGGACTGCAGCCTTCCAGGCTCCTCCATCCATGGGATTTTCCAGGCAAGAGTACTAGAGTGGGGTGCCATTGCCTTCTCCAGCGTGGCTGCTGCTGCTGCTGCCAAGTCGCTTCAGTCGTGTCCGACTCTGTGCAACCCCATGGACTGCAGCCCACCAGGCTTCTCCTTCCATGGGATTCTCCAGGCAAGAACACTGGAGTGGGTTGCCATTTCCTTCTCCAGCAGCGTGGCTACTTATGGCTAAATTTAATTTAATGCTATGTAAATAAAAAGGAAAAAAAACCTTTTTCATAGCATGGCTGGTGAGAGGTAGCCACGCCACCGCATGACAAGTACACAATCTCCTTATGCTAGTGTATAAAACAGCAGACAGCACAGGTGAAGAACATCTCCATCACTGCAAAAAAAAACTCTACTGGGTTGTATTAATACTTTCCTTCTCCAGAGTTTACTTTCTATTTTACAAAAAGGCAAGCACGGTGATGAGGAAGAGGTCTCTTAAATTACTAGGCTAATGCTAGGATCCTGAAGCAAAAAGATGACCTTCCACATACGCATCTGCACACAGCCAGTATGTGCACCCTAAAAGAACCAGCAGCTCAAATAACTCAATTAGTATTTCTATTCTTGACTCCATTCCCCAATCAATGTTCATTTAAATGTAGAGTGGGGTCTGCTACCATCATTTATTAGGGAACTGGATTTGAAAAGGCTAGGATGTCTCAAGGCCTGGAGTCTCAAGCTTTAAACTTACAACAACAAGCCAAAAATTTTTTTTAAACAAACGTGTGGATTCACAGGGTCCACCCTCTAGGATTCTAGATTCCACAGGTCTGAGATGGGGCCAAGTAACCC
The DNA here is from genome assembly GCF_027580195.1 of Bos mutus. Classification (NCBI taxonomy): domain Eukaryota; kingdom Metazoa; phylum Chordata; class Mammalia; order Artiodactyla; family Bovidae; genus Bos; species Bos mutus. The sequence goes on along the minus strand of NC_091638.1, from coordinate 35,673,616 downwards.
CCGAGTTTCATAAACACTGGATGATTCTGAATCGGTGACCGTTTTATGAACCACTCTTTGGAATTGGGGTTATCAGGATTCCACTGGGCAGGGAGACATGAGTCAGCGGCACCAACGGACTCGCCCGCAGATGTCCAGAGCTCACAAACTCTCCCAGGTAATTCTGATGTACTTTCCATTTATCCAAAACCTAATTTGCGGGCCCCTGTTTCTGAAGTTGATTATTTTCTCCAAGATTTCCCCCACAGCCCTTCCAGAATGTCTTTCTTCCCTCAGGAATCCAGGCAATAGGGTGACTCATCATGTTTTATCAAACCCCATGGACGGGCTCCTTCCACCAAAACAGATTCCAGCAGTGACAACCAGCTATCATCTTCCCCAGTAACGCCGTCTTCTAACAATCGCCTTCCTCAGAGATAATTCACGCAGAATAGCTTCAGCTTACATTTTTAGCTAAAATGTCTCAGAAACGGATTCACATTGCTTTAGAAAGCCTAGGCCTTTCTTCCTTATGGCAGTATTTTCCCACAGACAGAGACAGAAATAGCCAAGAGCTGCACTGAGTTTTCCTCTGCTGGGCATCCTAACTCTCTGACATTCTTTTTTCAAATCATGATATGTGTACAATACATCAATATTGAGACAACACTTTGTGCTTTCTAAAGAGTCTTCCTAGACCCTGTGTAGGTACTAAACGGTGACTTTGCACTGTGGCATGATTCCTCATGGCTGGACTCTTCTCTCTGCCAAATACCAAAGCTCGGGAAGCTCACCAATGTCTGTCCAGCCTAAAACACTGCAGAGGGCTTCCCTGGTGGTCCAGTAGTTAAGACTCCACTGCAGAGGGCACAGGCTCATTCCCTGGTCTGGGAAGATCCTGCATGTGGCATAGGGCAGCAAAAAAATTAAAATTAAAAAAAAATAATAAAAACAGTTAAAACACTGCAGAATATAAGCCTTTCCTGCTCCATCTTATCCTTGGGCATTTTAAAGTAGGACAGAAGCCAAATTTCATCCTAACTTAGGGGAATCATGGGTGCCCCAAAAGCGGTGATCATACTGAAGGAGGTGGATCAGAGCATACAGCAGTCTCCACTTGAAAACAGTCCTTAGTTTTGTCTCACACTCAAAGTTCTGAATTACATATAGTATATCTTATCTAAAATCTGAATTCCTAGACAGTCTCTTGGAATGTTCTCACTATGATACAGATATGGAGAGAAAGAAGGCAATGGGAGCAGAAGAGAATAGAAACACAGTCCCCATCCACACCTGGCACAATCTGAGCTCTATGCCGGGTTCTCACTGCCAACTCTACAGTTTTCATTTTACAGAGGCCCGTCCTTGGTTGGCTCCATGACAGAAAAACTGCACTCCCTAAATTTCAAATCTGATTTACACAAGTCCCCTTCCCCATCCTAGGTCAGCAAGCCTGGTGCCCACCATGAATCCTGCAACACAAAACGATCTATGATGCAGGCAGGAAAGCAAGAAGGGCTGCACTGGTTTTCAAAAAACTAGAATTCTACCAGATAATGCTGGCCTGGAGAACAGAGGTGAATCGTGCTCTGAAAGCATCTGCTCTTGGACTAAAGGTCAGGGTCCTGATTTACCTGTAGAATAGCCAAACGAGACATGTTATTAGGGATTTTCCTGCCATATTTAGAAGTTCCCTAAGAAATACACATAAAAGTCATTCATTCTTTAATTTGGAAGACTACACATTTTAGAGTACAATAACCTCAGGGCAGAGAATATATACTGTTCCCAGTACATACTCACATAAATGTCATCAAGATGTTATTTTGCACCCAGTTCTAAGACTCAGCAGACCAGGACCCTGAAATAAAATAGTCCAAGACTCAAGATCAGCTGTCAAAATACAGCCTCTCCCCATCTCCTTGTGACTCGAATGGGAGAGCTGTCACCAGCTAAGCGACCAATAAACTAACATGGTCTAAAGAGACAAACCTGACCACTTCTGGAACTTCTTATTCTCCTCAACACACGTTTGTGGGCCCTCTCTGGGAGCCAGTGGCTATTCTGGGCCCTGAAAACACAGATGAGTAAGAAATGTGATAAATGTTCTTGAAGAAACAGTATGAGAGACATCAAGTGAGAGAGACAAACAGGTCAACCAGAGGCTGCAGCTTGCTGCTTGAGGACCAAATATGGCTCCCAGATGTGTTGCTTGGTTTATCCATGCTTTAGAAAATTTTTGAACTAACACTTTCAAATTGGCAAAGTTCATTTTTTTTTAACAATCAAAGATTCTGCACTTCTCTTTAAAGCTTAAAAAAATCTGGCAACAATGGGCAGTGCCCTGACAAGTCAACAACCAGCTGAAGCTGAGTGGCAACTGCTCCCTTTGAACAAAACAGCTCCTTCCAATTTACCCCAGTCCCCACCATTCCCTGATGCCCTTTAAAATATCCACTCATTATCTGCGTTTGTGATGACTATTGCAAAGGAACAATTCCAGTGCTAGGTAGGATCTGTTCTAACTGAGCTAAGTTAAGAAATATACAGGACTGTCACATCCAGGTGGCAGGGAGTTAAGTTGATAAGCAGCCTGAATGGTTTTTTCAAGGCATTAGTTTTAAAAAGATAAAATTCAAGTGAGACAAGAAGTTCTAGACATCTATCCAAAGAAAATAGCTGAAGAAGTTCACTGAAATGTATATATAAGGATATTCAGCAATGTGTTGTATAAAACAAGAACTAAAAACAACCTAAATGTTCACTCTGAAAACACGATTTAACATATTATAGCACTACTAAAAACCGATTCCACAGCCATCAAAATGGTAAAGTTGATCTACACATAAGTGTAAGAAAAAAGTCTATGATATGTCGTTAGGCACAAAGAAAAATCACACTAAAACTACATGTGCAGTACCATTCAATTTTCAGAAGAAAAAGACCCTCCCAAAAAAGTCTACCAAAAAAAAAAAGTATGTGTATTTATATATGTTTATATATACATATAAATGTCTGGGTAAAAATAGAGTAACACATGTATTTCTCTGAGACGGGATTATGTGCAATGTGGGTACATTTTCCTTTCATACAGTCACATCTTTCTGTATAGTACACATTGTTTAAATGAGGGAACAAATTGAATTTCACCATGAAAAAACCATAAGCTATGGAAGCACAGAACAACAATGGAGAGTGATCGACAGTCATCCAAGATCACAACTTTGAGTTTTTAAAAAATTAGAAACCAAAAAAATCTACATGCCTGTGCTTTCTGGGAAGAGGAAAAGAAAAAAAACTACATGCTCCAACACCAAAGAAAGTCATTTTTTAATAACTTGATCTTGAGTTTTGAATTCTTAACCAAGTCACACAGACTTAAACAGGCTGATAGTTGGAGGAGGAAATGAACAGGCTCTCCCTATCTGATGTAAATTCCAACGCTTAGCCAAGAATCCAGGTGGTAAAATACTGACTCTATTTAAATCAAGCCAAAGTGATGCCTTCCGTGGCCACATTACATAAGCAATAGGCTCCACTGCTGCACACATCTGGTCAGAAAAAAGGCCCTCTAAGACCTTCAACACAATTAATTCAATATTTTCCTGACAGTTCAAAATGCTACGACAACTGGCAGACAACCATCTTAAATCATCACGGAAAAGTCAGACATATGGCTAAGTATATTTAATATGCTTTAAAAATAAGCCACAGATTTTTGAGCCAACGAGATCTTAGGCAAGAATTTTTATTTATTTAAAAGTTATGCCTACTCGTTACCTCAAAAGATTTCGATTCAAAGGTGATTGCTTGAGAACCTAGAGAGGGCAGAGATTACAAAGAGACATAAAACAGGGATGCTGCCTTCAAGACTGTGAGAAGCACATAACCCAGTGCAGGAGACAGACAAGCAAATCTGCGTTCAAGACACTATTGGGACTCTTGAAATCATGATGTGCATGCGGGAAGACAGAGCACAGAGGAGGAAATAATCAACAGTGTTGGTGATGGAGATCTGGGAAAAGAGAAGGCAAATAAGCAGAATTGTTTGAAACTCTGTAGCAGCACCCTGTGTTCTGCCCAATAAACACTTTGCAAATCCATTTTATGATTATTATTATTAATTCTGGGACTCTTTTTGGGGATAGGTGAGGTCACCGGGCATGGTTTGCTGTCTCAGACAGCAATGGTACAGCTTAACAGAGGTCAACACACTTCTAGTGTGGAAAAACCTAGGACAAGAATTTTGGAACCAGGCAGATCTGAGCTGGAATCTACCTAGTATAAGTAAGCTACCTGGGGACCAGGATAAATTACCTGAGCTCTCAAGCTACTTTTCTCATAGCTAAAATGAGAATGACATCATCCACCCAGGCAAAACCCTAACCGGGGTCTCAGAGACATGGCAGAAGATGAATATATAGTAATTATGATGATCAGTTTACTGCTTCTAATTCAGATTCCCAATCTCAACCATGAAACTACACCTGAGAGAAGAGCTTCTGGACTCAGTCTCAGGGCCCTCTGGGGCTGGATATCTCTCTGCGATGGTTGTTGCTGTCCAGTCACTAAGCACGCCAGGTTCCTCTGCCCTCCACTATCTCCTGGAGTTTGCTCAAATTCATGTCCACTGAGTTGGTGACCCTATGTAACCATCTCATCCTCTGTCACCCACTTCTCCTCCTGCCCTCAATCTCTCCCAGCATCAGGGTCTTTTCCAACGAGACAGCTCTTCGCATCAGGTGGACGTATTCTGCACTGTAGGATGTTTGGTCACATCTCTGGGCTCTGCTCTCTAAATGCCACTTAGCATTGCCCCATCCTGAGTTGAGACACGGAGAAGGCAATGGCACCCCACTCCAGTACTCTTGCCTGGAAAATCCCATGGATGGAGGAGCCTGATAGGCTGCAGTCCATGGGGTCGCGAAGAGTCGGACACAACTGAGCGACTTCACTTTCACTTTTCACTTTCATGCATTGAGAAGGAAATGGCAACCCACTCCAGTGTTCTTGCCTGGAGAATCCCAGGGACGGGGGAGCCTGGTGGGCTGCCATCTATGGGGTCGCACAGAGTTGGACACGATTGTCGTGACTTAGCAGCAGCAGCAGCAGAGTTGAGACAACCAACAACATCTCCAGACATGGCCAAATGTCCCTTGGGGATCAAAATCCTCTTCAGTTGAAAAACCACTTCTGCAGAGGATGGATTGTTGGGTCTTTGTTGATGGGTCTTCATTTCTGAACTGAAAATTATCATGGCTGCTATTAGGTAGGTATGGCGGTAAGGACTACATACCATACACACCAAGCACAGGATAAACTGTTTTGCGTATGTTTTCTCATTTAATCCTCACAACCACCCCTATGAGGTAGGCATTATTCTCATTTTCAACTGGAACAACTGACGTTCTGGGAGGTTAACATGCCTATGGCTCTTCAGCTGGAGTCAGACCCAACCAGGCTGACTTCAAAAGCTTGTACCACCAAGTCCCACTGCCTCTCCAGCCTTTCTTGATTCAGGAGTCTAGGTATGGTGCCACGAAGGCCAGAGGACCTCAGGGTCAAGCTCTTAAGGATACTTTTGCTGGTACTGCCCTACCCAGGACCCCCAGGAAACTGGGAGAGGATCATCCTCCCTACACCTTCCTGAACCAGGGTCCTGAGGACACTCATTAGAATTAATTCTTCACCAGTGACAACACGGAAGAAATTCAGGCAGAGATCCAGAGGTTTCCTTCTTCCTTGTCTGCACTAATCCAGTCTCAGCCTTTTTAAATAGTGGCATCTGAATCAGGCAGAAAAATGAGGGCTTTTTCTAGACTTGAAAAGCTCTCTAGGGAACTGTGTACCACAATTGCTATCTCTCAAGAGATCCTTTCTTCTCCCGCACGTGCTTTCCAACAGGGAACATTCAAACAATAACAGAAGCCGGTATTTCGTGAGCACTCACCACGTGCCAGGCCCTGGGCCATGTGGTTTACCTCAGTCTCCTAATTTGATCCTTCCATCAGCCTCAGGTAGTAGGTATTATTATCCCCATTTTCAGAAGGGGAAATCCTGGCACAGTGAGGAAGAGTATCTTGCCCTAAGTCACGCAGGTATTATACTGAAAAGCCTGACTTCTAACCCAGGCCAGCCTGAGTCCAAAACCTGCCAATCTACAACACATTGATAAATGCATACAGTCCTGTTAACACTGTATATGGCAATAACTGTGAAACATGGCTTAAATCAGGGCATAATGGCCTTTTAATTGCACCACCATGCCACTGTCCATAAAGAGAGCTTCGAGTCTCTCCTCACAATGGACTGAAAGATTAGCCTTATTGTGGAAAACATAACTGCATCCCATTAAAGTCACACACTAATGCCTCCGCTGGCAGTAAGAACAGGGCTGACACCTTAGCCGGGAGGATGTAATTCTCTTACGTAACTCATTCTCACCAGACTGCAGATGGAACAGGAAAAGTCGATACACACAACTGACGGTGCCTGGAACATCTCCACCATCATCCACTGAAGGGTGAGAGAGTGTGCAAAGTTATCTGGCACACTCAGCACGGTGCTGGTCTAAATCCCTAAAATAAAGACCATTTGAGACCAGCCCACAAGGCTCACTGTCTTCAAGGTTACTCTGAAATCAATCAGTGAAGCTCTATTTAGCCCAAGTTATAGACAGCAAAAGTTATATCAAGTTTAATGCAGTTTATCATAAAGTACCTACATTTTCAGAGACTTTCAAATATCAGAATTTTCAGAGGCAACCAAGCTCAGAGAGAATTCTTCTAACTCTAAAGTTGACAGTGAACATTCAAGAAATACTTGAGCAATTACTATGCATTAGGCACCATTCTTGGTACTGGGGATCCAGCAGGAAACAGATCTACAACAACCCTACCCTCTTGGAGCTTATATTTGAGAGAGACAAAGTAAGGAAATTAGTCATTCTGAAATACTTCACATATTATAAAGTAAAATAAAGCAGAGGACAGGATTGGGAATGACAAAGACAAGTGGGAAAGATTTGAAGTTCATGAGGGAGTAAGCCTCCCAGGTGACCAGGTGGAGACCACCAGGCCACGGCCGGGGAGACAGAGGACAAGTTACAGGCCAGATCGTTGGCAGGTGGGGGGTCTTGTGAGTCACCAGGAGGATTTCAGTTTTTACTCAGAGACAGAAGGACTAGAGAAACAACTGTGTTATAGATTATCCATTCTTTAATTATTTAGCTATAAAAAGAGATTACTATTTAATCATAAGAGACATTGTTCAAATTACATCTTCTCAGGTTGCTACATGCTTTCAGAAAGGATAACATCTAGAATACACTGGACCCTCCACAGGCTGCTATACCATAAAGCGAAAGTCAGCATTACTTGCTTGTCCTTGACATCCATGCAGGTTCAGCTGCGAAAAACACCAAAACAAATTCCCCAGACATACTACATGGATGTTGACATCCACAGGAGCGCAGTAGAGCAAAGCTCCAGTGTTTACCAAGGATTTTTCAAGGTTATAGATCTCACATATGAGCTCCATAAAGACAGGCAGGAAGGCAGTAACCTCCTTTTTTTAGGATATGAATGTCAGCCCTTAACGAATTTGACAGCCTTTATTCACAGTGTATACAAAAATCAGTATATTCTGTTACACGTATATACAAACTTAAGGAAGGGACCACTGACATCACAGACTGGTGTTTTGCATTAAATAATCATCGTTTATAAAGTAACATCCTTCATGTAAACCCTTGTGGTAAGGAGATGTCAGAATGTTTTCCCTTATAAACCACTTAATTCCCCTTGGTGGATATCATCAATTCTGCCATCCGAAACTAGCTGGGTAATGAATGCCAACAAATGCAGTGAGCCCACTGTATGCCACGGCATCATAAGGTCAAGTTATTCGATTTTTAAATAACACGGCCATTGGCAAAGAGTAGCCACCAGAAACAGTGGACATGTTGGGTTCACTGTCCTTGCATTATTTTTTGTAAAAGCTGTAGAATGTTCCACAGTAAAACCTAAATATATCCTTCAGAGAGTGGTCTTTTGGCACCAAGAACAAAAACAGATTGATTTTTGAAAGTTTAAGTTAAAAAAAAGAAGACATAAACACAAAGCTCAGTTTAAGAGCAAGAGAGGACAAAAATCAGGCTGCTTTCTGCAGCAAAGATCCGATTCGCTCTTGGCTGGAAAAACTGCACCCAGGGACAAGGCTACAAGAAGACAGAGGTAAAGTGTCATTCTTCTGGATGCTGACATAGACCAGGTCCCACATAAACAGAAAACAGGACAGTTCCTCGTCATCCTGTTGAATGAACATCTGAAATTTTACCTCTTAAACCCCACCTAGAGTCCACAGGCAGAAATACTTAAGTACAATTCATGAAGCCTTGTCAGTTATTTATTTATTTATAGCTCAGTATAAATTATTAGAGAACCAGCTGATCAGAATGCCTAGTGATGAGAAAATGAACATATTAGGATCCAAACTGAGAAGAAATCAAAGAGGAATAGAGAGGAAAGGAGGAAACATGTTGTAGATGGCCTGATCTACATTCACCATCCTAATAAGAAGCAGGAAGAGAAAATTCATTCATGCAGCCAACAAATTCTAGCGAGCACCTGTGGAAACAGTGACAGACTTTATCTTCTTGGACTCCAAAATCACTGCACATGGCGACTGCAGCCATGAAATTAAAAGACGGTTGGTCCTTGGAAGTAGAGCTATGACAAACCTAGACAGCATACTGAAAAAAAGAAACATTACTTTGCCCACAAAGGTCTGCCTAGTCAAAGCTATGGTTTTTCCAGGAGTCACGTACGGATGTGAGAGTTGGACTATAAAGAAAGCTGAGCACTGAAGAATGGATGCTTTTGAACTGTGGTGTTGGAGAAGACTCTTGAGAGTACCCTGGACTGCAAGGAGATCCAACCAGTCCATTCTAAAGGAAATTAGTCCTGAATAATTACTGGAAGGACTGATGCTGAAGCTGAAGCTCGAATACTTTGGCCACCTGATGAGAAGAACTGACTCACTGGAAAAGACCCTGATGCTGGGAAAGATTGAAGGCAGGAAGAGACGGGGACAAGAGAGGATGAGATGGTTGGATGGCATCACCAGCTCAATGGACATGACTTTGAGCAAGCTCTGGGAGTTGGGGATAGGGAAGCCTGGCCTGCTGCAGTCCATGGGGTTGCAAACAGACACGATGGGGCAACTGTACCAAACTGATGACTTGCCAGGTACTATTTTAGGGAAACAGAGGCATGAACACATGATACAAATTTCTTATTTCCATGAGCCTTACATTCCAGTGGGAAGAGAGACAGACAATAAAGAAGCAACAAAAGAAGATAATGTGAAATTATATCAAGGCTATGAAAACACAAACCAAAATGGGGAGACGGCATGTCATACAGGGAGCTCTCTTATATGGGGATCAGTGTGAACACAGGGGCCAGCTCAGACTGGCTCTGGAGAACCAATTACATCCATCTCTTTCCAACTCCAGTGATGCAACAAATCAGTGTCTCCCTGCCACCAGAGCCAGTTGTTAAGCCTTTAGGAGCACACCACCAGATGAGGAGGTCTTTCTGAAGAGACACTAAATAGACAAGTCAATCTTGTGACCATCTTGGGTGGGGTCGGGGGGTGGGGGAGGAAGCAAGCCCAGAGACCCCAAAAGCAGAATTCACAGGAAACCAAGCAAGATAAAGCACTGTGTTTTAAAAAAAACACGAACAGAATTATTTTGTTAAAATGTTGTAATACATTCCAATTGGTCAAAATAAACACGCAATGTCAAAACAGAACTCAAAAAAGCACAAAGAACTATATTCAATTGTGTAATGGTCCTAAGTCCCTCATTACAGCGAGGGGAAGGGTCTGGTGGTGGTGTTGTGGTTTTTAAATTGTGTCTTATTTATTGTCTCCATTCTGTCTGTAAAAAAAAAAAAGTGGAGGGACAGTTTTGGTTCCTGGGTAATTTGCAAAACCACAAAATTCACTTACAAAAATATGTAAGCGTGACCTATAATATTACCAGTTTGGGAAACTACAATCACACCCTTTTAAACTTTTGGAGTCTGGGTTATTCAGGGAATCTTAGCATTTTATGAATGCAAAGGAACTGAAGAGGCATAACCACTTATTTTAGGTATAAAGAAAGGTCCAAATAGGTAACATACTGGAGATAACAGCACTAGTCACCTAGCTTGTTCACGATTATCTGTTTCATTTGATGCCATATTTGTTTTCTTCTTCTTTTTTTCAGCCCCACTGTGCAGCATATGGTATTTTAGTTCCTCAACCAGGGATCAAACACATGCCCTCTGCATTGGAAGCACAGAGTCTTAACATCTAGACTGCCAGGGAAGTTCAATGCAATATTTTCAATGTCACTCTATATCCTAGGACAGCGGTGCTCAAAATTGAGCATGCATCAGAATCACGTGACGACTTGTTTAAAACACCCACAGGCTGCACACTCCTGAGTTTAGGTGTCTGTAGGGCTGGGTTAAGGGCCAGGAATCTGCACATATAACGAGTTCCCTGGTGATGTCAATGCCACTGGTCTGGGGACCCTACTTGAAATTCACTGATCCAAGAACTGGAAGCATGGGTTTTGCCACCTAACACAGCTGAGTTCCAGCTCCACTTCAGCCACTTGTATGACCCTTGGAAAAGCCACCCAAACCCTCTGGACTTCAGTCTCTGACACATAAGTCCAGTTGGGAGGAATAAAGAAATGCCCATAAAGCACTAGCTCAGCCAAGGGCAAGGCCTTTTAGAAGCAAGTGCTCAAAAAATACTAGTTACAGCCTACAGAAATGTTTCCTTAATCATTATGGCTCCCCGTTATCTGCTATTTCACTTTCTGTGATTTCAGTTACCTACAGTCAACCCCAGTCTGAAAATATAAAACAGAAAATCCCACAAATACACAATTCACACGTTTTAAATTGTGCACCAAGTAACATGATGAAAGTTCCCACCTTCCCACTCTGTCCTGCCCAGGACATGAATCATCCCTTTGTCCAGGGTATCCTGCCTATTAGTCACTTAGAAGTCCCGTTATCAAATCAACTGTCTAGGTATAGCAGTTCTTGTATTCAAGTGACCCTTACTGTGATCAATAATGGCCAGAAAGCACAAGAGGAGAGATGCTGGTAGTCCAGATCTGCCAAAGAGAAGCCATAAAGTACTTCCTTGAAGTGAAAAGGTACAAGTTCTCAACTTAATAAAATCATATGCTGTGGGGACTTCCCTGGTTAAGACTGCACTTCTACCGCAGAGGGCAAGGTTTTGATCACTGATCTGGGAACTAAGATCCCATATGCCACATGGCACAATCAAAAAAAAATCATAAGCTGTGGATACTAAGATCTACAGTAAGAATGAATTTTCTATCTGTAAAATCATAAAGAAGGAAAAAAGAAATACATGCTAGTTTTGCTTTCATACTTAAAATTGCAAAGTTGCGGCTGCAGTGCATGATAAATGCTTTGATATTGATAAGATAGAAAAGGCATTAAATTTGTACAGTAAGGGATCTTGAGAGACCACATTCACATACCTTTTATTACAGTATACAGTGTTATAATTCGTTCTGTTTTCTCAAGTTGTTGTTAATCTCTCACTGTGCCTAATTTGGAATATACCATTCAAAAATACTTCACTTTTCTCCTTTTTCAACATACACTAGAATAAAGTTCAAAAGATAGATAAGATCAAAGATTGGAAAAGATATGGCAGAACTGGAACATTTATAGCAGCTTTATTCATAATAGGTGAAAGAAAAAAACAGTCCAAATGTCCATCGAGAAACAAAAATATAAACAATCTGGTATATGTATGCAATGTGATACTACTCCCCAATTCAAAACAACCATGATACACACAGTACGAAATCTCCAAAATCTTTTGTTGAGGGCAAAAACCCAGACACAAAAGAGTGTCTTTTGTGCATTATTTCATTGATATGAATTTCAATGATAGACAAGACTAACCCAAAGTGAGAGAAATCAAATAGTCAATGCCTCTGGAAGAGGTGGAGGGAGCTGACTGGAAAAGTATAGGAGGGAAATTTCTGAGGTAATGGAAACGCTCTGTATCTTGATCTGGGTGAAGCAGACATGAGCATATACATTTGTCAAAGCCCATCAAACTATATACTTAAGATCTGTGCATTTTACTACAGGTAAATATAAACCTATAGTATATATAGTACATGTATATATATATCTTATTATATATATGAAGTGATTTATTTTATATAGCGTATATATGTAAATTTCTTAAGGCACTTTTATGACAAAAAACTGTCATCCTTCATTTAAAATAAACCAACTCCAACCAAGTAGATCCATTTAGCTTGATTCTTTCACAGACCAGTCCTATTTCATATACCATTTACAACAGACTAGTTTAGTCTGTGCAACTTTCCAGAGAGCTGCCGTGAAATAGAGCAGAATTCTCTCCCACAAGAGGACCATGACATTTCCATACAGACAGCACCCAGAGTGACCCGTGGCCCTGGGAGTAGCTAGTTTAAGGCGCAGACAACTCAAAAGTATTATTTTCCTTTACCAAGTAGGAGCCTATTTAATATGATTAAAACACAGTAATAAAAACACAAGAAGAACAATTTTGTCCTATAATTTAAATCATATTCTCAATATGAAAGAGAAGGCTGGTGATGGTGAAGCCTGGATGGGAGGGGAGTTCGGGGAGAATGGATACACATATATATGTATGACTGAGTCCCTTCCCTGTTTACCTAAAACTACCACAACACTGTTAAGTCGGCTATATCCCAATACAAAATAAAAAGTTTCAAGCTACCAAAAAAAGAGAGAGAGAAGGCTGGTGAAATGCTTTCCAGTGCCTTCTTTCTGTAATGAAGATGTTAGAAGAGCTGCCTGCGCCTGTGTAATCATGACAGGAAATAGTAGCTTTCACATTGCAGTGGATTTCAGGCCATTCAAATGTCCCCATCCATAACTTTATTCCACTATAAGAAGAACAAGTAGGTTTGCATACACACACATGCACACACACTTTCTATGAGCATTCTTGCATAGCACACAGAATAATTCCGGGTGAAAGGAAATAAGATGGGGAGACACTAGCTTCCTTCAAACCCAGAGGCCTCTGATTCCAAACACACTTGGGTTACCTGATTGACCTTTCCAAAGTTTCACGATGATGCAGCATTGGGACAAAGCCTCCCAATGTTTGGTAACTGGTGGAGGGAGGCTCAGCCACCTATAGTATCTCACACACTGAGAATGAGCTCCCATTGATCAATTAGACACTAGTAAAACGCTCCCTGCGCCCATAATCTCCAGGATAGTCAGGAACTCGTGCCCATCCTCTACCAGCCATGTCTCCAAGATGCCCCTGCATGATGACCTGCAGCCGACCCCATCAAATGCTATGACAGTATTTTCTCTACAGTTGTATCAAGTCCTAGTAATGCAGGAACCTGAATTATGGAGTTAACCTCATAATTCAGATTCCTGACACTAAAAAAACCCAAGTCAGACATGACTTAGAGACTGAACAACAACGAAGTCCTCTAGGAAACCTTCTCTGATCATACAACTGGAAGTTAGTTCCTAGTTTCCTAAATGCTAATGCTCATTTTTTTAAGTATCATTTATATTGCACTTTAAGATCCTGTTTGTACATAGGCATTATTTTCTTCCCTGAGACTGGATGCTCCTAGAGATTGAGGACTGTTTTGTAAACTTCATTTTATCTCTAACATTGCCAGCTCAGTACATAGCACATAAATGTCTCAAAATGTTTGGTGATATATGGAGTAAGTGGAACCTGTTTTAATGGAGTAATGGTAATACACTGGGTTATTATCATTCTATACCTAATATCTAATAAAGTGCTAACACATTTTTTTTTAAAGCTAAACTTAAAAGCTAGACACAGAAATAAATAACTGCCCCAATTTCACTTGAAACGTAACAATAGCTAGTCTTTATTGAGCACTTATTATGTGTCAGGCACTATTCTGCACCCTTTATAAGTTTATGTAATACAAAACAGCCAGTTCAGAGATTCGGGAGACATATTTCCAGGTGAGACAAGGTGTTGACCTTAAGCAAAGCTGAGGTGATATGCAGTAAATGAGGCATATTCTCTCCTTTCAATGAGCTTATCACCTTGTATGGAAAGAAGGGAAGGGATCTAACGCATAGTTCAGAATAAGTAAAAAACTGACAAGACACACATTTAGGGGAATCCAGAAGAAGGCTGATTTCTTCATCCTGGCAGGATGCCTGGGGGCTTCTTGGAGGAGGTGTGCAATCAGATACTGAGGACCAAATGTAAGGAGATTCCCATAACTGTCAGTCCCTCAGCTCCCAAAGCTACCAAAAGGCCCGTCTCTTCTCCCTGTCCCCCTCCTCCACGTCATCTGGAACAGGCCTGTTTCCAAAAGAGGACTAGCTCAGCCCAGCCCTCCTTTCCTCTGCTGCTTGCCCTTTCAAGTACACAGGCACATGTATGAACTTTTCACCAAGGCTCAACCTGGTGCTTTTGCAGGGAAGAACCTGGATCACGGTGTTTGGTCATACAAGGGACCCCTTTAATGGAATCCATTCCTTCTCTACTTCTCTACTCAGGGACAGCCCTGAGCCTATACCAAACTAAGACGCAAGGGACTCCCCCTAGCCAGCAGCCATCAGAAGGGTCATCACTCCTCTCCAAGCTTCTGAGAGGTGAATTTGCTTCCACTCCCTTCTCTTAAGTGCACTCCTCAGGTCTCCCACACTCATCCCCCACCTCTTCCTCCTTGGTGGTTAAGGCTCTGCAACAAGGATTTTCAAACCCTCACTCTTGGTATCTGTGTGACCTTGGGCAAGTAACTGAACCAACATCAGTAAATGAAACAACGTCAGTCCCACCTTCTTCATCCGTAACATGGGGTTTATAAGAAAAACTCGCTCTCAGAATTGTTGTGCATCAGAACAAAAGAGTGCAAGGAAAGCATTTTACACAGAACCTGACACATAATAAGCGACAAGAAATAGCAGCTATAATCATCTTCACAGGGATGATAACGATGGTTGCAGTGATGGGGATGGTGGTGATGTTGGTGGTAGTATAAACTTGGGCTTGAATGGCGCTAAAATACCCTCTCTATTCTCTCCCCCCACCGCCACCCACAAGTCTGGGGCCAGGCCACACGGTAGAGACACATGAGTCATCCAGTTGTGGGGTGAATGCAAGATCTTCAGGCTGCAGGCTTTGGGACTGAAAGGTTGTGATGCCCTAGCCCACCTGGCCGGTCACAGGGTGATGCTGATTTTCTGATTAAGGAGGTCCAACAATCAAAGACCCTCACCTCCTTCATACCCATTCTCCAGGTCTGAAAACAGCTAAGATTTCAAAGAACGCCGTAGCTACGCCCGCTGCAACACTCGCCCAGGGAACCAGGAGAGCGTCCACTTTGCCCCTGCCTCAGTTCCCCAACTCTCCTCCCGGTGCAGGCAAGCCACTGCTGCACTTGGTGGCAGAGATAACAGGTTAGCAAACCGGGCCAGGGAAAAATCTCTGCGCTTCCCCGAGCTAACCCAAGCCCCTCTTCCCAACGCAGGTGGGCAAACAATCCACAGCCTCTCAACAACTTGGTGTATTTCACCATCACTGGGCACACGGCCTCAACATCGCCCCTATACCGCGTTCGCAGGAGAAAAGCGGGAAATCGAAAGGGGGGCGGGAGGAGGCTTCTCAGCCGGGTTCCCTTTTCTGGGGGCGCCTCCAGGAGGCGCGTCCCGACTTACCTTGTCTGACGGCTTTGAAGGTGACGGCCTCCTTGCAGCTGTCGATGACTCCCAGTACGTCATAGCGGGGCAAGCCGGACACCCGGATCCCCTGCACCTCCAGAAGCAACTCGCCCTCGCCCAGCCGAGGGCCCTCGCCGCCACCGGGAAGCCCCGCCGCTTCGGTAGCCGTCACTGCTCCAACATACGGAAACTCTCCGTTCTCCGCGCCCCCCAGCACCGTCACCCCCAGCTCTCCCTGGGGTCCCCGCTTTACGGTGCATTCGTGAACCCTGCTAGTCCAGTGGTTCTTCTTCTGGATCACTTTCGACATGATGAGTTACACCCCTCCTACCTCCGCCAAAAAAAATAATGATAAAATGAGAGACAGGTGCCCCCCACAGCACAAGCCCCCAAGCCCCTGCTGGTTCATGGGAGAGACATCTCCCCCCCAAACAACGCAGCGGGAGAGAGAAACTTGGCAGCCTCGCTCCCTTGCACACACTCGCTCACTCAAGCCATCATAAAACAAACTTTCTGGGCTTCCTCGCGAGCCCTGCACAGGCGCCCGCGAGCTTTGTTTGCATTCCGGTGCTTCTCGGTCCACGTTCCGGCGCCCGACCGTGCTCTCTGGGACCAGAGTCCACTCTGCGCCGCTTGGATTATTTTTTTTCCTTCCTTTCTTTCTTTCTTGCCTCTTAGAAATGCGGTGTCTCCTCTTTGCCTCCCGTCTGGTTCGCCTTTCCTCGCGGGCGGGCAGTTTCTGAGGGTGAGGGAAGCCCTTCCAGGCAGTTGCTGGGAGCCCTGGAGACGCGGTAGCTGAGCGGGGGCGGGGGGGACAGGAGGGAAGTGCCTGCGTCCCCTTTAAGCAGATACAAAGGCTCGGCTTGTTTTGTTACAGTTCATTCTATTCCGCGCCGCCGAGCGCAGCGGCCGGCAAGAGGAGACGCGCGCGCATGCGCCCCGCGACCGCCTGCCGGCCGGCCCGCCCCACCCGGCCTTCCCGAAGTGAGAGATTCCAATATGCTTCCCGTTGGGTCCTAAGTCCGACCCTTCCAGGATCAGCCACTTTTCTCCCCCTTCACACGCCCTTCTCGTTCCTACTTTTATTTCAGTGCTCACGACTCTGCATAGCCCTTCGGGGGTCTGGGAGACGAGCAAGTGTTTTACTCCAACTGTCTGCAACTTTTGAAAACATAGGCAATCTGCTTGGGCATTTTAAAACCATTTCAAACAGGTGGGGGTTGGGGAGACTCACACTCCCTTGCGCTCACACGCACGCACACACGCCGGCCTAAGCTTCCTTACCGCCCTCGGCCAGTGGCTGGCCACGCTGTCGGTCACCTAGCCCACCCCCCGCCGCAATTCCCTCTAATACCCTGAACCCAACCCAGAGGAGTGCGCCTGCCCGGCTTCCCCCCAACCTGCACTGTGCAGGCGGGTTCTGGTCTTGGAGCAGGGTGTGCTCCAGCCTCTGCGACCCTGGGGGGGGGGGGGCGGTGCTGTGGTGGTCCCCCAAATGGGATCCGTCACACGCTCACACACGTATACACACATTTATCTGCATCCTTAAACTTTAGGGCCAACTTTTCTGGACGCAGATAAAGTATAAGGCGAGGGAAAGAAGCCAAAAAGCAAGAGGGGCTTGGGGTCTTCAACCGAAAAGGGTCTAGCTCTTTAAAACTCCCTTGCGGCTAGAGACCTCTGGAACCAGGCGTCTGTCCTGGACTCAAGTTCCTGGCTGAGCTAAGCAGCCTTTGGACCCGCCCCGGGGCCAGGAGATAAGGATCACTCCTGGGTCACGGATCTGCACCCGAGTCCTGGCGCCCGCGGGGGCGTGGGCGCGGCAGCCACCTCTCGGAATTCACAGCCGGGAGTTGCTTCTGCCTCGGGCGGCGCCCGAGGGCGGGGGTAGAGCCAGCTAATAATGTCCCTGCTAGGTTTCGGAACGTGCTCGGGGGCTGCGGACAGAAAGAATATCCTGCACCGGCAAGGCTTCCCTCCCCAAATACTCCCCAATCGGCCTGGGCGATAGTCTCCTAAACATTTTCTTTTCCTCAGTGATTTATAACTTATTTATCCATCTTGGGTCACAAAAGAGATTTCAAGTGCTAAATAAGGGAAGTGAGTGTAAAGGACTCCGAAAGGACGGGGTGCCGCAGAGGTCAGGGTTGAGAGGCGGGCTCTGAGGTTTAGGTTCTCACCGGTCCAGTGTCCGTGTGATCTTGACCAAGCGCTGGGACCCCTCAGAGCCTGAGTTTCTTAAGTAAGTGTAACAATACCTGACAAGATTTTGGGGAGTATTACGGGGAGGACACTTGTAAAGTGATATATAATAAAAAGCTTACTAGTAGTAGTTTGAAAATAGGAATCATTCGGGGTTTCAAGTTACATGATAATTCCTCCTTTTCTCTCTAAAACTTAAAATATATAGGCATACATTTAAATATTTTAAAGCACTGCTTATAGGGCACTTTTCTAAGCCAATAAATATAAGAGAAGAACGTTGCTACTTCTCTCTTGAGATATCCAAAACTGAAAAATCCTATTGCCTTCTAGTATTTGTAAAAGAAGGAAGTGGCCAGTTTTCCATGGCTCTTCTTGGTAAGGGAAACCATCTTCAGCCTCTTTTCTCAGAAGATATCCATTTGTCTCCAGCTTGACTGGATCAAAATGAATGAGAAATTAAAAAGCTTCAGTCCCAAAACCAAATAAAGATCCAGCCAGTCAGAATCTTAAGGATAGGTTCTATCCTCTGGATGTTTAAGCTTGCCTTTACATGCATGGTGCTAGTACACAACACCGAGGACCACAGTCTATCATCTTGATTCCTGAGCTCACAGACACTTTTAGGGTAAGAATCTATGTCCACATCTTCTTGGACAGCATATACTCCAGGAAGGTAGTGGATTTTGGCAGTTTGGTTTACTGATGTAGTCCCAGTTCTTAGAACAGTATCTGGTACCTTGTTAATGTTCAAGTATTTGGTGAGTGAATCCTCCTCCCAAAATGCACATTTTTGCATACCACCTTAAGAGTGAAATCACAGATTTCCCTACAGATCATTGGTAAGCTTGCCCTTCTATACTTCCCACCTCCCACACTCCATATTTTATAACTGTGGGTGCCCACTTGCCAGGAATTCTCCCACTTGCCTCTAATCAGCGGTCACCTACCTAGAGGAGTCCAAACAAGATCAAGTGGTCGGCAGTTCCTTCCACTGGCAGCAGCACCATCTTCCCTCTCCAGGGTTCCACATGACCCTGAAGCAGAGAAGAGGAAAGGACTTGGAATTTAGCCTACTTCAGATTCTAGGTGTGGAATAACCCCCCCAAAAAAGAAGGGTAGAGTGAGGGCACAGACACCAGGGTAGAGAGAGGTATAGAGAGACATATTAAAATCCAGGAATTTAAAAAGGAGTAGTTTGAGCTTTCAAAACAGCTGAGACTGCCAATTTCCAGACATTAAGTTTATGATGTTCCCAAACTCTCTGCCTCTCCTCTGAACCTTTCTGTTTGTTCTATTTCTCCTGGTTCAGTTTCTGTGTCCCAGATTGGAAGGAGCTTCAGGGCAGAAATCATATTTATTCTATCCAAACTTTGAATCCTCAGCACCTAAACCCAT
Organism: Bos mutus; assembly: GCF_027580195.1. NCBI lineage: Eukaryota > Metazoa > Chordata > Mammalia > Artiodactyla > Bovidae > Bos > Bos mutus. The sequence continues at coordinate 35,654,225 of NC_091638.1, read as the reverse complement.
GCCTTGAGGTGAGTGTGCACTTACACACTTGATGAATGAATGTGTGAATGCATGGGTGAAGTGTGACCTTAAACTATGTAGTATGTGACCTTTAGCATGAAACCCATTTAGATTCCCTGGCCTTTCAGTGGTTAGTTAGGACTACACATTTCTGTTGCAGGGGGCATGAGTTCCCTGTGGCATGGCCAAAAAATTAAGTAAGTAAAAAATAAAAAAAAAAACACGAAACCCATTTAGATTTGGTGGCTAAAACTGATATTTATAGACTGTTTTCTTAAGAGTTTATAGTTATCTTGAAGTAGATTTTTCTTGAATATATATAAAGAAGAACCCTGTGTTCTGGCTTCCCTCACTTACATTATGACTTTGACAATACATTCTAGTGGGGGAAATAATGCCATAAAATACCTAACTTTGAGGTTTACCATGTGTGCCAGGATAGTTATGTACATTATTTTATTTAATCATTATAACAATTGTGTGAGGTAGGTATGGCCTTGATTTTGTATGAGTGACTTTGATTTTAGAGGAAAGTAAAGCTAGTTAAGTAAAGAAATTTGCTCAAGAGCCTGGAAATGATAGAGCTAGGATGTGAACGCAGGGGCCCGAACCAAAGCCCACATTCAGAACTACAGCCCTATGGGAGGGGTAGGATGTGGCCATCCACCATCTAGCATATTTGGGTACCAGCATATTTTGGCTCCAGTATCCACCACATAGTGTATGCATACCAGTTAAGACAGTTAAAACACTCTCCCATCTCTTCCTTATAAACTGAAAGAATACAGTGTTCCACTCTGGAATCCAATCTGCAGTCCTCCTTCAGTGGGCTCTGAAGATCAAATAATTTACTGGAATGTAGAGAGATTAATTTGCAAACATTTCTGAAGTGTCTAGAGATCTGTGGGCTCTGGTACAGGTGACATGCCAATATACTGTTACTGCAGAAGCAGTTCAACAACAAAATCTTAATAAACATGATTAAGAAGTAAACTGTGACATAATAAACTGCAAAAACGATGGTCTTATTTTCCTATAGGTAGTTCCACTCAAAGGAAGAAGAAAATCCACAAATGTAAAATTGTGCATTTCTTTCTTCCAAAGACATTTCTTTTCAAAGGTTTCTAGTTGTGAGTAAAGAAAGCATTACTGCAGTCGAAAGTGGTAACTTACCTCCTTTTTCTGAAAATGTGAAGACAGGAGATAAGTTGGTTGACTGTGAGGCAAAAGAGGACATAAAAATTGGTTATCTTTTAGTTTCTGAAGAATGTCATCAAGAAGCATATATTATAGATATCAAGGTAAATGCTTCATATTCAGTAAGGTAACTGACTCCAAACTGGTAATTTAGAGCAGATCAACAAAGGAAGTTAAAACCCTTATTTCAGATAGAGGGAAACAGATAGTGAGGACCACTTTCTGAGTCACCTCCTGGAGGCACTTTTATGATTCACTTGATAACATGTTCGTTTCCTCACAGGGAGGCAGACAGGTTTTTTCTGACCACAGTACCCCTCTAGTCCTTTCAGCTAGGGAAGAAAAAATAAAATGTTAATTCTCGTGATCTTCCAATCGCATGTGAACTATTATTTTCATATCCTAGAGGAAGAACTCCAGGAAGAGAGTTTAATCCTGGCTAATGTTCTGGTTCACTTCCATGGGAAAAAATTAATACTGGTAACTGGAAGATTTGAAATTTCAATATTGGCTGTGAAGAACCAAGAGAAACCCAAGAATTTATTACGGAAATCTCTCCTAAAATTTCCCAAATATTCAGCTATACTGAAGTATATCATCCTGCATAATTCCACTGAAAATATACGTGGTGACAGTAAATTTCCTTATGAACAGGATATTTGCAATTTTCTTCATAATAGATATTTGTATCTATTTTATCTCCCACCAACTCTATGAAAATACAGTAATTGGAACATGGTAGATGCTTAAATAATAATTTGATTAGTGAAGGTGTTCATTCTGTGTATGTCTTATTATATATTTAACAATTTTTATTGCACTAAAGCAGAACTGAATGAAAGAAGAGGAGATTACACATTGAAATCAAGGATGCAATACGGGCATTTTTAAAAATACTCCATAGTATAAATTATTGCTGAACAACTTTAAAAATAGATAAATAAAAAGGCAGAATTAAATCATTCAAGATTGTATTACCTACTTTTATACTTGGGTTTATCTCCTCCTGGACTTTGGCCAATACAAATATACACACGTTGACACAATCTACTTTCTTTAGCTGTCTCTCTCCTCATTTAGGATTTATAGTTTATGGAATAAAATAATCCTTTATACCTTTTATTTGTGTGTGTGTTTGTGTGCTCAGTTGCTCAGTTGTGTCCAACTCTTTGAGACCCCATGAACTGTAGCCTATCAGGCTCCTCTGTCCATGGGATTTCCCAGGCAAGAATACTGACGTGGGTTGCCATGTCCTCCTCCAGGGGATCTTCCTGACCCAGGGACTGAATCTGCATCTCCTGCATTGGCAGGTGAATTCTTTACCACTGTGCCACCAATTTATTACTCACCAATATATCCTCAATTTTCTATTTGTTAAATATAAACCTATATCTATCACTTTTACCAGCTCAATAATATTCCATTCTTTAAATGTTCCAAAATTTATTAAAACAATGCCCTATTCATGATCATTTAGGATTCTGCATGAGACTACAGTAATTATTTGTATTAGGATGTTTTGGTTGCCAGGGACAGAAACTTAGTTGAACTAACTTAGGAATAAAAGGAAATGTATTAATCCATTATAACTGGCAAGACTAGAGATGAAACTAGTTTTCAGCAAGCCTAGATTAAGAGGCTCAAGCAATGCTGTCAGCTTTATCCCTCCATCTCTTGGTTCTTTTTTCCTTAGTTGCCCTCATCCTCTCATACTACATATGGATTGACCTTCTTCCAAAATCCAGGAAAGACAACCACGTGCATCTACGTTTAGTAATCCCAAAAGAAAGATTTTCACCAACAGATGGGAAAAGCAATGCGAGAAATTTCATTCTATATTAAAGCTTTCAGTGTCAATTGTGGAGAGTATAGATGGAGTTTGTGTGCTTTTCACCGGCTTTGAGAATAAACACAAGTGAGGCACAAACATGATTGGCTACCTGATCAAGCCTGGCAGTGTGTGTATAGACTTGAGACTCAGGGAAAGGTCATTAAGGTACTTTTCTCTACAAGCTCCTATGGTGGTTGCCTCTTAACGCAGTTAACTAAGAGTTCCAAGAATACAAATACAGTGGGAGTTTGATTTCAATCAAAGCTGCAGTGGTTGGCCCACACATTGGTAGCTATTATGAATAAACTCTGAAGCTGGCAGTAGTGCAGGATTGTACCCTTTACAAAGGAAGCCAGTCAAGTGTTATACTTATTTAATACAGATGGTTTGTTAAATTATTTACATAACATCAATTTCAAATATTCTGAAATGAGTCCTAAGTTTTTCTGAAGCTAAACTAAAAAAGAGAAAGTTAAATATTTTAAGATGATCTGTGACAGTTGGTAGGTTGTTAGATTGTTTTCATTCATTTGTTCCTTCAACAAATGCTGATTAAATACTTATTTTGTCAGTTTGCACTAGGCACTGATGATATAGAACTAAAAGACCCACTAGGCTTTGTTTTTTTTTTTTTTTTGGCTGGAGGAAGGTTACCTCCTAACTGGATACATAGACAAAAAAAAAAAAAAAAATACAAGTTCAACTGTGTTGGGTAAGTTCAGTGACAAGGAGCTAGGGTCATCTTGGTAGACATCTCTTTAGGAAAATTATAATTTGCAAACATGGCTTCAGAAATTAAAGGTGCCATTTTTAGAAGAACTTCTTGCCTCCTTCACCTATAATTTATTTTAATAGTATTTTAATAAGTGAAAGAGAATGTCGTTTTATGATCACGTTATGATACTTGAAGATATGTTTTATGGAACCATTCACTGAGTTCCCAGATGGTTACAGTTGAATATAGTGTGAATATGTGCTTCCATAAAGGACAACTCTGTCTTGCCACAAAGTGATCCAGCAAACACTAGGTGGAGTTTTGGAAAATGACTCAGCAATCTGGAATCTGAGCAGCCTTGCTCCTTGAACTGTACTATCTTTGGAAAATTGTTCCCTATAAAATCTTGTAGCCAGATGAACAAGGACCCCCAAAGATGCGGTACTCACTTTCCAGATTTAGCACATTCCTAGAATTTTAAACTCATTTTTATGGACTGTTGCCCAGGTGAGGGGGGGCTTAGCCAAGCCAGGAACAGTTATGAGCAACATCCCCTAGGAAGTCAGTTCCCAAATTTGGAGTGCTTGTATTCTGAACATTCCTGACAATTCTGGCTGAGAAATTCAGCTTGCCTAAGTTTGGGTACCCCAAGGATTTTACATGCAGCAGAGAACTGCTGAATTAAGCTAAGTGTTGGAAGACATTGCAGTTTTAATTATTAAGTTAGCCCCCTGCTTTAGTGAATGCACAAGTTGGCATATGCTTGGGAATGTTTCTGTTTCCAAACTCACAGCAACTGCATTTTTAAAATGTTTGACCTTGATCTTGTGACCTTTCCTCTAAAATCCTGAGAGTCCTGGGAACACTCACAGCTGAGTGATGGGAGCAAAACTAGACAGATAGCAATTCTCTTTTTCTTTTATTTATTTATTTGCTTAAATCTTAGGCTACTTTGTTTTAAACTAGACCCAACTTCCCTTTCAGTTATTAATTTTATTTAAATCTATTCTCTTGGTATGACTTTATACTTTGAATTGATACCACTAAAGCCTAAAACTAGTAAAGCTGTGTGACCCACCTGCTAAGGCAAGCTGGCATTTTGACACTGCTCTCCAGAGAGCTGAGACTGTTCTCTAGATTAATGTTTTCAAATTCTTTGATTGCTGTTCAGAATAAGAAACAGCACATAAACATATAAACACACACATATATATATGATTGAAACAAAAATTTCAAGAAACCATATTTATCCTTTCTGCATATGATGTACTATGCCTTGGGTTATGGCCCACAGCCATATTTCTTAACCTTTCCCTGTACTACCTACAAGCTAAGAAAGGTTTTATGTTTTTCAGTGGTTAAAAAGCAAACAAGTTATAATGAGACACATTTACAATATGTCATGTGCTCTTCTGAGCCTTTGCATTTATTGACTTGTTAAATCTTTAGTGGTTAACACATTTTGAGGGAGTGCTCAGTGTGCAGGATGCTTTGGTAAGTGCTTTCAATGATGCTTCCCAGGTAGCTCAAATGGTAAAGAATCTGCCTGCTATGAGGGGGACCTGGGTTCAATTCCTGGGTTGGGAACATCCGCTGGAGAAGGGCATGGCAACCCACTCCAATATTCTTGCCTGGAAAATTCCATGGATAGAGAGCCTGGCAAGCTAGTCCATGGAGTCACAAAGAGTCGGACATGACTAAGTGACCAACATTTTCTCTTTCACTCTATGAGGCAGGGGATATTAGTAGTCACACTTAATAGATGACAAAACAGAGGCTATATCACTCGCACAGGGTTACACACCTAGGAAGTGGTAATTAGGATTTAATCCTAGGTTTCTCTGCTTCCAAACTTTTGGTTCTTAATACTATTGATGTTTTCACCTTCTTGACCATAGCTTCATACATAATATGGACCCAATGTATATTCGAAGAATGAGTGAATACATGTATGAATGATCCAGAGATAGATTGATGGTATCCCATAGACCCTGACCAACTATGAGAATACAGATAAATTAGGTGATTGCTTGTTGCTTTAAAAAGCAACCAACCAAACAAATAAACAAGGTAAATCCTTCATTTATTAAGTGCTAAATACTTCATGTGGGCTTTCCTGGTGGCTCAGCAGTAAAGAAACGCACCTGCAGTGAAGGAGATGCAGGAAACTCAGGTTCAATCCCTGGGTCAGAAAGATCACCTGGAAAAGGAAATGGTAATCTATTGCAATATTCTTGCCTGGAAAATCCCATGGACAGAGGAGCCTGGCGGGCTACAGTCACAAGAGTCTAAAATGACTTAGTGATTAAACCACCACCACCACCACCACCACCAACTACTTTATGTAATTGCTTTCAATATCTTTACTCAATTAACCCTCATAAGGACACTATGAGGTAGATGCTACTCCTGTTTTACAAAAGGAAGGACTGAGGTCCAAAGAGGTTAAGTACATTGCCTAAGATGATACGACCATTATAGTTAGATCTGGTGTGACTAAGACAGATGATCTTCTTAATTCTATGCTATGTACCTCCATTTATTAATTTCTAATATCACTGTAATACTACCTACCCCTATAATTTTGTAACCAAAATAGATAATGTATCAGAACATTCATTAATAACTGTATTTTCCAATGACATATTTCTCTACCAAAAAGTTAAAAACTCAAGGTGGAAGAAGTAGAGGAGGCAAAGAAATGCCTTCCAGTACATTTGATATGGAAATTGTTATTAAAATGTTGTGTTATATTTTTTGTAAATGTTCTATAAATCTAAAATTATTCTAAAATATTTTTTAAGAACACAATGAAGCACATGGAAAAATGTTTAATTTCATTAGTCATTAGAGAAATGCAAACCAAAACCCCAATGAGATACTACTATACCTCCACTAGGATGGGTACAATTTTTCTTTTAATGGAAAATAACAAGTGTTGATGCAGATGCAAAGAAATTAGAACACTTATGCATTTTTGCTGGAACTATAAAATAATGCATACACTGTAAAACAGTTTGATGGCTCTTCAATAAGCTAAATGTTGAATTCCTATATCACCCAGCAATTTAATTCCTAGGTATATATCTATATATGCAAAAGGATTGAACACAGACGTACAAACAAAAACTTGTATGTGGATGTTAATAGCGGCAATTGTCATAATAGCCAAAGATGGGAATAACCCAAAAATCCATCAAAAAATTATGTTAAAGAAAATGTAGCTTTCCATACAGTAGAATAGTATTCAGCTGTAAAAAAGGAACAAAGGACTGACGTATGCTATAAAGCAAAAAACCCTGAAAACATGATATTAAGTGAAAGAAGTCATATACAAAAGACCGTATAATGTGTGATTCCATTTATACGAAACGTCCAGAACAGGCAAATCCATAGAGATAAGAAATAAATTGGGGGTTATCAGAATTGTGGGGAGGCAGAAGGAGGAGTGCTAGGTAATGATCATGGGATTTTCTTTTGGGATGATGAAAATGTTCTGGAACTAAATAATGGTGATAGCTGCACAGTACTTTGAATGTACTCAATGCTACTGACTTGTACACTTTAAAATGGATAAGATAGGGAATTCCCTGCAGTCCAGTAGTTGGGCTTGGTGCTTTCACTGCAGTGGCCCAGGTTCAATCCCTGGTCCCAAAAGCCATGTGTCAATAATAATAATAATAAGCTTAAAATAGCAAACTTTATGTTCAGTGAATTCTACCTCAATTTAAAAGCTCACTGGGATACCATTTTTAAAAGGTAGTATACTGAAACAGAATGTGCTGGGAGATACAATACAACTTAAAAAGGAAAAAAAGTAAATATTACATGAAATACCAGCGTTCAGTACAGCATCTTGATTTAGAGCATGGACTTTCAAAACTGGCAGCTCTAGAATCAAAGCCCAGTGCTCTCACATAATGACTAGTTATCCTTAGGCAAGTTTTATAACCTGTCTGAGACTCAGAGTCCTCATTCGTCAACCGTGTGTCATTGCTATTGGTTATAATGAAATACTTTTTATATAAGTTGTCACCTAGCCTAAAAATAATGATGATTAATATATGCTTTTTTTTTGTTCACCTTTGTATATATGTGAATTGAGTGTTACTAGTCTTCCTAATGATAATTTCATTAAAAGGAAAGTGATCTGGGTTTGGGGAGATAACAATCATAGTTTTATCACCATATGTGACTTTTTACATCCCAGGAAAAGTATCCCGTGAACAGATCTTTAAAACGATTTTGTGAGGTTATATTGAAATTTAGGCTAAATTGCTATTACTAAAATTTCTAGGCTGCTTCCAACTGTTACTACAAAAGAATCGTCATGGAATCGGAGTCGATAGGAAAGGCTTTATTAGGGAAAAAAAAAAGATACCTACGTTTCCTTCCCTTCCCCTTGAGGATAACTAAGCTGTCACCATGAATATCAAGAGTGCTATTTCTTTGTGAATTTGCATATGGCATCTTCCCAGGTAATTTATGGAGCAAATCCTGACAAAGCTCAGGAAGAAACCATGTAGCTCCTTTAGTGTCATTAGTAACTGAAAGGCCAAATTTAAAGAGGTAGAGGAAATTCATCTCCCAAAGATTCAGACACAGCACTCTCTGCTCTACACCGTACACAATTCTTCCAGCCACACAAGTCAGCCTTTCTAAAGTAAGAAAAAGAAACTTCTAGAACCCTGCCTTCTAACCCCTGTTCCTCATCCTCTTGGGCTCTCCTGGGAGTTAAGGAATGTGGGGAGAAAAATAGCTGCAGGGTTTGGCTTCTAGTTGGTCAACCCTGAAGCTAATTGCTCTATGGGAGATTTTCGATCTCCATTCTTGGCAAGAAACTGCTGCTGCTGCTGCTGCGAAGTCGCTTCAGTCGTGTCCGACTCTGTGCGACCCCAGAGACAGCAGCCCACCAGGCTCCCCTGTCCCTGGGATTCTCCAGGCAAGAACACTGGAGTGGGTTGCCATTTCCTTCTCCAACGCATGAAACTGAAAAGTGAAAGTGAAGTCGCTCAGTCGTGTCCGAATCTTCTCGACCCCCTGAACTGCAGCCCACCAGGCTCCTCCGTCCAAGAGTACTGGAGTGGGGTGCCATTGCCTCCTCTGTGGCAAGAAACTACAGGCCAACAAAACTGCCAACTGAGTGACTATGTAAAGAGCAGGGAGCTGGGTCTGACGGGTATTTGGGGAGGGAAAGGTTTAACAGTTTCTGTGCCTGTTTAAACATTCTAGTCTTACCAACAAATGTAACAAAGTCTAACTGACGCATACCTCAGTTTCCTGCATTTCGCAGATATTGTATTAATATTTTTATAAATTGAAGGTTTGTGGCAATCCCACCTCAAGCAAATCTACTGGTTCCATTTTTCCATCAACATTTGCTCACTCCTGGTCTCTGTGTCACATTTTGGTAATGCTTACAGTATTTCAATTTTTTTCATTAACATTGTATCTGTTATGGTGATGTGTGATCAGTGATCTTTGATGTTACTATTGTAATTGTTTTCCAGCACCACAAACTGTGCTTGTATAAGGACATAGTTAACTCATCTGATAAATGCTGTGTGTGTTCCAACTGCACCACAAACGGCTCGTTCCCCCGGCCCCGTCTCGGCCCCTCTCCTCCTGCTGTCCTATTCCCTGAGATGCAATGATATTGACGTTAGGCCAATTAATAAACCTAAAATGGCCTCTAAGTTTTCAAGTGAAAGGAAGAGTCTCATGTCTCTAATTTTAAGTAAAAACTAGAAATGATGAAGCTTAGTGAGGCAGGAATGTCAAAAGCCTAGACAGGCCAAAAGTCAGGCCTCTTGCACCAGTTAGTCAAGATGTGAACACAGAGGGAAAAAGTTCTTGGAGAAAATTATAAGTGCTGCTCCAGTGAACCCAGAAATGATAAGAAAGTGAAGCAGCCTTACTGCTGATATGGAGAACATATTAGTGGTCTGGATAGAAGATCAAACCAGCCAGAACATTCCCTTAAGCCAAAGCCTAATCCAGAGCCAGTTCCTAACTCTCTTCTATTCTATGAAGACTGAGAGAGGTAAGCAAGCTGTAGAACACGAATTTAAAGCTATCAGAGGTTGGTTCATGAGGCTTAAGGAAAGAAACCATATCTGTAACAGAAAAGTGCAAACAGAAGCAGCAAGTGCTGACGTAGAAGCTGCAGCAAGGTATACAAAATATTTAGCTAAGATAATTTATGAAGGTGACTATCCTGAGATTTTCAATATACATAAAACAATGTTCTTTTGAAAGAAGATGTCCTCTAGGACTTTCATAGCTAGAGAGGTAGCCAGAGTGGAGAAGTTGATGCCTAGCTTCAAAACTTCAAAGGATTGGCTGATTCTCTTGTGAGGGGTTATTGCTGCTGGTCATTTGCAGTTGAAGCCAATGCTCGTTTACCATTCTGAGAATTTTAGGGCCCTTAAGAATTATGCTTAATCTACTCTGCTTATGCGTTGTCAATGGAACAACAAAACCTGGATGACAGACAGCACATCTGTTTACAACATGGTTAACTGGATATTTTAAGCCCACTGTTGAGAACTACTCCTCAGGGGGAAAAAAAAAAATCTCCTTGTAAAATATTACTGTTCACTGGGCTTTTCTGGGGGCTCAGTGGTAAAGAATCCTCCCACCAATGCAGGAGACATGAGTTTGATTCCTGGTCCAGGAAGATCCCACATGCCATGAAGCAATTAAATTCATGTGCCACAACTACTGAGCCTGTGCTCTAGAGCCCAGAAACCTCAACTCCTGAGACCACGTGCTGTAACTACTGAAGCCCGCACACCCTAGAGCCTGCGCTCCCCAATAAGACAAACCACAGCAATGAGAAGTCTGCGTACCACAACTACAGAGTAGCCCCCCCTCATCACAAGTAGAGAAAAGACCACACAGCAATGAAGACCCAGCACAGCCAAAACTTAATAAATAAATTATTTTTAAAAATAAATATTACGGCTGCTCAATGACAGTGAATCTTGTCGTCCAACCACTCTGACGGAGATGTACAATGAGATAATGTTTTCATGCCTGCTAGCAACATTATCCATTCTGCAGCTTGTGGATCAAGGAGTCATATTTACTTTCAAGTCTTATTATTATGAAATATATTTCCTAAGGCTATAGCTTCTACAGACAGTGATTCCTCTGATGAATCTAGGCAAAAGAAATTGAAAACCTTCTGGAAAGGATTCACCATTTTAGATGCTGTTAAGAATATTCAAGATTCATAGGAAGAGGTCAAAATGTCAATATTAACGGGAGTTTGGAAGAAGTCGATTCTAACCCTCCCATATAACTTTTTATATATATATATATATACATATAACTATATAACTTTCAAGACTTCAGTGAATAAAGTAACCACAGCTATGGTAGAAATAGCAAGAGAACTAGAATTAGAAGTGGAGCCTGAAGATGTGGCTAAATTGCTGCAATCTCAGAATAAAACATGAACAAATGAGGAGTTGCTTCTTGTGGACGGCCAAAGAAAATGGTTTCTTGAGATCATTATTTCCTTCATCTCCTGGAGGAGACGCTGTAAAGATTATTGAAATGACAACAAAGGATTTAGAATATGACATAAGCTTAGTTGATAAAGGAGCAGCAGAGTTGGAAATGGTTGACTGTAATTTGAAAGAAGTCCTACTATGGGTAATGCTATCAAATTGCATGCTAAAGAGAAATCATTTGTGAAAGGAAGAGTCAATCGCTGTGGCAAACTTTTCATTGTTATCTTAAGAAATGGACTTCCCTGGTCCAGTGGTTAAGAATTCACCTGCCAATGCAGAAAACAAGGGTTGAATCCCCGGTTCGGGAAGATTCCACCTGCCTCAGTGCAACTAAGCCCCTGCACCAGGACTCCGGAAGCCCGCCCTCCACACAAGAGAAGCCACGGAGGTGAGAAGACCGTGAACCACAACCACGAACCACAACTAGGAAGTAGCCCCTGCTCACTGCAACTAGAGAAAGCCTTAGCTGCAACGAAGAACCAGCACAGCCCCAAATAACATAAACAAATTCAATTATATACATATATTTAAAGAAAGTAATAACGTGCCACAGCCAAGAAACGAAGATCCTGCTTGTTTGCTATGTCCCCTTCCCACATCCCTGCAAAAGAAAAATAGAAAAGATACCTGATCAAATCTGAACACAGGGTTCCCTTAGGAATAGTAGGGTGAACTGAGGGGAAAGGAGGCAGCCCTCAGCATCATCCCTGTGTCAAATGGGATCTTTCCGTTGAGGTAAGAGGGCTGCAGATGGCTCCCAATTGCAGTGCACCAGCCCCAGTCTCGCGGGATCTGTTGTGGAGCGCAGGCTCCAGAGTTCAAGGGCACAGTAGTTGCACACGCATGGGCTTCTCTCCCGTTGTGGTACATGCTGGTTTCAGAGCATATGTAGGCTCTGTAGCTGTGGTGTGAGGGCTCAATTGCCCTGCAGCATGTGGGCTCTTAGTTCCCCAACCAGGGATGGAGCCCCATGTCCCCTGCATTGGAAGGCAGATTCTTAACCATTGGACAAGCTGAGAAGTCCCAAGGGCAGGGGTTTTATCTGTGGACTGGCTGGCTGACTGGCTAACAGCTCCAGCAGTCTTACAACCAGCTGAAAGCCTCAGTGGTAACAGGCAACTAGAGTTTTTTGAGTAGACTATGCCAGATTCTGGGTTCAGAACAGCACAGCAAATTCGGTAGTATTCAAAGCTGTGACTTCTATTTCAAAATCGTAGATAAAAGCTGACTGTGACCCTGAAGATCTCCTCCCACTGAGAAAGAGTCCATGCGGCACTTTTCTCCCTTTGTCATACCAAGATGACATTCTCATCTTGACTTAGCCATAGTGCACTTCTAGTCTATGATGGGTGCTTACTGCATAGTCTTAAAGAATCAAACTGTCAGATGAGAAGACAATATTGTTCTTTTATTTCAAGAATGTGTGGTGTTATCTAAGATACCACTGCCCATCCAGTAGATGGATTGCCAAGGCATTTCATCTGCTAGGAAACAAACACACAAACAAAAGGGTATAGCATGAGTCTGGGACAAAGTGCAAAGAGTTAGCCAACCCCTCCTTTTCCAAACTTGAAATCAACTTTCAGGGGAGAATTTCTGATATTTCTTATCAGCCTCCACTCTTCAGTTCCTGCTTCCCAACAATTCTCATCTTGCATTTGAGGCCACCTGTGGTACCAGGGAGGCTTCCCTGGCGACTCAGTGGTAAAAAACCTACCTGCCAAAGCAGGTGGCATGAGGGTTGGATCCCTGGGTGGTGAAGATCCCCTGGAGAAGGGACTGGCAACCCATTCCAGCATTCTTACCTGGAAAATTCCATAGACAGAGGAGCCTGGCAGGGCTACAGTCCAGGGGGGGCTGAAAAGAGTCAGACATGACTGAGCATGCATGCATCCCATTACATCATGGTACCACAGAAGTGAATTCTGTCGTCCCAGGGGTAGGAGCAGGGAACCCAGGTGTGGCCCATTTGGTTCACCTGGCCACAATCACGGATGCCAGGCTCTGCACCTGTGAGCTAGGCTGGTTCCAGGCATGAACCTCGGGCACTGCACTTGGAATGCTGGGACAGAGGCTCCCCTAATGCTGGGCTGTGTGGTGGTGCTGCCAACCCCTGCAACAGCAGTGACATTTTTTTGCCACTGATAGGGGAAGCCAGCCCGAGGCCAGTGCTAATTCAGAGGCCAGAGATGAGAGAACTGAGTGGAAAGAGCAGCGGAGCCCCCATAACATGAATCAGATAGCAACTGAATCTGGCCCTGTTTCTGGACTCTTCCACAAAGTCTATATGTTCCGTTACTCAAACTGAAACTTCTGGATTCGCTGGCCAAATATAGTAGTATGTATAGGAAATCAGTGTCAGACTTTATTTTTCTGGGCTCCAAAATCACTACAGATGGTGACTGCAGCCATGAAATTAAAAGACGCTTACTCCTTGGAAGGAAAGTTAGGACCAACCTAGACAGCATATTCAAAAGCAGAGACATTACTTTGCCAACAAAGTTTCGTCTAGTCAAGGCTATGGTTTTTCCTGTGGTCATGTATGGATGTGAGAGTTGGACTGTGGAGAAGGCTGAGCGCCTAAGAACTGATGCTTTTGAACTGTGGTGTTGGAGAAGACTCTTGAGAGTCCCTTGGACTGCAAGGAGATCAACCAGTCCATTCTGAAGGAGATCAGCCCTGGGATTTCTTTGGAAGGAATGATGCTAAAGCTGAAACTCCAGTACTTTGGCCACCTCATGCAAAGAGTTGACTCATTGGAAAAGACTCTGATGCTGGGAGGGATTGGGGGCAGGAGGAGAAGGGGACGACAGAGGATGAGATGGCTGGATGGCATCACTGACTCGATGGACGTGAGTCTGAGTGAACTCCGGGAGTTGGTGATGGACAGGGAGGCCTGGTGTGCTGCGATTCATGGGGTCGCAAAGAGTTGGACACGTCTGAGCGACTGATCTGATCTGATCTGATAGGAAATCAGAATGCAGCTGTAATTGCTGCAAGATCTATTTTCTCTTAGTTTTTTTAAGTGAAATCTTCCAAGTGTTAACACCTTAAATATGTTAATAACATTTTGAATACATGTGTTTTCTTAAAAATGGCAACAGTATGAAAGGATAGACAGTGAGGAGGGTGTCTCCATCCCATTTTCCTCAGTTCTCCTCCTCAAAGGCAACACTTAATTCCTTTACAGGCTTCTTAGTATACTTCTAAAGATATTCTGCACAAAGATCTTCCTTTCAGTTGACACAAATGGTGCTATTGGGTTGGCCTAAAAGTTCGTTTGAGTTTTTCTATAAGACATTATGGAAAAACACAAATGAATCTTTTGGCAAACTTAATATATGCTGTCAGCATCTTGCTTTTTTTGCTTACAAATATTTTTCAGAGGTTGTTCCATATCAGAAAATATTTAAGCTGCTTCCTTATTTTTTTATTTCAATTGAAATGTGGTTGATGGGCAACCAACAACCATATTTGTGTTTTGTTTTGTTTTTTTTTGATGGGAAAACTGCTTCTTAAATATGACAACACGGCTAGGAATTTTTCATTCTTTATTTCACTGCTACCTGCAAACAAGGGTGAATAAATTAGTTTGTTTGTTTAATCAGTGAAATGAAGCAATTGTGGCAAATACCTGTTGCACATTTCTGAAGAAATTCATTTAAAATTATGAAACAGCTCCAAACTATTCTGTTTTGGTTCTGTGATTTATTTAACCAAGGTCCTTTAGAGAATCATTTAGACTATAACCTTTAGCTATTTTACATAAAGCTACAGCAAATGTTGTTGTGTATGCTCCTATGTTTGAAAGCTATGTAAAATGTTCTCAACAACAGCCTGTATAAATACAGGCTATTGAATCAAAAGTTTTAAATTTGAGACTCTGAATACAAGAATTCAAAAATTTGTTTTTGTTGGCTTTTTTGTTTGTGTGTGTTAACCCTTCCCTTTGACAAAGAGTTTAAAATTGAAGCATAATTGATTTACAATATTAGGATATTTTCAGGTATACTGCAAAGTGATTCAGTTTTAAATTATATTATACTATATTATATTACATATATTTTTATTTGATTCTTGTCCATTATAAGCTATTACAAGATATTGAATATAGTTCCCTGTGCTGTACAGTAAATCCTTAATGTTTACTTTATGTATAGTGTGTATCTGTTAATCCCTTACTCCCAGTTTATTCCCCCATCGCATCCTTTTTGGTTATCTTAAGTTTGTTTTATATGTCTGTGAGTCTATTCCCATTTTGTAAATGACTTTGTATCATTTGTTTAGATTTCATATATAAGTGATATCATATGATATTTGTCTTTCTCTGGTTACTTCACTTCGTATGGTAATCTGTAGGTCCAGATAAATTCCTTTTTCTCACTCACCCATCCATCCATTCATTTATTCAATAAATAGTTACTGAGTACTCACTATGTGCCAGGGAGTATTTTGGGTACTGATCCTTACCTCAAGGACCTTCATTGAAGAAAAACGTGGTAGGTCCGATGAATGTCCAGTCATCTGTAGTTATTTAGACACATTAGTATTTAAGGGACTTTATTATAACAGCTTCACAGTTATTTCAGTACAAGCCAATTCATTTTTGGACCTGTATCAGAAGTCATGTCTATGCTAGGTCATTCAATATTTCTAGGTGATAAAAGTAAAGGACCAATAGTCCCTTTTGATGAAGAGCCTTCCATAGAATACTTCTATAAACAGTTCCAAGCCATTCATTATGCATCAGTAGCCCCACCTACAGGGGCTTCCCTATAGGCCCAGCTCTCTGGTCTTGGCTGACTGGACCAGGAGTGAGCATGGGACCCTAAGACAGCCACTTTATAAGCTGATTGATGACTGATAGGCTGGCCTGGCTCCAGAGCTCTGTCCAATAGGAGTATTTGTTACAATATGGCACTAATCAGACCCTCTCAAATTGAGATACTGAGAAAATAAAACAAGTGTTAGCTAAGGAAGCAAAACCCAAAAGAGAGAAGAGGCTGAGTCATATAGTCAAGTCATGAAATCCTGTAGCCAAGGTTTTCATACCCAGTGACTAGCCAGACTTAACCAGGGCATGTCTGGTCTAGGGCAGTTTTCCTCAAACTTGGGCAGAGAGTCCCAGCTTCTATATCTGTAAATTAGGTCAGTCCATAATTCCATTTATTGTTTAAATTGAGACTTCTGTTTAATTGGTGATTGATGTCCCAATTATCCCGGATGGTAAAGGTGATGGAAATCTAGAAACAATCTTCTCTCCTTGCCTGGAGGGCCTATTAAAATAGAGATACTAGTTCCAAATCCGAATTCCTGATACAGTGGGTCTCAGGCACCAAGAATTTGCATTGCTAACAAATTCCTAGTTGATGCTGATACTGTGGATCCAAGGACCAAACTTTGAGAACCACTACTCTACAGAAGGGCTTCCCTGGTGGCTCAGAGGTTAAAGCGTCTGCCTGCAATGTGGGAGACATAGGTTTGATCCCTGTGTTGGGAAGATCCCCTGAAGAAGGAAATGGCAACCCTCTCCAGTATTCTTGCCTGGAGAATCCCATGGACAGAGGAGCCTGGTTTGGGCTACAGTCCACAGGGTTGCAAAGAGTCGGACACAACTGAGCGACTTTTACTCTACAGAAATATTCCATGCATTCAAATCTCTTTAAAGTAAGATGGGTCCTCTTCTTAGTCTTAGACTAGATAGAACATTTCATTTTCTAGGTCCCTGTGAGATCATTTACCACAGAACTGAAATTGCTGATTGCCTGTATTTTCAGATCCTTTTGACATCTCCACATTGTTTGAGCTAATCTGAGTGAGTCCTTACCACAATATGAGCCTCCAAAATAGAACACAGTAATAGGTATCATTTTTTGAGTCCTTACTCTGTATAAAGAGAAAGCATTCAATAAATGATAACTAGATGTTCCACTAGGGAACTGCAATGACTCATAAATATTTTGTCCCTAAGTTCATTACTGCAGTGTTGTTTATTTTGTATTTTTCTTTTTAAAAATGTTTAATTTCCTCTTGATGCTTACAGTCAATTATATAAGAACCAGTTTTGGCTCAGTGTCTGCAATTTTTTTCTACAGTTGCAATGTTCCATCATATCCTCAAAAATATTAAAACTCAGAGAAAACCAAAATCATCACTAACAATTGAGACTGAGCTCTTCCTTTGACCTAGATACACTGTTCCTGACAAATTAGTGTGTTATTAAAATGTCTTACCTCTGAGGACATCTGCAATCACATTTATTACAAACAGAACTAGGAAGATCTATTAGAAGTTTATACCAGGCTCTATCCTAATAGTATCAAGCCTCTGGTTATGTCTTTTGTCAAACCTTAAAATGGACTATTTATTTTATGATTATTCCTTGTGCTTCTGCACCACTAAACTCCAAGCTTCATAAACTCAGCAAGTGAGTCCACCGGTTTTCTCTCAGTGCCTAACACATGACAGGTGTTCAGTAAATATTGGTGGATGCTATGGACTCAATGTTTGTGTTCCCCACCCCTAATTCTAACTCCTAATGTGATGGAATTTGGAAGTGGAAGTCATTAGGTCATGTGATGAAGCTTTGGTAAATGGGATTGAAGTAAATTGAAAGTCGCTCAGTCCTGTCTGACTCTTCTTGTCTCCATGGACTATAGCCTGCTAGGCTCCTCTGTCCCTGGAATTCTCCAGACAAGAATACTGGAACGGGTAGTTGTTGTCTTCTCCAGGGGATCTTCCCAACCCAAGGATCAAACCCAGGTCTCCTGCATTGCAGGCAGATCCTTTACTGTCTGAGCCACCGATTAGTGCCCTTATGAAAAGAGGTTAGAGTACTCCCGTGTCCACTTTCCTCCATGTGAAGGCACTAGGAGAAGAGGGCAATCTACAAGCCGGAAGAGGATGCTCGTCAGAACCCAACCATACTAGCACCCTTGTCTCAGACTGCCAGTCTCCAAGACTGTGAGAAACACATTTCTGTTGTTTAGAAGCCACACAGTCTATGATGCTTTGTTAGAGCAGCCCAATTAGACTAAGACGGTGAAATTGAATTTCCCTGGCTGTACACTTACCATTAATGTGCTAAGGCAAGCGTCATTTGTATAATTTAAACTAAAAGAATAATACGGAAGTAATTAAAGTGGAATAATATATTGAAAATAAAGTAGCTCATTTAGAAAGCCAGTGAAATTAAAAGGAGAAGCAACAAAGCTAGGAATTACTTTATTCTTCATTCCATTGATAAGAACTCTGCCCATGACCAAGGGCAAGTAGGTGGTTTAATCGGTGAAGTAAGGCAACCGCTTTGAATTCATTTAAAACGATTTTGCTCCATAATCTGTAAAAGAAAAATAAGAAAGCACATAATAAAAATGACAGCCTGATACACCAAAATGACCCCTTTTATCTCAAGACCTTGAGGCATTTTGCAAACGACAATTATCTCTTACATCATCCCCTCTGAGGTAAGAATTATTTTCCCCATTATAACTGAGCCTCCATAAAATTATTCCTTCCCTGGGTCCCAAGTCATGGCTGCTCTTTGAATCCCTCATCTCCTGAGAAATGTCTAAGTTAGCGCATAAATCACATTGTTAAAGAAAACTTTAAATCAGGGCAAAAAGTTATATTTGAGCTATCAAGAGACTAAGGTACTTAGGGATTTCAGATTTCAGTAAAACTTCCGCAGTGGGCATCCCTGGTGGCTCAGGGCTTCCCTAGTGGCTCAGCTGGTAAAGAACCCACCTGCCAGTGCGGGAGACAAGAGACGTAGGTTCGATCCCTGGGTTGGGAAGATCCCCTGGAGAAGGAAATGGCAACCAACTCTCTTATTCTTGTCTGGAAAATTCCACAGACAGAGGAGCCTGGCAGGCTACAGTCCAAAGGAACACAAAGAGTGGGACATGATGGAGTGCGTGTGGATGTGCACACACGTACACACACACACTCACACACACAGTGATGAGTGGAAATGGGAATAGGTTGGGAGAATTTTAACGCAAAAGTCTGCTCAGTTCTACTTCATATTTTGATGACATTTTCAATATTTGGAAGGCCTTGGAGATGAATTGACTTCAAAACACATCCTGAAGTTGTAGGTGATCTGGAGCCAAAATAAAGAATATCTAACCAAGAATACATCCTTAGAGGAATGATAATAAAATCCTAGGCTGGGAGAATGTTCCATTTTATTGCCCAGATCCATAGAAATTCACCATAGTAGATCAGACTTTTAATATCTGGTCACAACAGGACATCATTCTTAATGATCCCCAGCTGCAGAGAGTATGTACTTGGAATTTTCATCCCTACCTTTGTGTTATTAGGGAGCCTACGTTTTAGATTTACAGTATTTTTAAACTTCTATTTGCAAGGAATTACAAGCATCAAGAAAAAAAAATTACCAAGATAGTATAAAAACACTCCATAATGCCCTTCACCTAGATTCACCAATTGTTAATGTCTTGCCCTATTTACTTTGTCATTTGTCATATATAGAATATTTTTCCCAAACCATCTGCAGTTATGTTGCATTCATTATACCACCTTAAGTTCTTTACTGTGTCTTCCTAAGAATAAGAACATTCTCTTACATAACTGCACTATAGTTACCCACTTCAGGTAATTAAACATTAATCAATATTTCTATTCAATCTGTTTTTGGAACAAAATTCCAATTTTGTTGACTGATCCAATAAGGATCTTTATTGTATTTTTCTTCTACAGTACAGGATTCAGACCAAGATTACTTATTACATTCTGTTACTATGTCTCCTTTAATTTTGATCAATTCTTCACGTTTTTTTTTTTTCCATAACAGTGACATTTTTGAAGAACATAGGTCCCTTTTTAAATATATTACATAGAAAAAATTTTTGGAGAAATTTAGGTTTAATGATGGTGGTTTTAATTTTTCAGCTAACAAATTTTTAAAAATTGAAGTATAGTTGATTTACAGTTCTGTGTTAGTTTCATATGTATGACACTGTGATTCAGTGTTATATATACATACATACACATATATACACACATATAACATATATGTATAGGTTATATATATAACATATATACATTATATATATAACCTATACATACATGTTTATATCTAACATATATGTGTATGTGTATATATATATATATATATCCTGGAGGCAGAAATGGCAACCCACTCCAGTATTACTGCCTGGAGAATTCCATGGACAGAGGAGGGTGGCAGGCTACAATCCATAGGGTTGCAAAGAGTTGGACATGACTGAAGCAACTTAACATTCATGCATATATATATATATATACACACACCATACTGTGATTGTTATATATATAAATACATGTGATTCCGTTTTACATATATATATACTTTTTCAAATTCTTTTCCCTTATAGGTTATCACAAAATATTAAGTATAGTTCCCTGTGCTATACAGTAGATCTTGTTTGGTTATCTATTATGTATATATACACAGATAATAGATATATATGTATGTAAAGTAATGTGTGTGTATTAATCCTAACCATTAATTTATTCCTGCTGAACAACTTTTGATGGTAACTGCAAGGAGAGACAGGAATTGCATAGCTTCTAATTCAGTCCTATCAGTGAAATTCATAAAAATGCATTCACATGTAATGTGCTAAAGGAGTGCCTGGCACATGGTTACTAGGAAATAAATGTCCTCAAGGGTAGCTTTCTTCCCCTCTCCAAACATGTATGTTCTGTGTGACGAGGGTTATATATGAGTCTTGTTGGTAATTTCATCCTAATTATCTAAGATCATAGGTTGATACTGAATAGACCCAATAAAAAGTTTGCTTGCTGAATGAATGACTCCTGCAGCAATGAGGTGTTAACTAGTACCATCTTTTTCTTTAAAATTTCAGTCGCCTAACAAGTGACAAGGCACAAAGTAATTGAGCAGGTATTGAAAGCCTTCACCTTCCCGGGAAAATGGGTTTCCCAGCAGGTGTCAAGCATATTCCTACAAAAGAATATTTTGTTTACTCCCCAAATGCTTAAAATCCACTGAAAAGATTGTGTTCTGTTATCTTTAACAGCCATTGTACATAATTTTCTTCTCTTCTTTGTTCATTCCTTCTCTCCACATGTTAGGCTACCTACCAAAAACTCATTAACTCAAATTCTGATAAACTGAAACCTGCGGAGTTTTTGAAATATTCTCTGCTGTCTGAACATGCTAAACAAGTTTTAAAAATAAACAGTGTAAGGGTGCCCATTTAGTTTACTTAAGGAAATCAGTAGTGCTTTGCTGAGGTACTGTTTATGTACAAGTGATGGGTTAATTGCAAAGAGCTCTATACTATTATTTAGTTAGCAAATAGTTCGAGTCCTGTGGGTCCGTACTACGCTGAGTCTGTACTAGGCAAATTAAGCCGATCAGGTAACTTCACCAAGAAAAAATTTGAAGAATTTAAGTATATGCTATTTGAAGGAAATCAACAATGTAGTCCTTGTGGGAAAAGTAGAACTTTGGCCTTTTCCCCCACTTATTTTAGAGTTGTTTTTATTTTGAAATACGAGGTTGGGTGTGGAGAGTAGCCATTGTAATGTCTTCGGTCTTTAGAGCCTCTTAAAGTACAAACTGCAGCCCTAAGTCCTTTAAAAAGAATAAAATGGCATTTCATTTAAATATATTCTTTTCATCATTTTAGAGAAAGCTTCCTTCACATTAAGATAATGAGCTTTTCCACAAAATATGATGGTGAGACACTTTGAATTACCCAACTCAGAGCAAATTTTAAGCAATTAGAACAGCTCCTAAGAAAAAAGGAATCACCTGATAGAAAACACATTATTTGTGTCTAGAGAGAATTACAATGAAGATTTCAGAGTAGCATTATTTTCTAATTTTTCTTTGTTTATCTCCGGTCAGCTACGGATTGCATTCTTTCTTCATAGATTAAGTGCCCTTCTGAATATTTAATGGCTCACTCAGAGTTGTTTTTTTAATTTCTTTAAAGATGTTTTTGATCTTTTTACTGGGAGCTACAGGAGATAAGTTGTGGGAAGAGTCTGTTAGGCATATGAAAGGAATTGTATTCACTTTAAAGAAAGAATAATGAAACAATCCATCTACTCATATTTTAAATGCTCCTTTTATATCCATGACTTAGACCGTTCATAAGCATGATTGGTTTCATTTAAGTTATATGCATATTCTCCTAATTATGCTTCTCAAAAATTATGGGGAAAAAAAAACAAGGCATAAACCTCCTTTTGCACTTTACTTCATAAACTGATAAATGACTATTGCAGAATAAACACGTGCTAGTTTGTAATAACTGGGGTGAGATTGTCTAAACTGGTTGGCTGGTGGACAGGCCAAGTGGTCACAGTCATGGAACCTAGATTTACTTAGCAGTTGTTATTTGTAGGTGCCAAGGAAAGCCCTTCACCTTCACCTAATCCTCACCTGAAACCTCAGAGGCAGTGACTGCTATCAGTTTTGCAGATGAAGACAATGAGGTTAGGAAACACTATGCAGGAGCAAAAGTCCCAGGGTTAATGATCCCATTCAGTCTGACTCCAGAGACTACACTTTGTTTTGGGTAGATCTCACTGGCACTTGTCACTGGGGAAATTAGAAGACTGTTGAGTAGATTCAACAAGCTAGAGGAAGAACTGTTGCAGGAGTCCAGGTAGAAGATGATGGGAGCTGGGACGAAAAAAAAAAAACCTTTTTTTAATTAATTTTTTCTTTCTTTTAACCTGTTCCTCCCATCCTTCACCTGCCACATCTGGCAACCACCAATCAGCTCTTCTCTATATCTATCATCTTGGTTTTTTGTTTTTAGATTCCCCATGTAAGTAAGATCATGTAGTATTCACTTAGCGTAATACCCTCAAAGTCCATTTACGTTGTTGTAAATGGCCAGATTTAATTCTCTTTTATGGCAGAATAATGTTCCACTGTATGTGTGTGTGTCTGTGTGTGCAAAACATGGAGGCTCATATTTTTCTTTTCAAATTAGTGTTTTTGAGGTCTTTAGATAAATATCCAGAAGTAGAATTTCTGGATCACATTACGGCTGCATTTTTAATTTTTTGAGCAACCCCCATGTTGTTTTCCATGTGTGTGGAGGTCACTCAGTTGTGTCTGACTCTTTGCAATCCCATGGACTGTAGCCTGCCAGGCTCCTGTGTCCATTAAATGCTCCAGGCCAGAATACTGGAGTGGATAGCCATTCCCTTCTCCAGGGGATCTTCCCAGCTCAGGGATCGAAACCAGGTCTCCTGCATTGCAGGCTGATTCTTTACCATCTGAGCTACCAGGGAAGCCCAAGAATACTCGAGTGGGTAGCCTATCCCTTCTCCAGTGGATTTTCCTGATCCAGGAATCGAACTGAGGTCTCCTGAATTACAAGTGGATTCTTTAGCAGCTAGGCTACCTGGAAAGCCCACTGTTTTCCATAGTGGCTATACTAATACACATTCTCTCCAGTACTTCTCCACATCCTTGCCAACACTTGCTATTTCTTGTCTTTTGATAATAGGCCTACTTACAGGTGTGAGGGGACATCTCATTGTGGTTTTGATTTGCATATCCCTTATGATTAGTGACATGGAGTATCTTTGAGTACACCTATTGGCTATTTGTAAGTCTTCTTTGGAAAAATATCTATTCAGCATATCTGAAATTGAAAGATGCTTACTCCTTGGAAGGAAAGTTATGACCTAGACAGCATATCGAAAAGCAGAGACATTACTTTGCCAACAAAGGTCCATCTAGTCAAGGCTATGGTTTTTCCAGTGGTCATGTACGGATATGAGAGTTGGACTATAAAGAAAGCTAAGCACTGAAGAATTGCTGCTTTTGAACTGTGGTGTTGGAGAAGACTCTTGAGAGTCCCTTGGACTGCAAGGAGATCCAACCAGTCCATCCTAAAGGAGATCAGTCCTGGGTGTTCATTGGAAGGACTGATGTTGAAGCTGAAACTCCAATACTTTGGCCACCTGACGCGAAGAACTGACTCATTTGAAAAGACCCTGATGCTGGGAAAGATTGAGGGCAGGAGGAAAAGGGGACGACAGAGGATGAGATGGCTGGATGGCATCACCGACTCAATGGACATGAGTCTGGGTAAACTCCAGGAGTTGGTGATGGACAGGGAGGCCTGGTGTGCTGCAGTTATGGGGTCACAAAGAGTTAGACATGACTGAGCAACTGAACTGAACTGAACCTATTTTTTAATTGAATTTTTTTGATTTTTGGCTATTGACTTCCATCTGGCTATTATTAAAGTTAAATCCTTTTAACTTTAAATCCATTTATAATAAACCAGTAACCTAGTAAATAAATGTTTCTGAGTTCTACGAGCTGCTCTAGCAAATTAAGGGAGGAGGCTGTGGGAACCTTCAGTCTATAGCTAGTTGGTCAGATGCACAGCTGACAACCTGGACTTGCATTTGGCATCA
This sequence comes from Bos mutus, assembly GCF_027580195.1. NCBI lineage: Eukaryota > Metazoa > Chordata > Mammalia > Artiodactyla > Bovidae > Bos > Bos mutus. The sequence continues at coordinate 35,629,531 of NC_091638.1, read as the reverse complement.
TGAATTAGAATCATCAGAACCTCCAGTCTCTAGCCAGCTGGTCACAAGCACAGGAGATAACTGAAGTGGGACAGCAGAGAGCAGATGGGGCACTCCTGTGGGACTGAACCCTGACTCTGAAACCTGACGCTATATCTGGGTATGCAGTGTCAGAATTGAGTTGAATCATAGGACGCCACCTGGTGTCCTGAAAATTGCTTGTTGATATGGGAAGGAGCCCTACCCCTACACACACTCATACACTGGAATTGAGTCCAGGAACCTCAAAATACATGGCTAAGACAGGTGGTGGAGAAGGAGCTCTGGAGAAGATCTATGAAACTCTCATTTATCTGACTCCTTGTTTTTGTTGTTCAGTCACTCAGTCGTGTTCGACTGTTTGTGACCCCATGGACTACAGCATGCCAGGCCTCCCTTTCTTTCAACATCTCCCGGAGTATGCACAAACTCATGTCCACTGAATCAATGACGCCATCCAACCATCTCATCCTCTGTCATCCCCTTCTTCTCCCACCTTCAATCTTTCCCAGCATCAGGGTTTTTTCAAATGAGTCAGCTCTTCCCATCAGGTGGCCAAAGTATTGGAGCTTCCTCTTCAGCATCAGTCCTTCCAATGAATATTCAGGGTTGATTTCCTTTAGGATTGATTGGTTTGATCTCCTTGCAGTCCAAAGGACTCTCAAGAGTCTTCTCCAACACCAAAACTCAAAAGCATTAATTCTTCACTCTCAGCCTTCTTTATGGGCCAACTCTCACATCTGTACATGACTACTGGAAAAACCATAGCTTTCACTAAATCTTCTCCAGGGAATCTTCCCAACCCAGGGATTGAACCCACATCTCCTGCACTGCAGGCAGATTCTTTACCATTTGAGCCACCAGGGACGCCCCTACTCCTTGTTAGAGGAAAGCCAATTAGAATGAGTGGAGGTCAGAATGGTGACATATTTTAAAGGAAACAGTTTCACTATTTCCAAGAAATAGAACCAGGTTATAAAATTATTCCTTCATCTTCCCTCGAGTACTTGCTTAATAAAGAATTAGAAATGATTTGCCATTCAGAAATCAGCTGGACGGCCAATGGTGCTTCTCAAGTGTTTGAAGGTGATTAAAAGCAGTTTGCTTTTGTAAGGTGTTTAAATATTCCCTCTGGAAATCTTGTTAAACTCTTCATTTGCTTCCCTTTTCTTTAAAAAGAGGGAAAACATAAACTCTGTTAAGAGTTGAGCCTTTCTGTGCCCCAATTAATGAAGCTTTACTCAATTAAGAAATATTGACTGGCTGCATTAGCCTGCGTCTTCCTCTGGGGTCAACAGAGGTACCTTTCACCAGGCATTTAAACCTTAGCTGATGTTAGTGACTATTTTAATGACCACTCCAGTTAGCATTTTGCATTCTGCCAAATAGACTAATGGGGTGACCGTGGGGATAAGGGACAAAGTCTCATGGCCTCCTTTGCCTGGAAACAGACCCCAGATCATGGAACTCTGCTGTGGTGGAGGTATTTCCTCTGGTGTGTTGAATACCTTCACACACCAGACTTCCACATACACTGTCTCCTTTAGTCCCCGCAACCAGCAGACATTGATTATATTTCAGCTTTCCCTTTTGCAGATGATAGAACCCAAATCTTAAACCTGTATATCCAGCTATCTGTTGGCCATCTTCACCTGTACCTTCCCTGAGTAAAAGCCCAAACACTATTTTTTTTTTTATAACCTCCTTTTTTGTTTTTGGGGTTTTTTTTTTGAGGAGGTCAGGAATCAATTCATCCATCAACAATTAGAAATCTTGACTCTTTTTTGATTCTTCCTTCTCGCTCTGTTTTTAAACCTTGCATAATCTAACAATTGCCAGCTCTTAATGGCTTCATTCCTACATATTTCTGTACAGTTGACCCTTGAACAACACAGGTTTGAACCGCATGTTTCTACTTATATGGGGATATTTCTCAATAGTAAATAATATAGCAGTACATGGTCCTCTGTTGGTTGAATCAATGGCTGCAGAAGAAGCATAGACATGGAGGCCCAACTGTAAATTATACGTGGATTAACACCAGCGTTGATCAAGCCTAATGGCTGCTTCCAACAAGAACAACAGTTTTCCTCTCCCTGCATCTATGGTCACCCATCCAAAGACTTCTTCCTCTTGTACAACTGAATCTCCCTCTCCTTTCGTCTTACAAGGATACTGTGATAACACTAAGAACTCACCCAGATAACCTCCCTCTCTCAAGGTCCCTAATCACATCTGCAAAGTCCTTTGCCATGTCAGATGAGGGATGAGGACATGGACATCTTGAGGGGCTAAGCCCCCCACATCCTTGCCTTGCTCACCTTTTCCTCACTTCTCACCTCCTCACTGGTCTCCCTGTCTTTAGTGTAACCCATCCTCCCTTTCTGCCACCTGTGAGCAGTGGTTCCCCAACACAGATCTGTTAACTGAACCCCGGGGGACAGTAAACAGGACAGATGCCTGGGTTCTACCTCTAGAGATTCTGAGTCAGAAAGTCCAGTGGATCTGTATTTTTTAAATCCACCAGAATACTGGTTTAAATAAGTAAATGAGCAAACAAAACTTAATACTTGGATGACAATTCCAAAATTTCAACATAGGGGTAAGTCAGAAGTTCGTTTTGAGGAACAATCTCATAGGGGACTTAACTGAGACTGTGTTTGCATAGCAAACATGTTATGTTTACATTGATTGCATGTTACTGATCAATGAAAATAGCAAGGTTTTCTAAAGATGGTCTTCTGCAGATATTACATTACTTTAAAAAATTGTTTTAGTTAGATGTAACTTTCTGGAGGTGATGGGGTAGAGGAGTGATTTTTTAATCCTTCCTTCCTCCTGCCACACTTTATCACCTACTGTTTCTCGAGGTCACTGATACCCAGGGAGTTTGGGAATCTCTGATGCTGATCTCAAACTTCTCAAGGACAAGTATTTCAGTCTCCACCTCCTAGAATTCCAATACTCAGTGAGCATTCAATTACTATGCTAAGTGCACAATTCTTCAAATTAATGGAATTTGCTAGTACAAAATCCAAGTACAAAAGCATTTGTTAAGTTTTTACTGAAGGACAACCTACTTTGATGAGGAACTGAGGCGGAGGATTAAAGGAGAACCATAAACACCCAGGCTTTCAGAGGTCTAGGTGAGCATTTTCTGTTGAAGAGTGTTACCAAGGCTGGTTGGTGGTGATGCATTTCGAGAGTGGATCCAAACACTTGTGGGAAGTGAAAAGCCAAGCAGATGTGTGTTATGTGTATCTGTCCAGATATGGAGTATACAGATTATACCTAGCACGTAGCAATTCTAATGGGCCCCCAGGCACTGTTCTGATCACTGTATATGTGTCAGCATGCTTCACCTCATGTAATTTGTATCATCTCATTTAATTTTCAGAAGACTTTAATAACTCACACACATATACACACCAAAAAAACCAACATTTAAGAATAGTGAATCAGTGTGGTTAAATACCTTGGCCACGGTCACACAGCTAGGGAGTGGGTCATTAAATGCAAGCACCCTGGTTGCAGAGGTTTTACCCTCCACACTGCACTGCCCAGAGATGTCAGCTGTGTCACCAGGCATAGTACAAGAGAGACAGAAGAACAGGCCCTAAGTGCATGGTCTAGTTAGGTAGAAAGGATACAAACACAAAAACATTCTGATGCTATGACAAATAATTCAATACAAATAGACCTGCACCCTGAAGTCTTAAGGAGGGGAAGTGATTTGTCCAAGATCAAACCAGTAAATAGCACAGTTGAGAATAGAATCCACGTGTATCTGAGACCAAATCCAGGTACTTTAACATGGAATGAGGCTATCTAAAGCAGGAGCCAAGGGAAGGTACAGCAAGGGCATTTTATTTAATCTCAGGCTAAAAAAGCCCTGGCTTTATTATTATTAAAATTTTTTTGTTGTACAATTTGGTGATTTTCATTCAATTGACTGAGTTGTATAACTATCATAAAAATACAATATTTATAACATTCTCATCACCCCTATAAGCTCCCTCATTCCCATGTACAGTTAATTTCTGTTTCTATCTCTAGTCACAAGCAACCTGTTGAGTACTTCCTATAGATTTTCTTTTTTCTGGAGATTTCATACAAGGGGAATCACACAATATGTGATCTTTTGTATTGACTGCTTTCATTTAGCATAAAGGTTTTTCAGTTAATCAGTGTTGTAGCATATATCAGTACTTTTTGCAGCTAAATAATATTTCGATCTGTGGATATATCATTTTTGTTTATCCATTTTATCCATTTGCCAGTTGACAAATCTTTGGATGTTTCCCAGTTTGGGGCTCTTAAGAATAATGTCACTACGAACAATCATGCACAAGTTTTTGTGCAGATGTTTTCATTTCTCTTGGGCACATGCCTAAAAATAGAATTGCTCAGTTGTTGTGGTAATTTTGTTTACTTTTGAGTATGTTTAATTTTTAAGAAACTAAGTCCTGACATTTAAGCAAAGATATGAAAATGAAAAAAGAAACAGCCAAGGAAAAAGGAGGGGACAGTGTTCTAGGCAGTGGGTAAAACACCAGTTTCTTTATTCCTGATGGGATACCTATAAAGTAATAACTATTGTATTTTGCATCTTAAACCCAAGGCAAAATAGTGTTATCGAAGAAAAACTGTCAGTTTCTTGAAGGTGATAAATGAGCCTACATCACAGTAAGGTTGCATTTTCTCAGTTTGTTTTGAACTATTCTGTGAGAAATCATTTAAAAAAGAAGAAGAAGAAAGAAAGAAAAACCCCAAACCAAAGCAAGGAACAAACACCCTAAAAAGGCAAGCCAACAAAAAACCAAAATGCTGGCCATGATAATCTGACAAGAGAAAGGCGCAAGTCAAAAGAAAGAATCTGTACTACTCCTTAGAGTCTGTGTTTTTCTATGTTTCAGTGAGTTAATCTCTTCGCATGCATAGCAATAATATTTGCACAGTCTGAAAGCCACAGCTCTGTTTGTACTTCTTCCCAGAAGATAAATGGTGTTTAGCAAAATGCAGGAAAATAATCATACCCAAGCCATCTTTCTCCAATATGCTTTCTTCCTGTTTGTCAGATTTAGCCAAAGTTGTTTTGTGTGCCTGTGTGTGTTCCCTCTTCGTGTGCTTTTCTGTTCAAGACAGAGCACATATTCTGGGCCCTGGCAGTTGTGCACACAATACATTGGTTAATCCAAGGTGACCTGCAGGTTTCAACTCTGTTTGCGAAGGCAGCTGCTGTACAACCAGGGAGGTAATTAGTACACTACAAACCATGGCCATAAAGTTGGAGAGCTGATTTCTAAAAGGCCCAAAGAGAGTTTTTACTTCTTAGCTTATGACCAGAAGTTCATGGCACATTAAGTTTTCCATTTGAAAGCTAAGAGAATCCCTTGCCACAGCTTCTAACTTCTCAAAGTGATTGGAGAGAGAAAATGTCAGGATTTCTCTTGATGAGAAAAGTACTCTTCAAGTAGAGTGATAGAATGCCAGCTTTGTCTCTGTACTTTAAGACTGAATAGGAAGCAGAGACTGGAGTTATATCTGGACATCTGCACAGAGGTCAGTAACGGCCTTTGCTTTTTCGTCATCTACTTACAATTCGTGTCCCTGACTTCTGGATATGGCCCATTCATTTTCCTGTGTGAGATTCTCAAGTTCACGTACTTTGCTTGTTCTGAGACCATCACTGTGCCCTGGGGGTAGACACGCGGTCCAGACATGACCATTTGGAACAGTGCATATACCTGGCCACAGTATTGGGTTCAAGAATGGGAATGTGACCCCCTAAGCTGGGCTGATGAGAAGTCTAGAACTTTGCTTAAACAGTCAGGAAAGAGGTGCCCTCTTTCCTTTGGATTATTAGGCTGGAAGAATTTAAGTCTAGAGGTGTTGACAAACAAATATCTTCACTAGTTTCAAGGAGCAATCCTATCTATAACAGGACAAAATAATAGCTGAGAGAGAGAAGTAGAACCCAGAGATGAGGGAAGACAGTGTCCATCTGTGCTAAAATCTATAGCTTCTAGACTAGTTTACTATTTGAACCAGTAATTTCCTTTGTGTGTGCTTGGATACAGGGAGGATTTTGTTACCTGCAATAGAAAAACAACAACGACGACGACAAAAAGCTCACCATTCTGATTCAGGGGCCGCCCAAAACTGTGTTTAGTACTAAAAGAAAGTGGACTTTCTCCATACCTTAAACCCAACTCTGAATCAACAAAGGAATTTGGGGAAAAGTCTCAGCATATGAATTTAGGTTCAGCTTCTCTTGTGACTCAGCTGGTAAAGATACCGCCTGCAATGTGGGAGACCTGGGTTTGATCTCTGGGTTGGGAAAATCCCCTGGAGAAGGGAAAAGCCACCCACTCCAGTATTCTGGCCTGGGGAATTCCATGGACTGTAAGTCCATGGGGTTGCAAAAAGTCGGACACAACTGAGCAACTTTCACTTTCACTTTCTACATAAGTGCCATACATAAAAATTTCCGCAAGTTAAACCAGAAAGAATCCCAGAAAGTTTGTGACCTAAAAAGGTGAAGTAACTGTCCCAGGGTTGTCTGTTGTGGTGTAACTAAAGGGCTGTGACGTTAGAGTCCTCCACTCTCTTTCACTATCTTTTAGTGAAACAAATTTCAAAATGTAAGATCTTGCATATATGTGGATTGTAACATCAACTTGGGCTTCCCAGGAGGCTAGTGGGTAAAGAATCCATCTGCTAATTCAGGACACGCTGGTTTGATCCCTGGGTCAGAAAGATCCCCCAGAGAAGGAAATAGCAACCCACTCCAGTTTTCTTGCCTGGGAAATCACATGGACAGAGAAGACTGGAGGGCTACACTACATGGGTTTACAAAGAGTTGGATGGAACTTAGTGACTAAACAATAACAGTATTAACTTATGGAGAGTGGTCAGCATTTTATAAATGAAATAGAATAGATAACATCAGAATACATCACATGTTAGAAGAGAAGAGTAAGTAGTATTTAGTGAAGTTTCGTTTAAGTTGTATATTTAAAAATATGTATATATCCAAGTATACATAGAAATCAATATAGTGAATCATTGAATCTGATATGAACTATGTGCTTCTACTATGGTTCTTAGAGTTTGAAAGCCTCTTGAATGCACGCTTGGCTTTCTTTTATAAGCATGTTTATATTTGAAAGGGACAGGGGGAGTATGTTTTTCATAACAGGAAAGGGTTCCTGGTCTCCCAAGCTAGCCTATTCTGGAGGGCAGAGATTCTAACAAAGGTTCAGAGCCTGGGTTGTGAACACAACAATTTCCCTGTTTGTCTTCCCCATCACTGAGCTACCAGCAACCAGAGCATTCTTTTGGAACGCTTTTGGAATTCTTTGGGGGATGAAAGTGCTGTATAAAATCAAGTCTGGTCTGTTTATGGATGTAATTCTCTGTGCCCAGAGATCAGGACGAGCGCTGCGGTCGGAGTTACACTGCATCTGATTCTCATTAACTGCCCATGATTTCTCCCCTGGATCCTGCGGCTCTGCCCTCTCTGAATTACTGTGCACATGGTTGGCTTCCGCAGATTGCTCAGCCCGGGTCATCTGCGATCCAGTCCGCCGTTCAGTTAGAACCGATGCTGCAATTTGAGTGGACCTATATCAGGAGTGCTCTCGACATGAAAATTCTGTCTAATGATTAAAGAAACTTCCTGAGCTCAATGCTGCTGACTTTACAGAGCTTATTACCAAACACTGTGGGGAAGGGGTAGATTAGATTTCTTTGGCCTGGAGACAGAAAATTGGACAATACATGTTTATTACCAAAACTGGGACAGCAATCAAGGCCTATCTCAACCCCTGTTTAGTACTGAAAGAGTGTTGCACACTTTTTTTTAAACTAATAATTACTTACATCAGTTCAGTTCACTTCAGTCACTCAGTCGTGTCGGAACCACAGCACACCAGGCATCCCCGTCCATCACCGATTCCCAGAGTCTACCCAAACTCATGTCCATTGAGTTGGTGACGCCATGCAACAATCTCATCCTCTGTTGTCCCCTTTTCCTCCTGCCCTCAATCTTTCCCAGCATCAGGATCTTTTCAAATGAGTCAGCTCTTTGCATCAGGTGGCCAAAATATTGGAGTTTCAGCTTCAACATCAGTCCTTCCAATGAACATCCAGGACTGATCTCCTTTAGGATGGACTAGTTGGATCTCCTTGCAGTCCAAGGGACTCTCAAGAGTCTTCTCCAACACCACAATTCAAAAGCATCAATTCTTCGGTGCTTAGCTTTCTTTATAGTCCAACTCTAACATCCATACGTGACTACTGGGAAAACCATAGGCTTGACTAGATGGACCTTTGTTGACAAAGTAATGTCTCTGCTTTTTAATGTGCTGTCTAGGTTGGTCATAACTTTCCTTCCAAGGAGTAAGCGTCTTTGAATTTCATGGCTGCAGTCACCATCTGCAGTGATTCTGAAGCCCCAAAAAATAAAGTCAGCCACTGTTTCCTGTTTCCCCACCTATTTGCCGCGAAGTGATGGGACTGGATGCCATGATCTTAGTTTTCTGAATGTTGAGCTTTAAGCTAACTTTTTCACTCTCCTCTTTCACTTTCATCAAGAGGCCCTTTAGTTCTTCTTCACTTTCTGCCATAAGGGTGGTGTCATCTGCATATCTGAGGCTACTGAAATTTCTCCCAGCAATCTTGATTCCAGCTTGTGCTTCTTTCAGCCCAATGTTTCTCATGATGTACTCTTCATCTAAGTTAAATAAGCACAGTGACAATATACAACCTCAACATACTCCTTTTCCTATTTGGAACCAGTCTGTTGTTCCATGTCCAGTTCTAACTGTTGCTTCCTGACCTGCATACAGGTTTCTCAAGAGGCAGGTCAGGTGTTCTGGTATTCCAACCTCTTTCAGAATTTTCCACAGTTTATTGTGATCCGCACAGTCAAATTACCTACATAGTGTTGCTATATACCATTCATGTTCCCAGTGCTAACTGCTATGTCATGCAGTCTTCCTATGGACTCTGTCAGGGTGGGTTCAGAGATGCTAAGGAACAGCTCTCACATTTCAGTGTTTAAAACTACAGGTGTTTACAAAACTACAGTGAGGTACCACCTCACCCTTGTCAGGATGACCATGATTAAAATGTTTACAAATAACAAAAGTTCCAGACAGTTTGAAAAAAAAAAGAACCCTCCTTTACTGTTGATGAGAATGTAAAGTGGTACAGCCATTGTGGAGAATAGTATGGAGGCTCCTCAGAACATTAAAATAGAGTTGCCATATGATCTAGTGATTCCACTCCTGGATGTAAATCTGAATAGTTCAGTTCACTCACTTGTGTCCAACTCTTTGTGACCCCATGGACTGCAGCACGCCAGGCCTCCCTGCCCATCACCAACTCTCGGAGTTTACTCAAACTCCTACAAATCAAAAAGAAAAATGCACCCCAATGTTCATATAAGCACTGTTCACAGTAGTCAAGACTTGGAAACAACCTAAATGTCAATCAACAGATAAATGGTTGAAGAAGATGTTGTTTACATATACAATGGAATATTACTCAGCTCTAAGAAAGAATGAAATGCCATTTGCAACAACATGGGTGAACCTAAAGAGAAATAATAGTGGAGTGAAATAGTCAGAAAGAGAAAAACAAATACCATATGATGTCACTTATGTGCGGAATTTAAACATATGACACAAATACGTGGAATCTAAACATAGACACAAATGAACCTATCTACCAAACAGAAACAGATTCACAGACATAGAGAACAGACTTGCAATTGACAAGTGGGAGGGGAGGCAAAGGAGGGATGGATTGCAAGTGTGGGTTATCAGATGCAAATCTGAAGCAACAAGGTCCTACTATATAGAATAGGAAACTATATTCAGTATCTTGGAATAAACCATAATAGAAAATAATTTTTTAAAGAATATGTATACAAATATATATATGTGAATCACTTTGCTGTACAGTAGAAATTAACACAACATTGTAAATCAACTATTGTTGCTGTTCAGTCACTCTGTCCTGTCTGACACTTTTTGACCCCATGGACTGCAGCACACCAGCCCTCCCTGTCCTTCACTATCTCCTTGAGTTTGCTCAAACTCTTGTCCATTGAGTCGGTGATGTCATCTAACCATCTCATGCTCTGTCCCCTTCTCCTCCTGCCTTCAATCTTTCCCAGGATCAGGGTCTTTTTCAATTATCTGATCTTCCCATCAAGTGGCCTAAGTATTGGAGCTTCAGCTTCAGCATCAGTCTTTCCAATGAATAATCGATTTCCTTTAGGATTGACTGGTTTAATCTCTTTGCTGTCCAAGGGACTCCCAAGAGTCTTCTCCAGAATCACAGTTTGAAAGCATCAATTGTTTGGAGCTCAGGCTTCTTTATGGTCCAACTCTCACATCTGTACATGACTACTGGAAAAACTGTAGCTTTGACTAGATGGACTTTTGCCGGCAAAATGATGTCTCTGCTTTTTAATACACTGTCTGCTACTGCTACTGCTACTGCTGCTAAGTCGCTTCAGTCGTGTCCGACTCTGTGCAACCCCATAGATGGCAGCCCACCAGGCTTCATCGTCCCTGGGATTCTCCAGGCAAGAACACTGGAGTGGGTTGCCATTTCCTTCTCCAATGCAGGAAAGTGAAAAGTGAAAGGGAAGTCGCTCAGTCGTGTCCGACTCTTTGCGACCCCATGGACTGCAGCCCACCAGGCTCCTCCGTCCATGGGATTTTCCAGGCAAGAGTGCTGGAGTGGGGTGCCATTGCCTTAGGCTTGTCAAAACTTTTCTTTCATGGAGCAAGCTCTTTTAATTTCATGGCTACAGTCAATGTCTGCAGTGATTTTGGAGCCCAAGAAAATGAAGTCTGTCACTACTTTCATTTTTTCCCCATCTACTTGCCATGAAGTAATGGGACCAGATGCCATGATCTTAGTTTTCTAAATGTTGAGTTTTACCCAGATTTTTCACTCTCCTCTTTCACCTTCATCAAGAGGCTCTTTAGTTCCTCTTTGCTTTCTGTTATAAGGGTGGTATCATCTGCCTATCTGAGGTTATTGATATTTCTCCCAGCAATCTTGATTCCAGTTTGTGCTCCAGCCAATCCGGCATTTCTCATGACGTACTCTGCACATAAGTTAAATAAGCAAGCTGACGATATCCAACCTTGACGTACTCCTTTCCCAATTTGGAAAAAATCCATTGTTCCATGTCCGATTCTAACGGTTGCTTCTTGACCTGTACACAGATTTCTCAGGAGGCAGATAAGGTGATCTGGTATTCCCATCTCTTGAAGAATTTTCCACAATTAGTTGTAATCCACACAGTCAAAGCTTTAGTGTAGTCAATGAAGCAGAAGTAGAATTTTTTCTGGAGTTCTCTTGGTTTTTCTATGATCCAACGGATGTTGACAATTTGATCTCTGGTTTCTCTGCCTTTTCTAAATCCAGCTTGTACATCTGGAAGTCTTCGGTTCACATACTGTTGAAGCCTAGCTTGAAGGACTTTGAGCATTATCTTGCTAACATGTGAAATGAGTGCAATTGTGTGGTAGTCTGAACATTCTTTGGCATTGTCCTTCTTTGGGCCTGGAATTAAAACTGACCTTTCCCAACTATACTTCCATAAAATAAAAACTGTATATGTATTTCTCCTTCACACTTAAGTTTTTCTGGGTCCTTGTGGGTATAAGTGGGAGGCTCCTCTCCACATCATCCTCTGTCTACCTTGGCTGCACCTGGAAAATTGCAGGCCCCTCTGACTAGGAAACAGAGGCTGGCAAATTGTGCAGCAGTACTTAAGACTTCTGCTCGAAGTAATACCTTCCTTCTGCTCACTTCTCATTGGCTAAAGCAGATTGTGTTCTTGCCTGGAGAATCCCAGGGACGAGGGAGCCTGGTGAGCTGCCGTCTATGGGGTTGCACAGAGTCGGACATGACTGAAGCAACTTAGTAGCAACAGCAGCAGCAGCAACCACTTCATGGGAAATAGATGGGGAAACAGTGGAAACAGTGTCAGACTTTATTTTGGGGGGCTCCAAAATCACTGCAGATGGTGACTCTAGCCATGAAATTAAAAGACGCTTACTCCTTGGAAGGAAAGTTATGACCAACCTAGATAACATGCCCAGTGCCTGCCCAGGGAGCAGTACCTGTACACACGGGAGCAGCTCTTTGACCGCATGTGTGCCATGCTGGGCGGCCACGTGGCTGAGCAGCTGTTCTTCTGGCGGGTCACCACGGGCGCCCAGGACGACCTGAGGAAGGTCACCCAGAGTGCCTATGCCCAGATCGTGCAGTTCGGGATGAGCGAGAAACTGGGCCAGGTGTCCTTCGATCTCCCGCGGCCAGGCGAGGCGCTGGTGGAGAAGCCTTTCAGCGAAGCCACGGCCCAGCTCACAGACGAGGAGGTGCGGCGGCTCATCGGCTCCGCGCATGCGTGCACCCCGGGCCTGCTCACGCGCTGCCGCGAGCAGGTGGACAAGGTGGGCAGGCGGCTGCTGGAGAAGGAGGTGCTGGAGCGGGCCGACATGGTGGAGCTGCTCGGGCCGCGGCCGTTTGCAGAGAATATCACCTACGAGGAGTTCATGGAGGGCACAGGCGGCCTGCAGGAGGACACGGCCCTTCCCGAGGGTCTGCAGGGCTGTCGTGGGGGGCCCGCTGCAGAAGAGCCCAGCCTGGCGCCTCCGCCTGGAGAGCAGCCTCTGGGACCCCCAGGAAGCAAATTAAAGCACATGTAACCCGAAGCAATGGCACCCCACTCCAGTACTCTTGCCTGGGAAATCCCACAGACGGAGGAGCCTGGTGGGCTGCAGTCCATGGGGTCGCTAAGAGTCGGACACGACTGAGCGACTTCATTTTCACTTTTCACTTTCACACATTGGAGAAGGAAATGGCAACCCACTCCAGTGTTCTTGCCCAGAGAATCCCAGGGACGGGGGAGCCTGGTGGGCTGCTGTCTATGGGGTCACAAAGAGTCGGACACGACTGAAGTGACTTAGCAGATAGCATATTGAAAAGCAGAGACATTACTTTGTCAACAAAGGCCCATCTAGTCAAGGCTGTGGTTTTTCCAGTAGTCATGTATGGATGTGAGAGTTGGACTGTGAAGAAAGCTGAGCGCCGAAGAATTGATGCTTTTGAACTGTGGTGTTGGAGAAGACTCTTGAGAGTCCCTTGGACTGCAAGGAGATCCAACCAGTGCATTCTAAAAGAGATTAGCCCTGGGTGTTCTTTGGAGGGAATGATGCTAAAGCTGAAACTCCAGGACTTTGGCCATGTCATGCGAAGAGTTGACTCATTGGAAAAGACTCTGATGCTGGGAGGGATTGGGGGCAGGAGGAGAAGGGGACGACAGAGGATGAGATGGCTGGATGGCATCACTGACTCGATGGACGTGAGTCTGAGTGAACTCCGGGAGTTGGTGATGGACAGGGAGGCCTGGCGTGCTGCGATTCATGGGGTTGCAAAGAGTCGGACAGGACTGAGCGACTGAACTGAACTGAACTGAACTGAAAGCAGATTGTAGGCCTCACCTAATTTGAAGAGAGCAAGAAAGTACTGCCCTACCCGTGTTTCTGGAAGGAAGAAAAACACATATTTATTGAACAAGGAAAATAACTTCTGCAACTGTTCTATGAAGAATGTGCTTTTACTACACCCATTTCTCATCCATTTTACAGATGAGAAAGCTGAAGCATAGAGAATTTGTGGAACCTGCATCAGGTCACAAAAACAGTAAACAGAGTAGAAGGACCAGGTTTTGCAAATAAAAATACAGGACACTTAGTTCAATTTGAATTTCAGACAAACAACAAATAATTTTTTAGTGTGTGTGTGCGTGTAAGTCACCTTCAGTCCCATCCGACTCTTTTCAACGCTATGGACTGTAGCCTTCCAGGCTCCTCTGTCCATGAGATTGCTCCAGGCAAGAATACCGGAGTGGGTTGCCGTGCCCTCCTCCAGGGGATCTTCCTGGGACAGATTTGAACCCACGTCTCTTGTATCTCCTGTATTGGCAAGTGAGTTCTTTACCACTAGCGCCACTGTGTAAATACAAATATCTCTGTATTTTTGCTAAATGGGCATTTGGTGTTTATCTAAGAATTAAACTTAACTGGCTGCCATGTATTTTATCTGGCAGCCTTAAAATGAAGTGGCCAGGATTTGAACCTAAGAATTTTGGCTCCAGAGATTATTTTTTGTTGTTATTTATCATGGAATTTTTTTTTTTTTTGCTTCAATGTCTATTTTTATTTTTTGGCCACTTCCCACTGCATTTGGGATCCTAGTTCCCCAGCTAGGATAGAACCCATGCCCCCTGCAGTGGAAGCGCTGGGAGTCCCAACCACTGGACCACCAGGGAAGCCCCTCCAGAGATGAATATTCTGTTTAGTACCATTCTCTTCCTGTGGTTTTGTTCCCCTTTCAATGTTAATTTAGTATTTACTCTTTAATAATATGAATAAGGCCATAAGCAAATTTGAACACTTCTCTAATAGGAAAGAAAAAGACACTCTGGAAACGTTTTCTCACTGGTAGTTTCTTGTACTGTTCTAGGAGGTGGGGATGGGACTCAGGAGGGGACAGAAGGTGGGGAAGGTAAGAAAATAGAGGAGAATGAGAATCTGTCTGCCTTCAGACCCATCTCATGATCTGCCCCCTAATCTTCTTAGCCAATGGGAGGGGAAATGTGGGGCAGATAATCCCCCAATTTTTCTATGATTTTAAAACGTGGCAAATTTCCCTTTTTTAATTATGAAGCTCTTAGGCTGACAATAAACTCAGTTGTCATTCCTGGTTCACAATAATTGGAGGATACAGGCTTGAGGAGTTGGATTTAACTGTGGTCGTCAGTGGGCATATGATTTATTTTTGTGGGTGGGTGTAAGTTTGGGGTTAGGTGGGTTAGGAAGCCAGCCTCAGACTCTAGATGTTTCAGATACTTTCCCACCCAGTGAAGAGTTGGTATGCAAATAATTGTTGATAATAATTAAGCCAGCCCAAGACTCCATGGGCTTCCCAAGTGGTGCTGGTGATAAAGAACCCTTCTGCCAATGCAGGAGACCCAGGAGATGCAGGTTTGATCCCTGGGTCAGGAAGATCTCCTGGAGAAGAGAATGGTAACCCACTCCAATATTCTTGCCTGGAGAATCCCATGGGCAGAGGAGGCGGTGGGCTAGAGTCTATGGGGTCACAAAGAGCTGGACATGACTGAAGCAACTAAGCACACAGCACATAAGACTCCACATTTTTCAGATACATTTTCACCAAGTTGATAGTTGATTTGCAAATAATTATTTAATTATTATTACTATTAATTATTAAACAGTAGCTGATTTATGATTAGCATTTGATAAACTTATTCATTGCCTGAAGCAGAATCTAGCATATAATGGAAATGAAATCTTTCTTGAATCAATGATTTAAAGTTGTTGCCTTTATTTGCCCTATTTTACAAATGAGGAATTAGAAGTTTAGAGGAGCGAAGTGACCACTAATTAAAGTCAGACCAATTTCTGAAGAGTTTTTGGTCTAGGCAAGAACTTTAATTTCAAGGCTGGTGTTCCAGAGCTGGTTATTACTGATACTACTCCCTTTAACTTGACTTGGCCTTCTAAGGCATGCAATTGCAGCCTTAGAAGACTATTAGGAGTAGAGTAAGGACAAACAAACAATTAGGAGGAGCTGGTATGCTTGAGCCCATGGATAAAAAGGTAACCCAGTACAGAAGATTAGCATTTCTTTACTGCTAAGTGTCCTCTTTCAAGTGTTAATCCCATGCAAGCAAAGCGAAGTGAAATGAAGTCACTCAGTTGTGTCCAACTCTTTGCGACCCCATGGACTGTAGCCTACCAGGCTCCTCAATCCATGGAATTCTCCAGGCAAGAATACTGGAGTGGGTTGCCATTTCCTTCTCCCAGGGATCTTCCCGACCCAGGGATCGAACCTGGGTCTCCCGCATTACAAGCAGATGCTTTACCGTCTGAGCCACCAGGGAAGCCCTTAATCACGTGCAAAGGGAGATAAAATCTTTCCCTAAGCTCTGTTTTTCGTTTTTTGGCTGCCCTGAGTCTTTATTTCCATGTATGGGCTCTTCACTGAGGCCCACAAGATTTCTCTAGTTGTGGCTTAGTGCCCTCTTGGCATGCAGGACCTTAGCTCTCAGACGGGGGATGGAACCCCTGTCCTCTGCGTTGCTAGGCGGATTCTTAACCACTGGACCACCAGGGAAGCCCCTAGGCTAGGTTTTAAAGCAAAACATTTCTTTTCGTTTAGTGATCCCACCAACTGAGCTATCTTTCTTTAAATCTTGTCCTGCAAGACACAATCTGAGTAGTTTTGTTCTAGAGATAGATGCTGTATGCAAAATCACCGTGGTCCTTTATTTTGCTGGCTGGCTTGTAGTTTGAAGAAACTACCTTCTCAGTGAGTCCTGTACAACTTTCAGATCTGACCAATGGAGATTCAGTATCTTATTGTGTGCCTTGATGCAGGGACCCAGGAAAAGGAAAGTAAATGCAAATCTAAAGAAGTTGTTTCTGATCAGGAAACTACTCTACACAGATATGTTCCTTAGGCTATTTAATACATTTTGGCTTGGCACTAGGGGTACATCAATAAGCAGGACACACATATCTCAAAAAATAGTGTAACAGAAGATAACACCTGGCATTAATTAATTTCCACTGGGAATACTATTATTTAGTTATTACTATTAATATATCCCAGATCCTGTCCTGTGTTCTTTATCATGATCATATTTTACATTCTTCAAAACAGGCTTATGGAATATTCTAACATTGTTGGTGGGTATACAGCTTGGTAAAGCCACGTTAGAAAACTAGCACTCTCTCCCAAGCTGAACACATGCATACCCTATGACCCAGCAATTCCACTCCTTAGTAAAAATATACCCAACACAGATGTGTACAGGTGCTTACCAAAAGATATCTTCTAGAATATGCATAGGAGCAATGTTAGTAATAGCCCCAAAAGAAGAAGTACCCCAATACCCATCAACTTTTAAATGAGTAAGTAAATTGTGTTATATTCACACTCGCAGCAATGCAAATGAACCATCTACAATTACATATAGAAGGATGAGTGTATTTCACAACTGTAATGTTGAATCCAGGAAACAAGACACAAGAGGCATACTGTATGATTCCATTTTTATAAAGATCAAAAATAGGTAAAACTCCTGTGTTATATATATGTCAGAGAGCAGCTACCCTTAGAGAAGGGTGTGGTAGGAGAATTCCAAGGCAGCCACATGATCCATACCAGTAGTATTACTCCCTAGCATAACCTCTGCCACTTTAATACAGTGGAACCTGTGATTTGATGGGATATAATTCCTGTGACTAAGATCTTAGTCACCCAGGAGATTGACCTGGGTAGCTTGAACTAACCAGGTGAGCTCTTGAAAGAGCATTTAAAGGTCAGAGATAGAAATTAGAGAGATCAGCTACTGCTAGACTGAAAGAAAGCAACAGGGTTAACTGGATGAAAGCCACATGGCAAGAACTGTGGGCAACCTGTAGGAGCTGAGACTGGTATCCTGCCAGCAACTAGCAAGAAAGAGGGGAACCTCAGTTATTGAGCCATAAGAAACTGAGTTCCAACAACAACATGAATGAGCTCAGGTCACAAATAAGACCCAAGCATTGTGTGACACCTTGATTCTCACCTCTGACCTGAGCAGAGGATCTAGCTAAGCCACACCCCGACTCCTGCCCTGTGGAAGCTGAGGTAATCAATGTATCTTGTTTTAAGGCACTAAACTGGATTTTTACATAGCAAAATAAAATTAACATAGATCATAGAGACTGGAAAGAGCTACTGAGCCACTGAAAGTATTCTGTTTTCTGATCAAAGTGATGGTTACACTTCTATGTGTGTGTATGTATATATAGGCTTCCCTGGTAGCTCAGTTGGTAAAGAATCTGCCTCCAATGCAGGAGACCCCGGTTTGATTCCTGGATCAGGAAGATCCACTGGAGAAGGGACAGGCTACCCACTTCAGTATTCTTGGGCTCCCCTGATGGCTCAGCTGGTAAAGATGCTACCTGCAGTGTAAGAGACCTGGGTTTGATCCCTGGGTTGGGAACATCCCCTGGAGAAGGGAACGGCTAAAAATATGCTGGCCTGGAGAATTCCGTGGACTGTATAGTTCATGGGGTCACAAAGAGTTGGACATGACTGAGCGACTTTCACTCACTCACTCATATATATGTAGGTTGTGCTTTGAGGCTTGCAAGATCTTAGTTCCCCAACCAGGAACTGAACCTGGGCCTCAGCAGTGAAAGCACCAAATCCTAACCACTGGATCTCCAGAGAATTTCCTACAGCAGTATATTGTTAAGTTGTGACGATTCATTGTGCTTTATACTTAGGATATATGCACTTTTCTATTTGTATTTTGTGTATGTGTTTTAAAATTTTATTTTATTTATTTATTTTGGTTCTGTTGGGTCTTAGTTGTGGCACGTGGGATCTTCATCGTGGCATCTTTTGTTGCAGTGGGTGGACTTAGTTGCCCTGCAGCATGTGGGATCCTAGTTCCTTGACCAGGACTTGCACCCACATCCCCTGCATTGGAAGACAGATTCTTAACCACTGGGCTGCCAAGGAAGTCCCTGTATTTTGTATATTGTTACAGAATAGCAAGATAATGTTATGAAAGAGTCATCAAATTATGGTACAGTCTTATGAAGTAAGTTATATATTATGATGTCTACAGTTGAGGAAGCCCAGAGACATACAAACCCAGGCCTACCTGGATACACTGTAGCCATTCTCTTTTGTTCATGATCAGGCAATGAAAATATCCCCATGGGATTGGTGTTACTGCAAAAAAGAGAACAGGATTACTCTTTAGAAGGAATCAGACCTTTGTGATGTCACTTCGATTATTCAGAGAAGCTTGAGATAGTTTCAGTCCTTCTCTCATGGTGCAGTTGAGTGATCTCTGCTAAGTGTGGCCTTTTCTTGCTATCTCCCTGCCCTTCCTTCCTCCAGGGGTTAGCAAAAATTGTAGCTCGTGAAGATTTTGGCTTTGACTCTGCCTGTCAACAATAGAGAATGAAAGTAGAGACAAGGATGAGAGGTTTCACCCAAGGTGTGTTAGTGCAGGGAAAGGCATTCCTGACAGCAGCAGTTTCTTCAAACAAATAACCCAGCACCAACTCTCTTTTAAACTGATACATAACTATACTCTAATAAAAATTTTAAAACCTGTTATACATATTTTCCTTTCTTATATTTTTTTTTCTTTTTGGCTGCACCCAGCAGCATGTGAGAACTTCATTACCCGGCTAGGGATTGAACCCAGGCCCTCTGCAGTGGAAACATAGAGGTTTAACCACTGGGCCGCAGCGCAAGTCCCCATATTTTCCTTTCTATTTAAATAAATATATATTGAAAGTGAAAGTGTTAGTTGCTCAGTCGTGTCTGACTCTTTGTGAACCCATGGACTGTAGCCCACCAGGCTCCTCCATCCCTGGGATTCTCCAAGCAAGAATACTGGAGTGGGTTGCCATGCCCTCCTCCAGGGCATCTTCCCAACCCAGGGACTGAACCCGGGTCTCCTGCATTGCAGGTGGATTCTTTATGGTCTGAGCCACCAGGGAAGTTGAAATAAATGAATATTACTGATATAATATGTAATAATAATATTTTAACAATAGAATTTTAACATAAACAACCTGTAAATTAAAGACTCTCCTTCTAAAAATAAACACCATTAACTCTTGAGCAGGTCTTTGTTTTATTTTGCTTTGGTTTTTTTTTTAATGATCAGTTTAAATTTAAAAAAAAAAAAGCGGAAAGTTACCAATAACAGAACTGGCTACCCTATTGTTATGGAGAATTAGGGCATATGCCCATCTAAAACCACTCTGTTCTATACAGCAAGACTCTAGCCATACTGAGATGTCCTATGTAAAATACAGAGAATTTCAAAGGCTTAGGAAAAAAAAGAATATATCAATGGCATTATATTGATTATATATTAAAATGGCTATCTTTTCGATATAGTAGATTAAGTAAAATATTTTATTACTATGTCAACTACAAAGTGGCACTTACCAAGAGCACTGCCCATGGCTGAACACAAAGGCTCTTGCCATCTGCCTCTACGGGAATTGAAACCCATGCTGATGTAGCTGTTGACCTTCAACAACCCCTGAGGGAGTTCAGGATGGAGAGAGGCACTCTGTGCTCCAGGGAATCTCGTGGGACAGGTCTTTAGATAGTTGGATGTTTTTAGGGACAGATTTTATTATCTCAATCCTTGCATCTCCTCATATCTAGAGAAGCACTAAATCCCTTCAAGGTAACATCAGATCTTCATGACTAACAAAAACCTTTTGTAAAATGAGTGCTTCATGAACCTCTCCTTCACCAAAACCTTATATACATTGACTTTCCCCCCACTGCCACTTTAGAGCACTCTCAGGGCTATCTGAGATGCAGCCTCCCGGGCTGCAGTTCTCACTTTGCCACAAATAAAACTTAACTCACAACTCTCAAGTTGTACATCTTTTTTAGTCAACAGAATAAAATTTTATCTGTAGCTCGTATATATTTATTTCCATTGGGTAGGCTAATTTAACGTATTACAGAGTCTCACAAAAGATACCTGGAAAGGGAAAAACTGGAGATTTAGTTCTTAATAATGTTTTTTTCTGTTTGTAAATGGATTACAGTAAAAAAGAAAAAAGTTAGTACAGGAAAGAATAAATTAGAAAATAAAAGCTCTCCCACAAACTGAATCATCATTTTTGTTAACATGATGGTTTATACCCTTGTAAACTGTAATTACACATACATACTATGTATAGTCTCTTCTATAAACATTTTTTTCACTAAATCTATCATAGATGTCTTTCTATAGAAATACATTGATAGATATTTTACTGTGTGAATGTACCAGGAGCTTAAGGTTCTGTATGATTCATTTTTCATGGGGAGAAAAAAAATGTCACTTACTAGAATTCTAATAGTACTTTTATCATTAATTCATAGCAATTTTAGGATTTTAAGTCTTCAAGGAGTGCCTAGAAATTAGTAGGTGCTCAATTGCTATAATTAATGGAAGTAGAAGAAATATTCAATGCCATTTTAGCCAACCATTATGCTAGTAGAATTAGCACCATTTTATCAGACCTTTAAAACCATCTGTATTCAGAAACATGCTTTAGTCCACAAATATACACCTCTACGGATTTAAGGTCCATAGATTATACATATAATAGTTGTCAAGAGTATTTTTAAAAAGGCAAATGTCACCTACTGGAGTACAATGGAAAAGTTCGAAGAAGGGATTGACAGGACCATATTTGAAGTTCAGTAAAGACCATAAGCTCTTCCCTTTCTCCCAGCCTCAGCTCTTTGTGATCCAGAAGTACCCAAAAGTGGCTAAAATTGGAGGCACAACAAGGAGAGAAGCATCAAAGCATTTTGCTCTCCCATGTAGGGTCAGGTCTGAGCTACTTGGGAAAAAATGCTGGAATGGATGAGAAACTGAAGTTTACACTACATTGGACATTCTAATACCTGAAAATGAGATTGTTAATCTCAGATGTTCCCGAACAAGCCATGGAATCTGGCCTAGATATTGACCTGGGGTAGAGGAGACAAACACAGTAGAGAAGATCTGAAGATGGCAATGGGGGAAATTGATTTGTTTCCTTATCAAGGAACTCTTATCAAGTTCAATTCATTTAATTAACCAGTTTCTCACATAAACCTTCATTACTATGTAAACTGTAATTCAGTTTTTACAACCTGAGATAATCTGATTGACCCAATAGTTATATGTGACTTATAAATTTGGAATTAAGTCAAGTTTCTCTATTGAGATGGCTATCTTTGACTAAACAGAGGACTGGTCCAGGGATCAGCAGCATCAGTGTCCCCTGGGAGCTGTCAGAACTACAGAATTTCAGGCTTTATCCCAGACCTACATAGGAGGAATCTATAATTCTAACAAGATCATCAAGGGATTTATACACACATTACAATTTCAGAAGCTTGATCAGAGAATTCAGTATGTTTTGCATTGTCTGCTACATGGGGAATTGCTCGTTTTGATCTCAGACCTGTGAGATGCTGAGTTAAAGGGAGCTTGGAATTGTGATACCCGGGCCCTCACTGTGCTACCCTGGGCAAGTCATGTCTAGGACTCTCCTTCTGCTTTCTCCTAGTTGTCTCATCAGATGAAATGTAAAGTCCCCTCTGGCTCTGACATTCTGTAATTCTAAGAAATTTCAGTGAAGCAAAACAAAACAAAACAAAAAACCCACTTGAGATTTAATAAACTCTGTAATCAATTGATTAAAGAGCCACTGCAGATTTACCCGGAGAAGGCAATGGCACCCCACTCCAGTACTCTTCCTTGGAAAATCCCATGGATGGAGGGGCCTGGTAGGCTGCAATCCATGAGGTCTCTAAGAGTCGGACACGACTGAGAGACTTCACTTTCACTTTTCACTTTCCTGCATTGGAGAAGGAAATGGCAGCCCACTCCAGTGTTCTTGCCTGGAGAATCCCAGGGACGGGGGAACCTGGTGGGCTGCCGTCTATGGGGTTGCACAGAGTCGGACACGACTGAAGTGACTTAGCATAGCAGATTCACCACGTCTTTGCGTAACTGTGATGAAGAATGTCCTTTGTGTTAGCCCAAATGAAAAGTAATTTCCTGTTTAATAACAATTATCTCTTCTGCATTGAGGAGGAAGCATATTTGATGGTAAAAGACGATTATTGCTAAAACAAAATAATATTTAGAGCAGCAGGCTTCCAGGAGCTTCTGAATCATTTGTATTAGAATGATTAGTAAACTCTTTATCTGAAAAGCATGGCTAATCGGGATCGGTTTGGTGTAAAAGGACTTCTTCTGAAGAAAGCTCTGTTGAAAAACAAAACCCACACTGCTTCCCCATTGCACATACACCAAAATTCTACTTGATCTTCTGAATTTAAGTCATGTGTTGGTGCAGATAAAGGCGATCTCTGGGGCTCAGTACTCAGGATTATGTGTCAGATGCATCACTAATTCACAATGTGACTGTAGCAAAATTTCTTTCCCCTTCTGGGGTTCAGTTCTATTATCTTGAAAGTGATCAGGAGCTTTGCTGGAGGCACAGAGGTAGAGTCTGCCTGCAAATGTATGAGACAAGGGTTGAGCACCCATCTGGGAGGATCCTACTTGCCTCGGAGCAACTAAGCCCAAGCGCCACAACTACTGAGCCTGTGCTCTTAGGGCCTGGGAACCACCACCACTGAACCCATGTGCTGCAGCCACTGAAGTCCAAGTGCCCTAGAGCCTGTGCTCCACAACAAGAGAAGCCACGGCAAGGAGAAGCCCTCGAACTGCAGCTAGAGTGTAGCCCCCACTTGCCACAACTAGAGAAAAGCCTGTGCAGAAACGAAGACCCACACAGCCAACAATAAATTAAAAAAATTTTTTTTGTTTAAAGTGATGGAATTGGACTATTTCACCCTGCATGTTAACTGCTGCTCCCTAACAGAGGTTTCCTGGCATTTGGGGCCTGAGAAGGACAGCAGGACTTCAAGCAAGCTCAGTGGAAAGTAGTCGATCAATTAGTAATGTCTGCTCTGGGCAAAGGAACAGGAAGTGACAAAATAAGTTCCATTTGTTTGCAAATTCCTGGACTCTCTGGGCTCCCTGAGGACAGTAACTTTTTAAAAATATTTCTTCCTGAAAACATTTATAACAGGTTCTTCTTCTAAGCTCAAACGAAAGAAATAGACCGATTACTAGGTTTGCTATTGCTCTGCTGGAGTCTTTTCAAAGCTTCAAGTGTTTTTGTGTTCTCAATAGCAACATGTAGGGCAAGCTCTGAGGCAAAGAAAAATGTGCCTGGATTTAAAAGAAGTTCAGTGTGAGATATCTGATAGGTTGAAAGTGATTTATGAAATGAGTTCTCTGTTTTGTTAGAATGTGGAGTGTTGTTCCATTCAGAGGCCCTTGATATGAAACAGATGCCCCATCTTATAAATCAGGCACCCTGCGGTAAGGAGATGGCATTTTTGTATAAATTATTGTGGATCCAGGAAGGAAAATCATGGGTGAACAAATTTTTACTGGCTTCTTGGCATAGAAGTCACTTTACTGGTCATCTGTCTGAGCTGATCTTCCCCTCCATTTTTCCTGGAGGATTGATGATGAGGAAAAAGTTGAAAGTTCTGTGGAGGAACATCCTCTTTGACCTAACAAGTCTCTCTCCAGGTTTAACACGACCGGGTAGGTGAGTGCTGCTTTCCTGGCCTGTAGAGACAGCACCACTGTCGCGTTGGGGTTTCAATTTCAAATGGAAATCCTCCAAAAGGAAGCTGGACTAAAGCCTTCCATCAGGTTCAGAGAAGGAATACATTTATAGTTTCCTTTTTTATATCTAAGGTCATTAAGCTCTTCCTTCAGTGGTCTGCTTTCTACTTTCCATTTGAAAAATGAAAACTTCATTGTTTTCATGCCATTCCTTGGTTCTTTGATAGTTTCTGACAGAGTCAGCTAATGATCATTCTCTCTGCAGTTGAAAGCAGCAAGCTCATTCATTTTTTGTTCAGGAAAAAGTATGCCTTAAACTCTCTGATTGAGAGTAAGAGACATACCTGGCTACCTGTTTTATAGGCGCTGCGTACAACCTTGCACAGGACCATTAGGGTTTTCAAAATGACAGAGAAGTCAAATATGGATCTGAGTTGGGAAGTCTGTATTCATTTTAGAAGATGTTAATTATTTTCTTTATTTTGATTGTATTATTGGAGTTGGTCATATATTCACACAACTTAAAAATATATTGCAGTCAAAAGAAGTCTTATTCTATCTCCTGACTCCACCTACCTAATTTTCCACCTTCAGCCTCCTATATGTACCCACTCATTAATTTCTTGTATAACCTTCTGGTGTTTGTATTTCTCCAGATATAAGCAAATATAAACATATTCTTATTTGTCCCCTGTTTACATAGAAATGCTATATATACTACTCTACATCCTTCCTCTCTCACTTAATAGTTTCCCTGAGATATTTCCACAGGGCATGGAGAATTGCATCATCCTTTGCTCAGCCACGTGATACTGTATGGAAGTACCATGGATTATTTATCCACTCCTCTTTAGATTGACACTTGGGTATTTGCAGCCACTTGCTCACACATGCTCACAATCTTACAATCAATAATGAGGTTTATCTGTCACTTTACTTCACGTTGGTTTAAGTAGAGCTGTTAAAAAAAAAAAAAAATCCCAGGAGTGAAATTGCTGAGTTAAAAAGTAAATGCATTCATAACTTCAATAGTGATTGCCAATAAGCTCCCCAAAGGGTTGTGGGCCATTTTTCACTCTTGCCAGCAATGTGTGAAAATGCCCAATTCCACTATTTATTACAGAATGTACTGGGTAAAACTTTTGAATTGAATTTTTGCCAACTTGATAGGTGAAAAATGATATCCTTATGCAGTTTTGACTTGCAGTTTTCCTATTATAAGTGAGGTGGTCAAACATCTTTTCAAATGTGTGAGAGCCATTTATATTTATTTTTCTGTGACCTGTCAGTGTTCCAGTCATATTTCTATTGCTTTGCTGATATTTTTCTCCTTCACAGTTTCTAGGTGGATTTACTCTTATTCGTGAACATTTATTTTAAGGATCTAAGTCCTTTTTATACATGTACTCAATTAATCCTCATAACAAGCTTGGGAGTTGGGTATTGCCACCCCATTTTAAAATGAGAAAACGGATTCAGAACAGTTAAGACACTAACCGCAGGCCACACAGCCAGGAAGAGGCAAAACCGATGCTCAGATCCAAGTTCATCTCCCTGCAAAAGCCTTTTCTCTTAATCCTCTGGTAGTACTGTTTCTCTTAGGCAGAGACCAGAATTAACTAATTCGAACTGGCTTTCCTTTCCCCAGCATGTAAGATGGCAGAGGAGGGTTTGGCTGAGATCGTGCTGGGTGGCATGTGGAAGCCCAGCTGGGATTAGAAACATGCGTCCTATAATCCAACCAGTGAATAATCCGCAGGAAGATTGATGGTACAGCCCCCCACCCCCGCCCTCAGGAAAGGATTGCCACGATGCATTTGAAGCCAAGAGGAAACAGAAATGACAAGTGGCTGAAATTAGACAGGAAAAGGATCAAGCCGAGTCAGGCATCAAAGCACGTTGTGTGGTCGCTGTGAACCGAGCATAGAAACCAGGCTTTACCTACCAAGAGTGCTTTCCCATTAGGAGACCAGAAAATTTTTAAATATTGCAGCTCCTTCTGCCTCTGCCGCCTTAAAGGAGGCTTCAGAAAAACCTGAGGGATCGGTGGGGTCAGCAGCCCTTCACACACAGCTGGGGCCAGCACGGGGAGCTCAGCCTTCTTTGGAAGGGTTGTTTCCCTTCCCAGCTGTCCTGTCTGCTTAAAGTTGCCTGTGCTGATTGAAAAACTAGAGCTGGGCCCCAGAGACGAAAAGAGAGAAAACTGTGGTTCATTTACAGCATTTGACAAATCTGCAAGATTTGAGGGAAGTGCATTACCAACTGATTAAAACCCCAGGTTCTCCCCTCTGAGAATAAGTGTGTAGGAACATTTCATTACTTGCTGAATAATGTAATCAGTACAGTTTTCTGTCAGTTCAAAAAGACAGCCAGGATGCCCATTTTCCCTCTATTTCCCAACCGTGTTCTAAAAGTCATCTTCCCTAAGGTGACTTTCTTCATTTTCTTTCACATTCATTTATTGTGACTCGATAGAATATGAATCCAGTGGATTTAAACTTAATTAAGATTATTGTCACGTTTTTTTGTCGAGGTAGCTGGCGTGCACAAGGGCATGTGTTAACAAGGTTCGGGGGTGTCTCCTGGTGTACAGACTGGTCACACACACGAAAGAGTGGGAGTCTGAATGGGTTTTGCATTGCTGAGCATTTAATTAAAGTTTTCATTATGATACAGAGGTCCAGCATTATCCCTGAATGCATGTGTTCAGCAGTGGAAAAATCCATGGAAACAGATTTTTAGTGTTTGGTCCCAAGGCTTCAGCTTGATGTTACAACGGAACTGGTGTGGTATAAATACGAAGATCTTTGAACTGTAGCCACATCAGAGAGCAAAGGTTGGTAAACTTTTCTGTAAAGGGTGTTGACCTGAAATAAGTAGACCGCTGGATATTTCTCCAGCAAAAAAAAAAAAAAAAAGGTGGGGGTCATTTATTTGGGATAAGGAGAGAATTGCAATTTGAATCTGCAACTCCAGCAAGCCTTGCACAGCCAGGGAAGGAAACTGCTTTTATAGAGGGGAAAAGGAAGTTGGGAGGGCTAGAGTAAACAAAGGCTCCATGACTATTCATTGGCTGAGTCCTTGCCAGGAAAGAAAAGTCTTTCTTCCTAGGGCATGAGGGCTCCCCCTTCTGGTCTCCTGATTCTATTTAACTGAGGTTTACTTCCCTGTGGCTCAGACAGTAAAGCGTCTGCCTGCAATGCGGGAGACCCGGTTTCAATCCCTGAGTGGGGGAGGTCCCGTGGAGAAGGCAATGGCACCCCACTCCAGTATTCTTGCCTGGAAAATCCCATGGACGGAGGAGCCTGGTAGGCTACAGTCCATGGGGTTGCAAAGACTCGGACATGACTGAGCGACTTCACTTTCACTTCACTTCTGTTTGCTTATTTATTTTATTTTACAAAAGACAGATTGTCAATATTAAGGCTTTTTAAAACTTAATTTTTATTGGAGTGTATAGGTAATTTACAATGTTGTGTTACTTTCTGTTCTATAGCAAAGAGAATCAGTTATACATAGGCATATAGCCACTCTGTTTTAAATTCTTTTCCACACAGGTCATTATAGAGTATTGAGTAGAGGATATTTAAGGCTTTAATGCCTCTGTTACAACCTCTCACCTCTGTCACTTGAGGTATGAAAGCAATCACAGCCAAAACCAACACCTGAATGAACAAGAGTGGCTCTACATCAATAAAACTTTATTAAAAACGAAACAAAACAGGCAATGAGTAGGGTTGGGTCTGAGAGCCATACCTAAGCTTGCCAAAAAGCAGAGTCTGAGGACTCTCTTCTCCTGCATGGGAAATCTTACTCTGGGCAGTACCTTCAAGTTATAAAAATTTGTAAATGTGTGATGGCCTCAGTCGTGATTGCCACAATTAGTACTGGATACCATCATAGCAAACACCCTCTTCCAACAACACAAGAGAAGACTGTACACATGGACATCACCAGATGGTCAACACTGAAATCAGATTGATTATATTCTTTGCAGCCAAAGATGGAGAAGCTCTATACAGTCAACAAAAACAAGACCAGGAGCTGACTGTGGCTCAGATCATGAACTCCTTATTGCCAAATTCAGACTTAAATTGAAGAAAGTAGGGAAAACCACTAGACCATTTAGGTATGACCTAAATCAAATCCCTTATGATTATACAGTGGAAGTGAGAAATAGATTTAAGGGCCTAGATCTGATAGATAGAGTGCCTGATGAACTATGGATGGAGGTTCATGACATTGTGCAGGAGACAGGGATCAAGACCATCCCCATGGAAAAGAAATGCAAAAAAGGAAAATGGGTGTCTGGGGAGGCCTTACAAATAGCTGTGAAAAGAAGCGAAGGGAAAAGCAAAGGAGAAAAGGAAAGATATAAACATCTGAATGCAGAGTTCCTAAGAATAGCAGAAGAGCTAAGAAAGCCTTCCTCAGCAATCAATGCAAAGAAATAGAGGAAAACAGAAGAATGGGAAAGACTAGAGATCTCTTCAAGAAAATTAGAGATACCAAGGGAACATTTCATGCAAAGATGGTCTCGATAAAGGACAGAAATTGTATGGACCTAACAGAAGCAGAAGATATTAAGAAGAGGTGGCAAAAATACACAGAAGAACTGTACAAAAAAGATCTTCACGACCCAGATAATCACGATGGTGATCTATATGGTGATCTATATGGTGATCACTCATATAGAGCCAGACATCCTGGAATGTGAAGTCAAGTGGGCCTTAGAAAGCATCACTACAAACAAAGCTAGTGGAGGTGATGGAATTCCAGTGGAGCTATTTCAAATCCTGAAAGATGTTGCTGTGAAAGTGTTGCACTCAATATGCCAGCAAATTTGGAAGGCTCAGCAGTGGCCACAGGACTGGAAAAGGTCAGTTTTCATTCCAATCCCAAAGAAAGGCAATGCCAAAGAATGCTCAAACTACTGCACAATTGCACTCATCTCACACGCTAGTAAAGTAATGCTCAAAATTCTCCAAGCCAGGCTTCAGCAATATGTGAACCATGAACTTCCTGATGTTCAAGCTGGTTTTAGAAAATGCAGAGGAACCAGAGATCAAATTGCCAACATCCACTGGATCATGGAAAAAGCAAGAGAGTTCCAGAAAAACATCTATTTCTGCTTTATTAACTATGCCAAAGCCTTTGACTGTGTGGATCACAATAAACTGTGGAAACTTCTTTAAGAGATGGGAATACCAGAGCAACTGACCTGCCTCTTGAGAAATTTGTATGCAGGTCAGGAAGCAACAGTTAGAACTGGACATGGAACAACAGACTGGTTCCAAATAGGAAAAGGAGTACGTCAAGGCTGTATATTGTCACCCTGCTTATTTAACTTATATGCAGAGTACATCATGAGAAACGCTGGACTGGAAGAAACACAAGCTGGAATCAAGACTGCCGGGAGAAATATCAATAACCTCAGATATGCAGATGACACCACCCTTATGGTAGAAAGTGAAGAGGAACTAAAAAGCTTTTTGGTGAAAGTGAAAGTGGAGAGTGAAAAAGTTGGCTTAAAACTCAACATTCAGAAAACGAAGATCATGGCATCTGGTCCCATCACTTCATGGCAAAAAAATGGGGAAACAGTGGAAACAGTGTCAGACTTTATTTTTAGGGGCTCCAAAATCACTGCAGATGGTGACTGCAGCCATGAAATTAAAAGATGCTTACTCCTTGGAAGGAAAGTTATGACCAACCTAGACAGCATATTCAAAAGCAGAGACATTACTTTGCCAACAAAGGTCCGTCTAGTCAAGGCTATGGTTTTTCCTGTGGTCATGTATGGATGTGAGAGGTGGACTGTGAAGAAGGCTGAGCGCCGAACAATTGATACTTTTGAACTGTGATGTTGGAGAAGACTCTTGAGAGTCCCTTGGACTGCAAGGAGATCCAACCCTTCCATTTTGAAGGAGATCAGCTCTGGGATTTCTTTGGAGGGAATGATGCTAAAGCTGAAACTCCAGTACTTTGGCCACCTCATGCGAAGAGTTGACTCATTGGAAAAGACTCTGATGCTAGGAGGGATTGGGGGCAGGAGGAGAAGGGGATGACAGAGGATGAAATGGCTGGATGGCATCACTGACGTGATGGACGTGAGTCTGAGTGAACTCCGGTAGTTGGTGATGGACTCGCAGCCTGGTGTGCTGTGAGTCATGGGGTCGCAAAGAGTTGGACACGACTGAGCGACTGAACTGAACTGAACTGATCTGAACCATCAAGAGGACTCTGGAGATGAGTCTAAAACTAATTCTTCATTTTCCCCCTTCTGTCATGTGCCTCTATCTTCTCAGTTTACTTTCTCTCCTTTCCTGGCTGACCTTGGAGAGGGCAAAGGGAGGAGGTCAAATTTTGGCCTTGACTCTAGTTCACACCTGGATTTAACTCTTGCCTCAGTCACCTGTGTAAGTGCTTGACTACTGGGATTGTGTTTGCTTGTGTTCACACGTGAATATGAATGAAGCTTCACAAATTAGTACTCAGTGCATGCATGCTCAGTTGCCTCAGTCATGTCCAAATCTTTGCGACCCTATGAGTAGCCTGCCAGGCTTCCTCTGTCCATGGGATTCTCCAGGCAAGAATACTGGAGTGGGTTGCCATACCCTTCTCCAGGGGATCTTCCTGACCGAGAGATCAAACCTGTGTCTCCTGCATTTCAGGCATATTCTTTACTCACTGAGTCACTTGGGAAGCTCTTTGAAAAGTGAAGTCGCTCAGTCATGTCCAACTCTTTGTGACCCCATAGACTGTAGCCTACCAGGCTCCTCTGTCCATGGGATTTTCCAGGCAAGAGTACTGGAGTGGGGTGCCATTGCCTTCTCCACCAAGCTCTTTAGTACTCAGTAAATACTAAAAAAAAAAAACAAAAATTGTACAAAATAAGTCTAAATTGTTACTGGTTTATAGTCTGTCCTTCTCTCTACTTTTGTGAATCAAATTATGAGTTTCTTCTAGATTTATGTATTTGATAAAATGGGAAGCAGAAACATCCTCAGCCAAGAGGAAGTCATTGTTTTGGCTGCGAGTGACAAAAACACAGACTCCCAGGAGCTCAGAGAAGAGCAGCAGGGGCAGCCGGGCACCCAGGATGGAGGCTCCTTCTGTCTGGGTCCCCTGTCTCTGCATTGTTGTCCAGCCCCACATGGGATGCTCTGGCTCTGTGGGCATTTAAGCAATCAGACAGGTCAGGTCGGGGCTGGAAGGGTTAGAAGAGGCTTTGCACAGTCACCCGGTGACCCCCTGAGGTACACACCGTGTCACATGAACTTGCTTTACTTTCAGCACAAGCTACAATCATCTTTCATCTTTTTGTTTATTGCCTGTTTCCTCCCAATAGAATACAAGCTTTAGGAGTTTGGGGACTTTATTTGCCACTGTTTGTCCCGTACCTAATACAGTGGCTGGCATGTTGTAGATGCCCATTCCTTGTCTTTAGAATGTATTCCAGAGTTAAATTATTTCAGCTTTGACATACGAAAGGATTCATCTTTGTGTCTTTCAGAGTGATTTGTGCATAGTAAGTAATCAACGCAAATAACAAGAGTGAATGCTTGAACCGTGAACAGAATATCTGTCAGCTTGCGTTCGTGCCAGAAAATAATAATAGTTAACAATGATTTTGTTCTGAAGGATATGCAAAGTGTTTTACATGTTTGACCTCCTCCACCTACTCCAAATTCAAGGACTATGAGTGGTAGTATTGGTAGCAGTCAATCTCATCTTAATGATCAGAAAACTGGACTTCAGGGAAGTTCAGTAACTTTCCCAAGGTCATATCACTGAAAAAACAGTGAGGACTTGACCCAGGTATCTCAGATTTGAAGGGCTCTTCCCTGGTGGCTCAGTCAGTAAAGAGTCTGCCTACAATGCGGAGACCCAGGTTCATTCCCTGGGTCTGGAAGATCCCCTGGAGATGGAAATGGCTATTCTCTCCTGTATCCTTGCCTGGAGAATTCCATGGACTGAGGAGCCTGGTGGGCTACAGTTCATGGGGTCAAAAGCAGTCGGACACCACTGAGTGACTAACACTTTCTTTCAGTCTCAAACACTGGTTGTATTATCCACAGAGGGCTTCCTAGATGGCACTAGTGGTAAAGAACCCGTCTGCCAATGCAGGAGACATAAGAGACGCAGGTTCGATCCCTGGGTGGGGAAGATCTCCTGGAGGAGGGCATGGCAACCCACTCCAGTATTCTTGCCTGGAGAATCCCATGGACAGAGGAGCCTGGTGGGCTACAGTCCACAGGGTCGCAAAGAACTGGACACTACTGAAGCAACTTAGCATGCCTATTTTACTCACAGAGGGGCCTGCTGAATTCTGTGGATTAGATAGAGATGATTTCAGGATTTCTTGGACTCATGGGAATAAGAGGTATTTGAGGTGCAGCAGACCTGTCTTTGGAGAAGGAAATGGCAACCCCCTCCAGTATTCTTGCCTGGAGAATCCCAGGGACGGTGGAGCCTGGTGGGCTGCCATCTATGGGGTCGCACAGAGTCGGACACGACTGAAGCAACTTAGCAGCAGCAGCAGCAGACCTGTCTTTAATATGTGTGGCAAAGAGATACAAAGAAGCACTGTGAGAAGGCATTACTGCACTTAGTCTTTGTTCATTGACTTGATGATGAGCCTGTCTTAATTTGTTCTTTCATTTTATTATAAATAGTGATAGGCATTCAACTTAAATTCAAGGGAAAGTTAATGAAGTGAAGTCTGAAAGTTAGCAAAAGGAGAAAATAAATCAAACTGATAAAAAGCTAAACTGGAAAAATTTCTTTCTTAAACATTTGAAGTCACATTTCTTTATCAAGTGTCAAGTGTCCAAACCCTTATTAAATTAGCTATTTTGTCTGTGTGTGGGGGAGGTGGGGGTTAGACTGCAGCTAAAATCATGACCATAATTCAGGTGCTAAGAGCTATAAAATGTCTTGGAATTCATCCATTTAACATGCAAATAAAAAATCTTCCTGTTTAAGGCAGTATGGAATAACAGGAAACACCTAAGACTTAGATGGATCTGGCTTTTAAAGACTGGCTTTGCCAGTTTCTGCCTGAGTGGTCAATGTCTTCTTGTTTCTCTGAGACCTGGTTTCCTTATCTTTAAAAAGGCTGGAAGTGGGTCCTGAAATCTCCTTCAATGTTTTGTCGTGAAAAATTGGTGAAATAAAAACCATGTCACATAATCTCTGCCAATTACAAGCACCTATGAAAACCTGAATTGGGCTGTGAATTTAACATGTGATGTCTCTCTGGGATTTGCCATAGTCATTGAGAGCAACATGACGATAAATAGTACATGTCTGAACGTTTATAGTGGCTCAGACGGTAAAGAATCTGCCTGCAATGCGAGAGACCCAGGTTTGATCCCTGGGTCGGGAAGATCCCCTGGAGAAGGGAATGGCTACTCACTCCAGTATTCTTACTTGGAGAATTCCATCAACAGAGGAGCCTGGCAGGCTATAAGCCAAAGAGTCAGACATGACTGAGCAACTAATACTTTAAAGATTAAGAGCCCAGCCTAATGCAGGGTTGAGCATTGCTGAGCTTGCTCATACTTTGTACTTTAAGTTGATTTGATCCCTTTTTAAAAAACTTTTTAAAAATTGAGGAACAACATGCCTACAGCCAAATGCATAAATCTTGAGCATAATGTACAGGGAAATTTAAATATGTATGCACCCATGTACCCCCAACCAGCATCAAGACAGAGAGTATCTATACCCCAGCTTTCCTTATATCCCTCCCAGTCGATACTTCTCAGGAAGGGAACAATATTCCTTTGTTTTTTCGTAACATTGCATTATGAAATAATCTCATCTTTACCAAAAACAAAAAGTTGCAAAAGTAGGACAAAAAATTTCTGTCTACCCATCACCCACTTTTCCCCAGTGGTGACATATTTCTTAATCATTGACAATCCTTAAAACCCAGAGAACATTGTAACATTGATACAATACTGCTAACTCTTCTACAGACCTTATCTCAATTATTCCACTAGAGTTCTTTTTCTGATCCAGGATTCAAGCCAGGGTCACACATTGTATCCTGGTTTCTTCTCCCTTTAGTCTATCCCAATCTGGGACAGTTCCTCTGTCTTTCCTGTCTTTCATGACATTTTAAGAGACCATTCCACTATTTTGCAGAATGTCCCTCAATTCAGTCCGTGTGATGTTTCCCCAGATTACATTCAGGTTATGTGATTTTGGCAAGAATGCTTCAGAAATGATGTGCTTGGCTTAGTGCTTTCTAACTGGAGACGTATGATAACATCTCGATATTGTTGACATTAGCTCTGATCACACGATGAAGGTAACCAGAGTTCTCAAATGTAAAGATATTTCCCCCCTTTCTAATTAATAATTATCTTGGGAGATATTTTGAGACCATGCAAATACCTTATTACTCATCAGGCATTTACTGACTAATTTTAGCATCCATTATTTGCCAAACCGGTGCTTTTCTATTTTTACCATTCCTTTCCTACTTATGAATTGAAACTCTCCTGTAAGGAAGAACTGTCCCTTCTCCTACATTTATTTCTTCACTTAATTATTTATTAATATTAGTCTGTACTCATGGAGATTTCTTTTATTCTATGCATTATAATTCATTACTATCAGTATTTCTTTCTCAGATTGTCCATTGGGTAGATTTAGGCCATTGGAAGTCCCTTCTTGTTGCTTCCTGTGTCCTTTAAACATGACCTTTTATTATCTGCTTTTTAAAAAATTTTATTGGAGTAGAGTTGATTTACATTGTCTCAGTTTCGGGTGTACAGCCAAGTGATTCAGTTATACACATATTCATTCTTTTTCAGATTCTTTTTGATCATATAGGTTATCACAGAATATTAAGTAGTGTTCCCCGTGCTATATAGTAGGTCCTTGTTGGTTGTCTATTTTATATATAGTACAATGTTTATGGGCTTTCCAGGTGGCTCAGTGCTAAAGAATCCACCTGCCAATCCAGGAGACGTAAGAGACTTGGGTTCAATCCTGGGTCAGGAAGATCCCCTGGAGTAGGAAATGGTATGGACAGAGGAGCCTGGTGGGCTACAGTCCATGGGGTTTCAGAGTCAGACACCATTGAGCATGCACACAGGCATCATGTTTATGTTAATCCCAAACTCCTAGTTTATCCCTCCCTCCCCTCCTCTACATTTCCCCTCTGGTAACTATAAATTTGTTTTCAAAATCTGTGAGTCTATTTTGTAAATAAGTTCATTTGATCATTTTTTTAAAAATTAGATTTCGCATATGAGTAATATCACATATTTGTCTTTCTCTGACTTACTTAGTATAATTTCTAGGGTCTATCCATGTTGCTACAAATGGTGTTTTTTCCTTCTTTTTTATGGTTGAGGAATAGTCCTTTGTGTGATTTGAGATGCCACCTTTATCGTATGCTAGATTCTTGTATATCCTTGAGTCAATTTGAGGCTTCCTATTGCACAGGTCAGTGCGTCTTCATTTGCAAATACAACACTGTTTTAATTTTAAAGGCTATTTATTTGATAGACCAAGACCACACTTGAAGTTTTTCTTTTCTAGCGTGGGTAAAAACTATTCTGACTCCATCACTTAGATTAATTTTGCCTGCTTTCAATCTTCATATACAACTATACAATGTGTATTACTTTGAGTCTTATTTCTTTCATTAAATC
This sequence comes from Bos mutus, assembly GCF_027580195.1. Classification (NCBI taxonomy): domain Eukaryota; kingdom Metazoa; phylum Chordata; class Mammalia; order Artiodactyla; family Bovidae; genus Bos; species Bos mutus. The sequence goes on along the minus strand of NC_091638.1, from coordinate 35,593,537 downwards.
TTAAATCTGTGAGATGCATTCACAGAAGTTGTTAGTATCAGGAGCTTGTTTATTTTCATTGCTATGTAGTATTGCATTGTATGCCTTGTACCACATTGTCTCATCCATTTCTTAGTTGATAGACATATAAGTTGTTTCCAGTTTGAAAGCTTCTATGAATATTCTTATGCATGCTTATACACACATATCTTTGGGATTTCTAGGAATGAAGTTGCTAGGTCAAAGAATAAGACTGTTTTTTTCAAAGTGTTTGTACTAATTTATACTCCTACCAACTATGTATGTGGTTTCCAGTTGCCCCACAACCACAGAGTTTGTGATACTGTTAGTCTTTTAAGTTGTCTTAAAGGAAAAGAAAGAAAAAAGGAAAACCTTGCATGATATAAATCCTTTTTTTGGAGCTTGAGGAGCCATTTCCAAAGCAAGGAAGACCCTAGAAATAAAAAATAAAAACACACAGCAGACCCCATTTTTCATCACACCTGACAAGTTAACTCACATGAGTGGTGGATGGGGCTTCCCTGGTGGCTCAGCAGCAGGGAATCTGCCTGCAGTGCACAAGATGGGGGTTCAACCCCTGAGTCTGGAATATTCCCTGGAGAAGTAAATGGTAACCCGTTCTAGTTTTGTAGAAAAGTATGGTGCTGGCCCACAAGTTCATTTGGATTTTTCTGAATGAACTATTTGGCCCAATAAATATGAAAAAGCAGTTATTAATGCAGACCTAGGGTAGAATACAGTTTGTTGTTAAACTCAAAATTCATTTCCCCTTTTCCTCCTTACTAGCAGGACCTCAACTTTGTTCAGTGGCCATATTTCAGGAGAGGTGAACTGATGACCAGCTCAGGGGCAAATCATTACTAAGTTAATCCTGGTTTTCCTATTACTTTCCCCAGTAATTAACTAAGTAATAAGCTTGTGACCATGTCTAGTCAATGAGAAAGGAATAAAGGTCTGCTGAGGGCAACAGGAGCTCCTAGGAAAGTTTCCTTACTATTAAGAAGGAGCTTCCAGAAAACACTGTCCATTTTGCCTCTGGATGTGGTGTGTGATACATGGAACTACGATAGCCACCTGACTGCCAGGACTGAAGATGAAGCACATATGTGAAAGAATCATAAGAAACGGAGACGAAGCCTTAAACAGAGGTCTCAGAACCTACCCTATTCAAGTTCACGTGAAGTAATAAATTTACATATTGTTTAAGACCATTTGGCTGAGTATTTTTTACTGGACACTATAACTAATAGCCCTGGTATTAAGCTGTATTAAAATAACAAAGGGATGCTAATTATTTTCAATATTTAGCATGTGTTAGAATCACCTACAAAGCTATTAAAAAGGCTTGCCTTAATTCATTAAAGAGCTTCTGAGTCAGTAGGTCTGAAATAGGGCATTTTCCCAAATGGTGCTGATGCTGCTGGCCCTGGGACCACTCTTTGAGAACTGCTGCTCTAGAATTCGGAGAAGGCAATGGCACCCCACTCCAGTACTCTTGCCTGGAAAATCCCATGGACAGAGGAGCCTGGTAGGCCGTAGTCCATGGGGTCGCTAAGAGTCAGACATGACTGAGCGACTTCACTTTCCCTTTTCACTTTCATGCATTGGAGAAGGAAATAGCAACCCACTCCAGTGTTCTTGCCTGGAGAATCCCAGGGACGGGGGAGCCTGGTGGGCTGCCATCTATGGGGTCGCACAGAGTCGGACACGACTGAAGCGACTTAGCAGCAGCAGCAGCAGCTCTAGAATTTAGACACCATCTTACTGCATGTATCTATTTGTTTTAATTTTCTTTTTAAAAAATTTATTTATTTATTTATTTTTGGCTGTGATGGGTCTTCATTGCTTTGTGGGCTTTTCTCTAGTTGTGGCCAACAGGGGCTTCTCTCTACTTGCTGGGCTCAGGCTTCTCAGTGGCCTCTCTTATTGCAGAGCGTGGGCTCTAGGGTGTGCGGGCTTCAGTAGCTGCAGCCGTAATTGTGGCTCCCAGGCTCTAGAGCACAGGCTCGATAGTTGTGATGCTCGGGCTTATTTGCTTCGAGTTACGTGGGATTTTCCATGACCAATGACCAAACTCTTATATCCTCTGCATTGGCAGGCTGATTCTTTACCACTCAGCCACCAAGAAAGCCCACCATCTTACTGTATTTAGCAACATGCTTTTAAGACTCAAATCTTTCATGAACTTCTTTTTCATGTCAGTGAGTACAGACCTTTATCATCTTTTTGAGTGACTACCTAGTAATATATTGTGCAGCTATATCAGAACTTGCAAAACAATGCTACTAATAGATAGATACTAAAATAATAGATACTTCTATTCAGCAGGGGGTTGTATTATTATATTAACATGCACAATCCTGCCATAGATATCATTTTATGGTATTCCTGACTATCCAGTGGCTATCTGGTAGCCACTCCCCAGTGGCTCAGCAGTAAAGAGTCCACCTGTAATGCAGGAGACATAAAAGATGTGGGTTTGATCCCTGGGTGGGGAAGATCCTCTGGAGTAGGGAATGGCAACCCACTCCAGTATTCTTGCCTGGAGAATCCCATGGCAGGCCCCAGCCCATATGGTCACAAAGAGTCAGACACGACTTAGTGACTAAACAACAACATAAAGCACTTACTATACTGAGTAATTTCCTTAAGGTAAATTCCTAGAAGTAGAATTGCTGATATTTGGAGAGATATTTGGCGTTTTTTCCCTTCTGTTTCATTTCCAAAATCCCTCTAGTCTACTTGCAGATACATTGTCCTTAGGTTTGGTATTTTGTCAGAGGACCCTTGGTTGACCCTGACTCAGCAGGACAAGACCTCGGCTATTTGCCTTGCAGTGACCATTCCTTCATGTTCACAGAGTTGAGCACTAAGGATTATGGCACAGACTATTTTATTTGTAAGGGTTAATTTAGTGATTTTACTTGGGGACGTGAATGGAAGCCTGGGAACTTCTTGAATCTTTCTATCTTTCTCTACATTATGAGAATTTGAGCGTGCTTTGTATCTTTGTCATACTTTTATTTGAGAATAAAGCAAACCAACTGTTCAGTGGTCCAAAGATCAATGCTTGCATTTGGATGTCATCTGTCAATCATTTCAGGTATAAAAGAAGGTCACCCTACAGGGGGAAAAGCTGGGTCCAAGTTAACAGCTGCGATGCTTGAGCATGGAAGCATTTCTTCTCAGATGTATCTAACCTCCTGAGTGGGAGTAGCACCTTTGTTTTAGCCAGGATGTTTCGTATAATTCAGGGGAAAATATTTACCAGAAGAAAGCTGGCAAATGGAATACAGATAATACCTGATTATTACTGGCCTTGGCTTGAGTTCTTCAGAAAGTAGAACCCAAGGAAAGATAGAGGCACCCAATGCATTTTCATTCTAAAGACCAAAGTTTCTCTCTCTCATGTGCAGACCCAGTGATGAATGGTCCAGAACTGGCGAGGCAGCTCAGCTATCGCTGATTTGTAGCCTCAAAACTGTTCAGATCAGTGCTACTTCCCTGCCAGTGGCGAGTGGGATGATAGAAAGAAAGAGGACGGGAGGGAGGCGTTTACTAAATTGTTTTTAAGGGCAAGACCTAGAATTTGTATATTCCACTTCCCATAACCCATTGGCAAGAACTTAGTCAAATAGCCACACCCAGATCCAAGAGTTTGGTCTCTCGCAGTGAAGCCATGAGTACGGCACTAAAACTTTGATTTTGGATGTTCAAACCCAGGGAGGTGATGGTGAGGGAAAAAGTGTAGCCAGACAAGGAAAGATGGGAAGCAGGGTGATGCTTAGCTTTATCTGTCAGTCATGAAGAGATGCATGAACCACTCCTCAGGCTTTATACATAGTGCTTTTCTCTGGGTTGCAAGAAAGCATTGTGCCTGGGAGTAGTTCATGGAAGGAGAAAAGGAAGGGGACTTATCTATTCTTCTCCCTCCCTCTTCCCATTCCCAACTGTCAAAGTCTACCCTCATGGAGAACTAATTTGCCGCTCTTCCTACTGTATCGCCCAACCCCTGGCAACTGCTCAGGAAACAGGTGCCCTGCCCCTGAAGTGGAAGAATGACCACACAGGAATGAGGCACTAACCAGGAGAGAAAAGGGGGCAGTTAGAATCTGAGAAAATTATGAAATGTGTGTTTTAGTACATGATTTGCTGTCATTTTGAGTAGACACTAAAAGGAACTTCTTGGAAAACTATTCTAACTGAAGTCTGCCTCCTGGAGTTCTGAACCTGTTGCTCGCTGCCTTACAAAATAAACTAACTGATCAGAGGCTGGTAGGGAGAGGGGAGTCTCCCTTCATCTTCGGCCAGTAACTCTCCTGACATAGGGATGGTGTTTGCTGGGCATCTCAGGAACCTAAAGGATGATTTGCTCTTGGCTCTTCTCCCCTCATGGATACCAATTAGGATGCAATGAGAGGCTGTCCTTCCGCCTTTCTTTCCTCTTCCCTTCCTTCCAAAGGGAGACCTGTGTGTGACTACCTTTGTTGTGTTAAGAAGGTTAAACTCCTTCATGGAATCAACTCCATCATGGAATTTTTCCTGGCAAACAAGCAAGTGTGCAAACCAACCATTTCAAATGACATAGAACATGGATGGCTAGCCAACCAAACCAGTATATACTTTAAGCTGTCTTTGATTGAGCTTGACATGTTTGTTTACTGTGAATCGGTGAATTTAGAAATACAGCCAAATCAAAACATAACTAAAAGCCCCCTCTCGGAGGAGAAACAGGCTCAGTGGGTTTTGAAACACCTGTTTTCAAAGGATCTTTAAAAACAGAAATCTGATCTAATTGGCACAAACGCTGCTTAAGGGGCAGAATGCCTAGTGGTTAAGTTCACTTCCTGTAGAATCAGAACACCTAGAATTAAGTATCTCAGTGCATGTTACCAAATTCTTAGACTAGTTTTATTTTCTGTTTAATGAGCATCTAGGAGAAGGCAATGGCAACCCATTCCAGTACTCTTGCCTGGAAAATCCCATGGATGGAGGAGCCTGGTAGGCTGCAGTCCATGGGGTCGCTAAGAGTCGGACACGACTGAGCGACTTCACTTTCACTTTTCACTTTCATGCATTGGAGAAGGAAATGGCAACCCACTCCAGTGTTCTTGCCTGGAGAATCCCAGGGATGGGGAGCCTGATGGGCTGCTATCTATGGGGTCACACAGAGTCGGACACGACTGAAGTGACTTAGCAGCAGCAGCAGTATTATGACAGTAGCTGTCATTACACTAGTACCTACCTCACAGGGATGTTGTAAGAACTGAGATAAAACATGCCAAGTTCCTGGCACATAATATGCTCTTAATAAATGGCAAAATTTATCATGGTCATCATTGTTGTCATTATCGACATTATTTTATGGTATGATTCATTCTTATTCCATTCACTGACATATCCTTGTTGTTAATATTTGAGGTTTTGTTAGTGGCCTTTCATTCTGTTAAAGGGATAATGGCCACTGTCATAAATCATGAAGCACGTAAGGGTGGTGCTTGCAGCCTCAGTCAGTTGTTGATTGGTTACAGATTATATTACCATTATGTTAAGCTTCTTTTAAAAGTCACTTTAGCTCTCATGTCAAAGGGCAAATGTAGTTACCTCAAGTTTATTTCCCATTGTCTTGTTAGGAAGCCTTATAAATAGTACTTGGGGATTGTTGAAACTCTGTGAAGATGACAAATCATCCCTGCGCAGTGAAAGATTCTCCTTGTCCACTGAAGCTTCCTGATGCTCAGGCTCAACAGGACCTCACCTAACATTCAAATTCCACTCTTTATCTTATTTAAAAACAAAAACTCCTATCTCATGTGAACAAAGTCTGTTAGGGCAATAATCCTGTGAAACTGTTCATTGCTGGCGGATGTCTGTTGATTGGTTTCTAACAGATACCAAGGGCTTATCCCATAAATTCTGCAGCTGTGGAACTAAGGACATTAGGGCTGTCCCTTCATATTTTGGAGTATATACCACCACAGTGGCACCCCACCCCTCCACTTCAGAATAGATATATTACAGATACAGCATACGTTCCATAAAGCAAAGCATCATCTTTTCTTGACTCAGCAGTTCTTAGCTGCAAAGACCATGATTCATCTGGTCAGGTGAATGCCAGCTTCCAAATGAGAAGAAAAAAAAAAAGAAACAGCATTAGGGAGATTCACCTGTAGGCTCTCTCTTACCATTTCTCCTCTAAGCCTACTCTTATAAAGCCACTGGGTTCCAGAATCAACATCAGTGGATCTGACTTTTCTAGCTTTTGACCCTCAAAGAAGACAAAAGTGAAACCAGAGTCTTGTAAAGAGAATGATGGGGACGATGAATTTCGAGACTTTATGAAGTCATGGACCAACGAGTGGGCTGGCTTCTCTCAGACCACTCCTCTTGACTCAATGCCTCTTCCACCCTCCAGTCCAACCACAGTGGTCTCCTCACAACCCCTCAAATATGTAAGCTTTTCTATGATGACCTGGAGGTCTTCCTCCCAGATTTTCTCATGCTTGGCACTTTCTCAGCTCAAGGATCACTTCTTCAGAGTAGCTTTCCTCATCACTGCACTGAAAGAAGCCCGTCCAGCTTACTCCAGCAATATTCTTTCAACACTTCACCCCATTTTATTGTTTCCTTAATCCTTTGGACTCTGAAATAACTGCTTATTCACTTACCAGTTCACTTTTCTTTTTTGTTTGGTTGCACTGTGCAGCTTATGGGATCTTAGTTCCCTGACTAAGGGTCAAACCCGTGCTCTTTGCAATGGAAGTGCAGAGTCCTAACCACTGGACTACCAGGGAATTCCCTTGTTGCTGTTGTTTAATCACTAAGTCCTCTCTGACTCTTTTGCAACCCCGTGGACTGTAGCCCTCCAGGCTCCTCTGGCCATAGAATTTCCCAGGCAAAAATACTGGAGTAGATTGCCATTTCCTTCACCAGGGGATCTTCCCAACCCAGGGATGGATCCTGAGTTTCCTGCTTTGCAGGCAGATTTTTTTACCACTGAGCCACCAGAGAAGGCCAGGGAATGCCCTACAAGTTGGCTTATTTTATGTCTTTCTCATCTTCCACATAAGGTGTATGAGAGCAAGACCTTCACTTGCCCTGTTCACCACTCCATCCCCAGCTTCTGGAAGAGATCATGGTACTTACTAGGTGCAAAGAGCACTTGACAAGGGGTCAGATGATTTGGGTGGCATTTCCAACAATGAACAACTTTGACTCATTTCCCCATCTTCCTGGATCTCCTTCCCTCACCTGTAAAAAGAAATAATAATACCTACCTCACAGAGTACCTGTGAAGATCATTGAAACAATGATCCTGAAAATATATTTTTAACCTGTTATCATTACATGTGGGAGAAATCCCAGGGTTTTGTAAAAGACCTGGTTAGTGAATGGATGAATGAAATATTATGAAAAGTGGAGAGTCTTAACCACTTGAGATAATTAAAATTTAAGATGCTTATCGCACTCAGAAAAAAAAAAGTATGGAAGTTACTACCTTAAGAAGTTACATCAGTTGACTGTACAGATTCTAGAAAGTTAAAGCTGAAATAAATGACAAGTTATAATCAAGTGAGTTTTACAGTCAGATTTCTAGAGTTCTGGGGTCTTCTTGGAAGCCCCCTTGGAGTCTCACAGTGGTAAAGGGGAAATTGTAATAGATGGGAGACTGAAGTGACAGGAATTCATGCCCTTCCTCCCCAGTCCAGACTGATCAACTCCATTTTTATGCTTTTTGCCCTGTTTCAGAAACTAGCTATTTACTGCTCAGTCCTCTTCCCCCACTTCCTTCCTACACCCTGATTTTCTGTGCAGTGGCAGTGGGCCCAACTTCAAGCTGTGGGGTCTGATCAGAGTCATTCGCGACAATCCTGTCCCTCAGTCCCTGGTCTGGCTGGGAGCTATGGATTGACATGTGACCCAACTATGGCTTCTCATGGAAACATGAGAAGTCCGTGATGCTGAAGCTTTGGGGAAACTTTGGTTTCCTTAGTAGTAGGGACATGTGTGGCTGGTTCTGACCTTGCCTTTATTCCTCCGCCTCCCTTCATGGCCAGCATTGTGTCTGCTTCTCCACTTGCAGTCTTGTCACCATGTGTCCATAAGCATGATGGGAATGCCTGGAATCGCACACATGGAATTTGATCAATGAGTTACTGAATCAATGCCAGCAAACATCTGGCTCCAGAATTCTTGCCATGTGAGGAAAGGAACCCCTTACTGTCTAAGCTACTTCATTTGGGCTTTCGTTCAGTTCAGTTCAGTTCAGTTGCCCAGTCGTGTCCGACTCTTTGCGACCCCATGAATCGCAGCATGCCAGGCCTCCCTGTCCATCACCAACTCCCGGAGTTCACTCAGACTCACGTCCATCGAGTCAGTGATGCCATCTAGCCATCTCATCCTCTGTCATCCCCCTTTCCTCCTGCCCCCAATCCCTCCCAGCATGAGTCTTTTCCAATGAGTCAACTCTTCGCATGAGGTGGCTAAAGTACTGGAATTTCAGCTTTAGCATCATTCCTTCCAAAGAACACCCAGTACTGATCTCCTTCAGAAAGGACTGGTTGGATCTCCGTGCAGTCCAAGGGACTTTCAAGAGTCTTCTCCAACACCACAATTCAAAAGCATCAATTCTTCGGGGCTCAGCTTTCTTCACAGTCCAACTCTCACATCGATACATGACTACTGGAAACACCATAGCCTTGACTAGACGGACCTTTGTTGGCAAAGTAATGTCTCTGCTTTTGAATATGCTGTCTAGGTTGGTCATAACTTTCCTTCCAAGGAGTAAGCGTCTTTTAATTTCATGGCTGCAATCACCATCTGCACTGATTTTGGAGCCCAGAAAAATAAAGTCTGCCACTGTTTCCACTGTTTCCCCATCTATTTGCCGTGAAGTGATCGGACCAGATGCCATGATCTTCGTTTTCTGAATGTTGAGTTTTAAGCCAACTTTTTCACTTTCCTCTTTCACTTTCATCAAGAGGCTTTTTAGTTCCTCTTTACTTTCTGCCATAAGGGTGATGTCATCTGCATATCTGAAGTAATTGATATTTCTCCCTGCAATCTTGATTCCAGCTTGTGCTTCTTCCAGTCCAGCGTTTCTCATGATGTACTCTGCATATAGGTTAAATAAACAGGGTGATAATATATAGCCTTGACATACTCCTTTTCCTATTTGGAACCAGTCTGTTGTTCCATGTCCAGTTCTAACTGTTGCTTCCTGACCTGCATATAGGTTTCTCAAGAGGCAGGTCAGGTGCTCTGGTATTCCCATCTCTTAAAGAATTTTCCACAGTTTATTGTGATCCACACAGTCAAAGGCTTTGGCATAGTCAATAAAGCAGAAATAGATGTTTTTCTGGAACTCTCTTGCTTTTTCATGATCCAGCGGATGCTGGAAATTTGATCTCTGGTTCCTCTGCCTTTTCTAAAACCAGCTTGAACATCAGGAAGTTCACAGTTCACGTATTGCTGAAGCCTGGTTTGGAAAATTTTGAGCATTACTTTACTAGCGTGTGAGATGAGTGCAATTGTGTGGTAGTTTGAGCATTCTTTGGCATTGCCTTTCTTTGGGATTGGAATGAAAACTGACCTTTTCCAGCCCTGTGGCCACTGCTGAGTTTTCCAAATTTGCTGGCATATTGAGTGCAGCACTTTCACATCATCATCTTTCAGGATTTGAAATAGCTCCACTGGAATTCTATCACCTCCACTAGCTTTGTTCGTAGTGATGCTTTCTAAGGCCCACTTGACTTCACGTTCCAGGATGACTGGCTCTAGGTGAGTGATCACACCATCATGATTTTCTTGGTCATGAAGATCTTTTTTGTACAGTTCTTCTGTGTATTCTTGACACCTCTTCTTAATATCTTCTGCTTCTGTTAGGTCCATACCATTTCTGTCCTTTATCGAGCCCGTCTTCGCATGAAATGTTCCCTTGGTATCTCTAATTATCTTGAAGAGATCTCTAGTCTTTCCCGTTCTTCTGTTTTCCTCTATTTGTTTGCATTGATCACTGAGGAAGGCTTTCTTATCTCTTGCTATTCTTTGGAACTGTATTCAGATGCTTATATCTTTCCTTTTCTCCTTTGCTTTTTGCTTCTCTTCTTTTTACAGCTATTTGTAAGGCCTCCCTGGACAGCCATTTTCCTTTTTTGCATTTCTTTTCCATGGGGATGGTCTTGATCCCTGTCTCCTGTACAGTGTCACGAACTTCCGTCCATAGTTTATCAGGCACTCTATCAGATCTAGTCCCTTAAATCTATTTCTCACTTCCACTGTATAATCATAAGGGATTTGATTTAGGTCATACCTGAATGGTCTAGTGGTTTTCCCCACTTGCTTCAATTTAAGTCTGAATTTGGCAATAAGGAATTCATGATCTGAGCCACAGTCAGCTCCCGGTCTTATTTTTGCTGACAGTATAGAGCTTCTCCATCTTTGGCTACAAGTATATATAATCAATCTGATTTCGGTGTTGACCATCTGGTGATGTCCATGTGTAGAGTCTCCTCTTGTGTTGTTGGAAGAGGGTGTTTGCTATGACCAGTGCATTCTCTTGGCAAAACTCTATTAGCCTTTGCCCTGCTTCATTCCGTATTCCAAGGCCAAATGTGCCTATTACTCCAGGGGTTTCACTTGCATTCAAAAAGGCGTTCCTGACAGATTTACAAACATGGTGCTTCCAGGTAAGATTTTGTTTAGATCAGGAATCTGAGACTAAAAAGAATTTGAAACACCATGATCTTGTCTCCTCTTCTCATCTTAAAGATTAGGAAAAAGTTGTAACTGTCTATCATTGCAGAGTGGAGAAGGCAGTGGCAACCCACTCCAGTACTCTTGCCTGGAAAATCCCGTGGACAGAGGAGCCTGGTAGGCTGCAGTCCATGGGGTCGCTAAGAGTCAGACACAACTGAGCGGCTTCACTTTCACTTTTCACTTTCATGCGTTGGAGGAGGAAATGGCAACCCACTCCAGTGTTCTTGCCTGGAGAATCCCAGGGACGGGGGAGCCTGGTGGGCTGCCGTCTATGGGGTCACACAGAGTCGGACATGACTAAAACGACTTAGCAGCAGCATCATTGCAGAGCAGGGTACCTTCAAACATAAAGGCTTCACACAACGGCCTTTCTGTTGTCTCCTACAATTCTGTGAGCTGGCTGGGCTCAGCCAGGCAGTTCTGCTGCTCCTAGTGACATCTCCGGGGCTACAGTTATCTGGGGGCTCAGTGAGCTTGTCTCTTTTGACAGGAATGCCTCTAAGTTTGACTCACTTGGGACACTGGGCTGCTCTCTGTTTACATGTCATCTCAGAGCCTCTCCCTCCCCATCTCCATGTCGCCTGTCCATTTGGTCTCTCTAATCAGGTAGCTGGATGTCTTACATGGCACCTCAGGAATTCCCAAGTACAAAAGCAGATGCCCCCAGGCCTTCCCAAGGCTTAGGCTGATATCATGCATAGTGTCCCATTTGCCACATTCTGCTGGTGACAATGGGGCTTCCCCAGTGGCTCAGTGCAAAGAAGCTGCCTACAGTGCAGGAGACACAGTAGATACAGGTTCGATCATTGTGTTAGGAAGTTACCCGGGAGGAGGGCATGGCAACTCACTCCAGTATATTTGCCGGGAAAAATCCCACAGACAGAGGAGCCAGGTGGGCTACAGTCCATGGGGTTGCAAAGAGTCGGGCACAGCTGAAGCGACTGAGTATGCACGCACCTACTGGAGACAGTGAATCACAGGGACATTTAGATTCACGGATAGGGGACTTCCCTGCTGGTCTGGTGGTTGAGACTCCACACTTCCACTGGAGGGGGCACAGGTTCAGTTCCTGATTGGGGAACTAAGATCCCCACATCCCATACGGCCAATATATTTAAATTAGATTCAAGGGTAGAGAATTACCCAAGGGCATGCACATCAGCAAGTGTGCTTTATTGGAGACAGTGTGTATTAGCCGCTCAGAAACTGAGAGCCAGACTGTGAAGGCTGGTGGTCTAAGCTTCTAGAGTCATAGCTATTGAATTTAGCTGATCACTGAAGGGCTGAGAGGTGCAGAGAGGGACGGAGTGAGGCGGGGTGAGGAGGAAGGAGGGAAGGTACTTATCCCTAGCCTCAGCACTCTAGAGATTTGGGGCTGGATCATTCTTTGCTGTAGGCACCATCCTGTGCCCTGTAGGATGCCTGCTTGGCCTCTACCTACTAAATGCCTCTAGCACCTAACCTCTGGCTGTCACAGCAACCAAAAATGTCTCCAGATATTGCCAAATGTCCCCTGGGAACAAAATAGCCCTTGGCTGAGAACAGTGGCCCACACCTTAGTGGTGTTTAGAGGTTCTGTTACTATGCAGAAGTCTAAAGGCTTCTTAGGCTGGAGATGCTGTTTTTAAATATGGTGGGGTGGGGAGCACATTTGTACTCTTAAAGTCTTCCAATGGGAAATGTCCATATGTAATAGAAGAAGATAGGAAATCAGGTTCAGACTCTGGGCCTCTTGTTCTTTGTGGAGCCTTTGCTTTATAATTTATAATTTCTGTTCTAAGTTCACCAAGGGGTACTTTTAAGATTGTGGTCCTGACTGAAATCTGAGCTGGCAATCTCCTTTACTGCCAGTACATAGTAACATAGTATTAAGCAATTCCTTTAGTGTGTTTCCTCTTTTTCTTTTTCTAACCAAGGGTGGTCCACAAATAAGTAAGTGTATTTTAAAGTCATGGCACTGAGTGACATCAGCTGGAGAAGTAATCAGAAAGGAAGGAAGAAGAAAAGATGGTGGGCTAGGCTAGGATCCACTCTGAGTCCCTGAAATATTTTGAGGTAGGAAGACCCACCATTGGAGACCAATTGGATATATAAAGGAAGAATCTGAATTAAATCTTGGTCATACTTAAATAAAGCAAATGAATCAATCTGATCACTGCCAAGTTCAGGCTCGTTACTGCCTCCTCTGGAACAAGAAGGGGTGCATTTATGAGCTCTACAAAACTTGCCTGCCCTACTCACCACTGTGTCCACAGTGCTTGGAAAAGTGCATGGCATGGGGCAGGCGCTCATGATACGTTCATTGAATGAGTACGTGTCTGTATGTGTCTGTGCTGGAAGCACTCTAACGTGGAAAGCCAGATGACACGGGTCATTAGTGCAACTCTGTGTGATGTCCCTGCAATTGGTACTGCTGGTGCCTTGGCCTGATCGCCTTTATCTGTCCTCCAGCGGCTGCAAGCATGGACTAATGCAGGTGAGGGAAGATGATGAGTTAGGCCATGGTATTGTCTGTAGAAGTGTTACAGGGGATCAGATTCTGGATTGCATTGTTTATGTTTTTAAATTTTCTTTATGTTGTGATGTTTCGACGTCTTTAAAAAAAAAAAACACACCTTTCTGGCTAGGAAAAGACTGCCCCTCACAAGGCTATTCTTAGAGATAGGAAAGGGCTCAGCATGCCTTTGGTTTGCAGACTAACCAATTCAGAGATAGACATCCTCTCCTTGACCTCTGCTTCCCATTCCTCTGCCTTAATCATCCTGAAGCCAGGGACCAGGTAACTAGAGACCACCCTGAGAGCTTAAGTTCCAAAGAATTATTCCAAGTAGCCAGTCCTAAACCATTCACCCAGCTGTGCCTTGCTTTGCAGTTCCTGCAGAAACTTCAGTAAAGGTTGACCTAGATTTTCCCCTCCTTCCTGTCTTCTTTCCCTGACCCAACCTGGTATCCCTCATATGGCCCTAGGTGACCTGTTCTGCCTCCTGTTTCCAGGGTCTGTAAGGATATTAAAACTTGTTTGCCTGAGCCACTCCTGTGTGGAGTTCTTTGTGGAACTCCATGCCTGACTGTCTCATAAAAGAGCACAGAGCATAGATTCATTTTGATGGTAGAGCCAACAGGATTTCCTGGTGGATAGGATACAGAAAGTGAGACAAAGATTGCAGACGAGGATGAATCCCAGGTTTTTGGCCAGAGCGACTGGAGAGAGGAAGTGGAAATTTGCTGAGATACGGAAGACTGCAAAGGGAACAAGTCAGGGGTGGAGTGGAGGATTGAGTGTAGAGTTTGGCTGTGTTAATTTCCACATGTCTATTAGATATACATCCAAGAGAAGCAACTGAGTAGGTAGTTGAAACAGTGAGTCTGGACTTTAGCAGAAAGATCTGAGCCAGAGATATCACTGGGGAGTTATTGGCATATAGATGATGTTTAGAGTCATGGGACTGAAAGAAATCATTCAGGGAGTATTTATTTAGAGAAAAGCAGAAGGCCAAGGACTGAGCTTCAAGACCACCAAAACGTGAAAGTTTGTCCCAGTGGTTCTCTAAGTTTCATTTCTATTGTCTTATTCTGTTATCTTCATTTGGGCTAATAAGTTTCTCAATCTTTCCCCAAATTCAGTGTATTTCCTTTAAATTATTCATCGTCTGAATCCAGTTATTACTGCTCCAGTCATCTCTTGCTGTATACCAAGCTTCACCAAAAGAGTGGCATAAAACACCAGCATTTAGAGTTATAGATACATAAAACATTCTTGTGATTACCAGGGGGGAAGAGGGGGAGGGATAAATTGGCATTGACATTGCACACTACTATATATAAAATAGATAATCAACAAAGACCTACTGGGACTTCCCTGGTGGTCCAGTGGTAAGACTGTGTGCCCCCAAAGCAAGGGGCCTGAGTTCGATCCCTGGTCATGGAACTAGATCACTCATGCCGCAATTAAAGGTTCCCCCATGCTGCAAAGAAGACTGAAGATGCCGCATGCTGAAACTAAGACCAGGTGCTGCCAAATTAAATAAACAAATACTCACAAAGACCTACTGTACAACACAGGGAACTCTACTCAATACTCTACAATGGCAAGTAGATATACATGTAACTGATTCACTTTGCCGCACACCTGAAACTAACATGCCATTGTAAATCAACTATTCTCCAGTAAAAAGTTTTTTAAAACCCAACATTTTGTTATATCTCCTGGTTTTGTGGGTGCAGAATATGGGCTGAGTAGTTCTTCTGATCCTTGTGGGGGTAGCTGGAGGTCTATCCATGGTATTAGCTAGGGGATAAACTAGTACATTCATTGAGGAGAGATGTAAATTGACTCTCACAGCAGAGCAGGTAAGAGCCGATAAAAATAAGTGACACTGTATTTTTCAGGAAGACAGGATGGACAGTCTTGGAGAGAAGACTGAAGCCTCCCCAGACCCTAAGGCTGTTAGAGAAGGTGGAGGAGCGATCAGGCGTTTGGTAAATTGCAGCATAAATAAGAAGAGACAAATTTACTCACATACAAAGAAACCAGAATCCCATCGGAGCACGGCCCATCCTCCAGCTCATCACTCTCATTTCATCTAATAACTGAGCCTTGACCTGGTGACCTATGGATCCTTGTGCAGAAGCCCTGTTACATATACTTCTCGGGAAATGCTTTCCAGATTCCTCCAGGCAGAACTGGTTGTTTGTCCTGCTGTGTCCCTGTAGTATTTTATGCTCACAAGAGGTCCCTGGCACTGGATCAAAACTTCAAATGAGGTGCAAACTTCAGTGCTTAATGTGGATGTGTGTTTGGTGTGAGAGCAGGCTTAGCGGGACTTGACCTTGAAAGAAATTATAAAAAGAAATGATTTCTTACTCGATAAAATGTTGTTTCTGATGGCAACGACATGCAAGAGGCAAAGAATGAATTAAGTGTTTATTGTTTTGCTTGGCATAAAGTTTTCACACATAAAATTTTATGATAAAGGGCAAGACACGTCATCCTTAACTCAAGTGCCACTTTTTTAGCCTAATACAAAAAAGATCAGTTTTGCTTTTGTATACGCATACCTGTGTATGTGTGTATGTAATGATCCAGAGCTTCAATACTTTAAACTTTTCTGGTCTATAATATACTCACAGAAAAGCGCACAACTCCTTAAGTGTAAAGCTCAATGAGTTTTCATTTTCATAAACTCTTCATACCCAGGAAGTCAGCACCTAGCTCCAGGAACGGAGCTTTGCTAGCACCCTGAATGCTCGTCTCATGGTTAAATCCAGCCATCCACCGTCCCCAGACTCCCCTCAGCAAGTAACTCTCTTGTCTTCTGATAGCCTCATAGGTGAGGTTTGCTTATTCTTAAACTTGATATAAATAAAATTACATTTTGTATCTGCCTTCTTTTTCCCCACCTTATGTCTGTGAGATTGATATTTGTCATTGCTGACGGTGGTTATTCATTCTTATTGATTGCTGTGTATTTCGCAGTATGCGCACACTGAACGCTATCCATCCCACCACTGATAGGCCTTTGGGAAGTTTCCCTCTGGAGGCTCTTAGGGAGAGGGCGACTGTGAATATCTTAGTGTATGAGTTTTGGTGCACACGTGTATGCATTTCTTTTGGGTCGTGATGCAGGTGTTTTTACCTGTGGATCTGTTAATTAACTTGGTCATGTCTATTCATCTTTGTTGTATCGATGACATTTTGCACATTGTTAAAATTACACACATTGGGTTTAACTGATGTTTGATAAACTTGAGAAAAGAGAACATAATGATTCAGCATTAAAATGGAAAGTTATATCCACAGTTTTCATGGATACAGAAACAAGAGTTGGTGGTGGTGGTCACTAAGTCGTATCTGATTTTTTTGCAGCCCCGTGGACTGTAGCCCGCCAGGCTCTTCCATCCATGAGATTTTCCAGGCAAAAATACTGGAGTGGGTTGCCGTTTCCTTTTGCAGGGCATCTTCCCAACCCAAGGATCGATCTTGCGTCTCCTACATTGGCAGGAGGATTCTTTACTGCTGAGCCACCAAGGGAGTTCAGAAACAGAGTAGCAGGGTACAAATAATGTGATTGTTACAAACATTCATCAAGGGAGGATTACTTCAGTTCTTCTAAATATTTGTAGAAGAAACCTAAGAACACACATCCCCTCAAGGAGATGAAACTGCCAATCATACTTGAGTTCATGCTGTTTCTCAGGTATGTGCAAAAGTATTTCTCATCTCATGTCAAGTCATGGAGCTGAAGGAAGGAGAAATGGCCAAATTCCTCGAAATAGATGAAAGAAATTTTAAAGCATCGAGAAGCCAGTGTTACCTTGTTCAGGCATCATGCATGATTGTCATTAAAGCCTTGTGTTGTCATTTGGCAGCATTTTTACTTTTCCTTACATGCTACGTTACTTCAGTCATATCTGACTCTTGGACTGTAGCCCTCCAGACTCTTCTGTCCATGGGATCTCCAGGCAAGAATACTGGAGTGGGTTGCCATTCCCTTCTCCAGGGGATCTTCCCCACCCAGGGATTGAACCTGCATCTCTTATGTCTCCTGCATTGCCAGGCAGGTTCTTTATCACTAATACCACCTGGGAAATCCTTACTTTTCCTTGGAGGTAGATAAATAACAATGCATTTACCAATAATGGTGTCTTATATTTTGATGAAATCTGGTAATTAGAATGATGATATTAAAACTGTAATTTATTGGTCTAGGCAGTTGCAGCAATTTTCAAACATTCTCTCATTTAGTTTGATCTTCACAGCAGCTGTGAAGGTAATATCTTTAGCCCTGGAGAAATTGGGTAACTTGTGCAGTATGCAGTGATAGCAAGTGATGGAGCCAGGACTCAAACCCAGGGATGTGGAGCTTACTGAATGCTGACCTGCCCCGTGCTGGGAGGTCTGCAGTTTTCCAGCTGCTCTACGCGGAGAATAAATTCATCCGAGACGAGGAGAGACAGGAAGATTATTTTGGCTCTGTGTTGGCAGTATTCTTCCCTCCAACTTTAATGACGATAAAACTTCCACTCTGGTCCAAACTCTCATCATCTATTATCTATGTTAGTTGTAATAATTTCCTGCTAAGTCTCCCTGTTTCTAATATGGTCTCTTCCTACAATTTGTTCCCCACACAGCAGCTGGAGCAAACATTTAAAGTATCAGTCAGAACTTGTCACCCCAGGAATTCCCTGGCAGTCCAGGGGTTAGGACTTCACACTTTCACTACTGAGGGCATGAGTTCTATCTCTGGTCAGGGAACTAAGATCCCAGAAGTCGTGAAGTGCAGCCAAAAAATAAAACACTCCAATGGCTTCCCATCTTATGCGTGCTAAGTCACTTCAGTCGTGTCCGACTCTGTGACCCTACAGGGTGTGGATTCTCCAGGCAAGAATACTAAAGTTGGTGGCCATGGCCTCCTCCAGGGGATCTTCATGTCCCAGTGATGGAACTCGCATCTCTTCTGTCTCCTGCATAGGCAGGCAGGTTCTTAACCACTAGCGCCAGCCATGAAGCCCATTTTACTACATCTGAGCATCCTCCAGGCCTTGTGGCGTGATCTTGTCTTGTTCTCTGAGTTTCTCTCCTGTCACTCCCCTGCCTCCTTCCATACAACAATCCAGGCCTCCTTCTGTGCCCACACTCAGGGCCTTTCTGTTTGTGTCGCCCCGCACCCCCAGCAGCAGACTCAAGAGACAAGGATTTGAGTGTCAGTTATTTAGCTGGGGAAGTGAAGGAAATACCACAGGACATTGGGAAGGGAGATTGGAAAGGAAAGTCTCCTAATATGCAATGTGACTGAGGCAGCCGCCACTGTGGACCACTGATTTCAGTTCCACTGGCAAAGTGTGGGAGCCAGTGGGGAACGGACACGGCAGGGTCAGCCCTCCCGAGAGGCACGGGGCCTGGAGGTGATGCCCCAACTCTCTCCTGTCGCTGGCAGCTGTTGATTGCAGTACTGCCAGCTAGTCGTGTGTGTGTATGTCCATCTATCTGCCTGTGTGAACATAGAAGGCTCCAGCGCCCAGAGAAAGCCTACAGGCAGAAAGGATAAAAATGCTGGTAATTTGACCTCAGGCCGGCCCTCTACTAATAAAGCCTGAGGCATAAGGGCAAGACCCTGAAAATGTCCACGACAGCCCCACTCATTTGCTCTGCCTGGAACGCTTTTCCCTTTGATGACTGAGTTTTAACCTCTTAGGTTTATGCTCAAATGACTCTTCAGCGAGGCCTTACCTGATCACCGTATTTAAATTGCCACTCCACTTCTAACATACACGTGTATCTTGCTCACTGTCTTTCTCACCCCATTTAACAGAGGCACCACAAGGGCAGAATTTTGGTCTGTTGTGTTTGTGGCTTTACTTGCAATGCTTAGCCTGGTGGCTGGTACATAGTAGATGTTCAATAAATATTAAACGAAAATGAAAAGTCATTTAATATTTATGAATGAAATGAATGAATGAAAGGTCATTTTAAAAAGTCTCTATTAGTGTCCTGTGTCTCTATGTCAATTGACTTATAAACCCCAAGAGATGAAAAAATATGATTAATTGACATCTACACATGTTAACATATACCCGTTAGGACCTGATTATGAATGGCCTTCAACGGCCCTCATGCTGTCTCAAAAATGTTGACCGTCAACTACCAGGCACTGTTTAAATACTAGGAACGTCGCTTTATAGTAGCTAGGAATGGCTTTTGGAAGGCAGAAACACCGGAAGCAACGGCTTAAACTGAGTTGGTTTTATTTTTCTCGTATAATTAGAAGTCTAGACGAAGGCAGTCCGGGGCTCGTGCAGTGGCTCCAAGGGGCCACCAGGGACCCTGTCTGCTTCTGCCTTCTCCATGCGGTCCCAAGTTTGCTGCCTCGACTCCGTCAGTGTCTGCATTCCCGGCAGGAACAGGGGAAAGGCCAAAGGAAAATGTGTGTTCCAGAGGACTCCTCAGCCTACGAGCAATCTCTTCCTGTAAAGTTCTACCCGCACAATCTCCACTTACTTCTTCGTACCCATCTCTTGGCCACCTAGCAGCAATACTAAGAAACACAGCATTTTTTGTTTACTTCATTTTCTTTGGTCAGCTGTGTTATTTCATAAACAAAATTGGGGAAAAGAGTACAATTAAAGGCATCCTGGAGTAAGCGGCTAGCAATGCCAGCTGCCCCGAGACTTCTAAGAACCATACTCCCTCAGACCTGTCACTGTAGTTAAGGCAAACAGAAAACCAGAAAGCAAACACACACCCATCGGTAAATACATACCCACTTGCCAGAAACCAACAATGCCAAACAGCTGCAGTAGTAAAATAAGGGGAGACATTAGAGTGACTCAGATGCTACATTGTACCTAGAAGTCAGGGAAGCAGCTGTCCAAAGAGGTGACATTTCAGCTGAATTCTCAAGGAGGAAACAAGCAATCTTGCCAAGATCAATTGCAATTTTACTGATCCTTTGTTGGTTATAATTTAATCCAGGACAAGGAAGCAGTATAACCATGTCTGCCTAGTTCTATAAAATCCAGCTTTCAAGAGGTGGGATAAATCATCCTTAGTTTTCCTAAACATTCTTTCAAAGCTGTGATGAGTCCTTTTCTCCTTTTTGATGCTTTTTAAAATTCTCTCCTCTCTTCTCCCTGACACACAGAGCAAAAGTGATATTGTTCCTGGAAATAATGGTAAATGATCATGAGATGGAGGGGTCAGAGGGCATTGTTTTGTTTTGTTTTTAAAGCTTGGTATAGGCAAATGCAAGAAAAAAATGTTTCCAGAAAATAAACTGGATGCAGGCAATTTATAAGAGAGGGAGTAATTTTAGAGACATTCTGTTCAATCATGAGCCCATCTGGTAAATGTACTAATTTTTAAAAAAATTTTATTGGGGTATAGTGACTTTACACTGTTGTGTTAGTTTCTGCAATACAGCAAAGTGAATCAGTTATATGTGTACATATATCCTCTTGAATGTAGGTTAATATTAAAGAAGATGCATTTTGAGAGCTTGATGTTTTAGCGTCAAGAGGCTGCCGTGTTGGGTGAAACTCTGTGTTATGTTCTGATTCACACACAGCCTTAGAAAGGTTCTCAGGTGCTCAGGTGTTATAAGATGGGCTTCCCTGGTGGCTCAGAGGGTAAAGTGTCTGCCTGCAATGCAGGAGACCTGGGTTCAATCCCTGGGTCGGGAAGATCCCCTGGAGAAGGAAATGGCAACAGATATGTTATTTTTGCATCTAGAAAGTTTGTTGACCATAATTGCAAATTCAAATGCTATCGGATTTATTTTTTCTTGAGACTGGGCTAATGTATGGTCTCCTGCTGCCAGTTCTTTTTCTCCCAATCCTTTTGTGCTATAATAGCACCTTTGTGCAAATTGACAAGTATGGTTCCTAAAACTCTTTCCTACACCCAAATCCTCAGGTGCATCCAAGTCCACTTTCAAGAGAATCATTAAGGAGAAAGGTGGAACAATGTCAGTGAGCACTGGGACTGTAACATGGATATAATATACTACCTTCCGTTACCTTCACCAGTGACTTTTTATGCTTTGTGTGTGTGTGTGTATGTGCTCAGTTGCACAGTCGTGTCCAACTCTGTAACCCCATGAACAGTAGCTTACCAGGCTTCTTGGTCTATGGGATTTTCCTGGCAAGAATACTGGAATAGATAGCTATTCCCTTCTCCAGGGGATCTTCCTGACCCAGGGATCAAACCTGGGTCTTCTGCATTGCAGACAGATTTTTTACCACTGAGCCCACTGGGAAGTCCTATACTTTGCATACAGATGTTTAAAAGGCTTTCCCTTGCATCTCACTTTTTGGTTGCAGTGTTGTGCTGTGTGTTGCTTTCTTTTACCCCTGATGTTACCAAGATTGCCCAGATGATTCAGCACTTCTACAAAACTGCCACGTCAAGATGGTTTTTCATTCTTTATCTGGATGTTTTGGTACTGTGTAAATGCTGCCTAAGTGAAAGATTTTTCTTTTTAATTGTGAAAAATCTGAGTTATAATGATTCAGACCTTTTCATGTTTTTATCACCTACAACTTTTTTTGCTAATAATCTATTTAGAGGAAGTCCCTGCTGCTTATTCAGTTGTATTTGAAACTGCTGACAACAAAACCCTATGCTCTCAATTTCTGAATTCCATAGCTTGTTGATGTAATAATTCTACTCATAGGATAAAGATTTATGATGAAAGATTTTGATAATCAAAATGATTTTTAAATGTTTCTTGAATGGTTTGAAGAAACTGGTCCATGAATACAAAGGAATTACTTGCAAGTACTAGCAACCACTTTCTAAAAAACATTAATATGATGTTAGCATGTCTTGAGGAGAAGGCGATGGCACCCACTCCAGTACTCTTGCCTGGAAAATCCCATGGGCGGAGGAGCCTGGTAGGCTGTGGTCCATGGGGTCACAGAGTCAGACATGACTGAGCGACTTCACTTTCACTTTTCACTTTCATGCATTGGAGAAGGAAATGGCAACCCACTCCAGTATTCTTGCCTGGAGAATCTCAGGGACAGGGGAAGCCTGGTGGGCTGCCATCTATGGGGTTGCACAGAGTCGGACACAACTGAAGTGACTTAGTAGCAGCAGTATGTCTTGAATAAAAATATGGAAGATATGAAATAATGTAATTACTGAATGATTCCAGTTTCCTAAGATGCATTAAAAAACCAGGAAAACACCATATTTATGTATTAAACATTGTAGGATAGAAGTTTGAGTTATTTTTACTTTCTTATTTTGGTTTTACTTGCAAAGTTTAAGTTCTTTTTACATGGAACAGGTAAAGGCAATGTTTTTTCTTTTTTTTTTGCCGAACCGAAGCTTGTAGGGTCTTCGTTCCCCAACCAGGGATCGAACCCATGCTCCCTGCGCTGGAAGCACAGAATCCTAACCACTGGACCACCAGGGAATTTCCTAAAAGCAATTTTTAAATGAATACACATTCAACGAGGACAGAGTGCATGAAGAAGAAAGAACATCAGCTTAGGAACTGAGCAGATGTGGGTTTGAATCCAGTGGGTTACTGACTGCACATGCAACCTAAACCTCTAAGCTTCAACATCTCTCCTGGATAAGTTCAGGGAGAGGGAAGAGTGTTTCTCTAAAGCTGTGCCTTTTTCAATAAAAATAAAGATGAAGGGTCAAAATAACAGTTGTTAATGAATCCTAATAAGAAGATGGCAGAGGAATCTGTGAGAAAGCACAATCTCTCACGGTTAAAGTGAAGACATGGGGATGTCCGCACTCCCCAAACCAACATCAGCACAGGCTCACTATCAGTGTTTCCAGACTGCTTCTAGAACCTACCTACCCTCCTTCTATAATATGAGAATGAAAATGCATACTCCATCCGGATCAAGAGAAGATGCCAGTAAAATAATTCACATTGCAGGCACTCAGAATTGCTGTATTCTAATGTTCGTTTCGGTCACCCCCAATTGAAAGGAAAGAAGGGCTAGAACATCAAAATTACCATTGGTGCTGAGATGGCAGCTGTAGGTATTCAGAAGTCTATTTTAGCAGACTTCCCTCCAGTTGGAAAACAAAACAGGCATAACTAGCTTGACTTTGTCTCTTTATCTCTTTCCATTTAAACACAGATATCCTGTTGTGATAACCTTTGACACTCTATTTCACGGTGATGGTAAATAACAACTGCCCTCATTTTGTAGTGTCGTTCCTGGTTAAACAGTGCCATTAATTACTGAACATAAAAGTTGAAGTTTTTGTGAATAGAAGGAAATGTCACTTGAACTCCTTTGCTTTGTTCACTAAATTTATTTGAAGGCTTGGGTGGTTTAAGAGGCTTAGAGAGAATTATTGGATTGTGGATCTGTCATTGGGAATGGTCCCTGCACTGACAATAAGAACCAGTCCATTTAGGGGCCAGGGTGAACTATTTCAGAGACTTACAGAGCTTCCTGGGAAATCGGAGTTCACAGTAAAATTAAGAAATTAGTGAAATTAGGAAATCAACTTTCGGATGCTCACAAGCTACCTTAATTTGGTTAGGAAATGTAGCTTGGTTTACCTTTTTGACTGTATTAAAAAATGATACTCTTTGTTATTGAAACAGTGTTAGAGAACTTTGCAAAAGAATGAGTTTAAAATCATTATGTTGGTCACTTTGTAGAAAGTCTTGGAAATTGTTTTACCATAAATTTCTGTATTGATCAGAACTTTGAGTTAGAGCTTCTGCCACCTTTCATCTTTGATAGTGTCATTCTTTGTCAGTATTTCTTAAATAAGGAAAAGTCTGGGATTATATAACACCTTTTACTGAAAGTTATTTAATTTTGTTTTCCTATAAGCAGTTCTTTTTTCTTGACTTACATTTTAATTTCAGCAATTATTTTTATTTCAAGTTGATTTTTTTTTAAGTGAATTTGATGATATTGCATGTGTCTTTTCAAATTAGTGTTTTTGGGGGGTTTTGGTATATTCTAGGAGTGGAATTGCTGGAATGTTCTACTTTTAGTTTTTGAATAAACCTCCATATTTCTTTCCACAGTGGCTGTGTCAGGATGATTTTCAATTTACTCCCAGCCTTTTTAAAACTTAGCTTTTTGTAAAATGTAAATAAACTGCTAGGTGATGGGACCCTAAAATTTGAGAATTGGAAAGGGCCTTTTCTGTCCCATCTTTTCCATTAGTTAGATGATTACTATGTGCTCAGTCACCTAGTCGTGTCCAACTCTTTGCAGCCCCATGGACCATAGCCCACCAGGCCCCTCTGAAATGGGATTTCCCAGGCAAGAATACTGCCATTTCCTCCTCCAGGGGATCTTCCTGACCCAGGGATCGAACCTGCGTCTCTTCTGTCTACTGCATTGGCAGGCAGATTCTTTACCACTGAGCCACCCGGGGAAGCCCTTCCCCTTCCCTCCCCAGGTTTCCCACCTCATCTCCCTGGTGGCTCAGATACTAGAGAATCTGCCTGCAATGCGGGAGATCTAGGTTCCATCCCTGGGTCAGGAAGATCCCCTGGAGAAGGAAATGGCAACCTATTCTAGTATTCTTGCCTGGAGAATTCCAGGACTGAGGAGCCTGGTGGGCTACAGTCTATGGGGTCACAAAAAGTCAGACACCACTGAGCTTCTGAGCACACTTTTCCCCCTACTTCATCTATTTTGTATTATAAATTTATTTTCAAAGTGGTGTTAACTTCTGCACATCAGGTCTTGACATAAGCATAAGGAAATATTTAAGACTTTGGAATTTTAAAAAAGAGATGACTGGATAGTCTTTCAGCAGAATACTGATACCTCTGGGGATCTCGTACCCCTACAGGAACACACATTTTTATCTGTGACTAAGCTATTTTACAAGTCCATTGAGCTAAAATTCAACTTGAAAACTATTTTAGTTGACCAGAACAATTCAGAGTTTGATGAGGAAACTAGTAATACAAATAATTCTTGTCCATAGACAAGCAAAGAGTGTCCCGTGAACAGTCTATTGATTTTCCTCTCGTTGTGGAAGAAGACAGCTTTGTATCCATTTGTAAATTTATTTTAGCATTCCCATCTATACATGTCTCTTCTCTTTGACTTCTTCTTTGAATGAGTTGTCACATTTCACTGATAGTGAAATAAAATATTTACAAGGTATTCCTTTCCTTGTGGCTCAGCTGGTAAAGAATCCACCTGTAATGCAGGGGACCTGGGTTCAATCCCTGGGTTGGGAAGATCCCCTGGAGAAGGGAAAGGCTACCCACTCCAGTATTCTGGCCTGGAGAATTCCATGGACTGTATAGTCCATGGGGTCACAAAGAGTCAGACACTACTGAGTGACTTCCACTTTCACTTCACCCTTCGTATCTAAGGAGAGTCATGCCTTTACCTTTTTGTGAAAATTATCCTTTAACCTAAGGTATTATACAAATGGCCACTGAATCATAGAAAACCTCTTATCATTCTCCCTAGGCTTATAGATAGAGAGTTAGGCTCACAGAAACTCAGAGTATTATATACAGGCAATAAACTGCCGACCTGGACTTGAATCCTGTCCACTCACTTCCTAAACTGTTGTTTTGTTCTATCCCTTAGCACTGCCTTCTTATTGAGAAACAGATTTTTATGCATTAAAAGATTGCTTTTAGCTTTATGTTCCAGTTGATGCTGATATTCAAAGTCATTACTTGTTATCAAAAAAAAAGGATACCCCATAATCTTGAGATTCATAATAAATTTGATTTATACAGTCTCACACCTCAGCTTTGTCTTTCTAACTGCTAGGTTTCTCTGTTCTGCTTTGGTGGGGATGTTTTTCTTGGCTTTGCATCAAATGATACCATATTTCTGAAAGCTTCGGTTGGTCTCATTTAAGGTATGCATTAAATTGCATACGTGGCTACTCCCTCTCAGTTCTCGCTCAGGTCTTCTGATTATTCGAGAAGAAAGCCTCAATGTAGTGGCTGTGAGCCTTTCACATCTCTCTCATTCTTGCTACTCTCCTACAACAAAGAGAGCCTCAGAGCTTCCCCAGCACGGTCAATACTTAATTATTTTTGTTTGTTTTTATTGTCCTTATTTAACGGTTATCTTTTATTTATGGAAAATTATTCTGTTTTGAATTTGCCTTAGTAGTATAAAACTTCTCTTAAAATAGATTGCTGTCAAAAATAGGTTGCAATAACAGTTATGAACTCAGTTCAGTTCAGTTGCTCAGTTGTGTCTGACTCTTTGTGATCCCATGGACTGCAGCACACCAGGCTTCCCTGTCCGTCACCAACTCCCAGAGCTTGCTCAAATTCATGTCCATCGAGTCAGTAATGCCATCCAACCATCTCATCCTCTGTCGTCCCCTTCGCCTCCTACCTTCAGTCTTTCCCAGCATCAGGGTCTTTTCCAATGAGTCAGTTCTTCACAACAGGTGGCCAAAGTATTGGAGTTTCAGCTTCAGCATCAGTCTTTCCAGTGAACATTCAGGACTGATTTCCTTTAGGATTAACTGGTTTGATCTTCTTGCAGTCCAAGGGACTCTCAAGAGTCTTCTCCAACACCACAGTTCAAAAGCATCAATTCTTCGGTGCTCAAGTTTTTTTATAGTCCAACTCTCACATCCATACATGATCACTGGAAAAACCATAGCATTGATTAGGTGGACCTTTATCAGCAAAGTAATGTCTCTGCTTTTTAATATGCTGTCTAGGTTGGTCATAGCTTTTCTTCCAAGGAGCAAGTGTCTTTTAATTTCACAGCTGTGGTCACCATCTGCAGTGATTTTGGAACCCCCAAAAATAAAGTCAGCCACTATTTCCATTGTTTCCCCATCTATTTACCATGAAGTGATGAACTAGGAGATGGCAAATACCATGACTCTTATTGTTGTTCAATCACTAAATCGAATCTCTTTGTGACCCCATGAACTGCAGCATGCCAGGCTCTCCTGTCCTTCGCTATCTCCCAGATTGCTCAGATTCATGGCCATTGAATCGGTGAAATTATCTAACCGTCTCATCCTCTGCCACCCTCTTCTCCTTTTGTCATCAATCTTTCTCAGCATCAGGGTCTTTTCCAATGAGTTTTACGAGGCCTCAAATTTAGGATGGAGAAGAGTCTTTGGAGGTGAAAATCCAGATGAAAAACAGTCAGCTGTGTATTAAGTAAGTGGCCTTGGGTCGATTACCACCTCTAGGAACCTAGCCATCAAACTGAGAACACTACCATCTACCTCCCAGAGTCATTGTGACAAAGGAATAAGATGATACAGGTGACTATAAGCTCCCCAGAGTACACCTAGCTTATCTTTTTAATCCTTCAGCTTCGCACACAGTCCTTAGCACACAGGACTTAATTAGAGCCTCGTTTGCTTCTTTCTTTCTGTGATGATACTTGGTGTTCTCACATGATTCCCTGTGTTATTATAAAGTAGAGAGTATACCATATGAACACATGAAATACATACAAGCATTTCCAGTCTTTCATTTCCCCCACAATTATCAAAGCTGTATGTGGTCAGTGTACACATTGTATACGCTGTGCCCAGAATACACATTTGAAACATACGAAAAGACAATAAAGCAAATAAAAAAGGCCTCCCTCAAATTCCACCTCCCTGTACACACACACACACACACACATCACGCATCAAAGTCAATCATTCTTAACTTGTCAAAATTCAGTGTTTCTATAATTAAAAAAATATATATATATGTATATGTGTGAGTGCTCGTGTGCACTCAGTTTCGTCCAGCTCTTTGCGACTCTGTGGACTGTAGCCCGCCAGGCTACTACTGTATACACAGTTTTGCAACCAGTTATCTTCACTTAACATTAGATCATCAGCCTTTTACTTGGTGTTACGGAATTCTTTTCCCTCAGCACCATTTTTGATGTTTCCCCGCAGTAGGGCCTTGCTTTTGCGCTCATCGTGGGATCTGCCGAGAGAACGTCAACCTGTGAACCCTTGGGTAGAAATGTTCCCAGATGAACCAATCAGACAGCTTGGAGGGAGCTCATGGCTGTTTTCGGGGGCAGGTCAGGAAGAGGAGATGCAGGGTGGTGGGTAGGAAAGGAGCCATGGAGACAGCTTCACCTGCACAAACTGGATTGGGCAGTCCTGAGCGAGGAGCCGGTCGCCTTGGTGACGCTGGGAGCCCACCCATTAATCTCGCGCTCCCTCTGCTGGCCTCCGCGAACACATTCGCTGCGTAATGCTTTGAGCCGAGTCCATTGAAATCGCCTGTGATGGACAGACGAGGAACGGCCACCCTTTATGCAATTTTTATAAGGACAAAGTTTACAGCAACACTGATGGATTGACTGATTGTGCTTATTCGGTTGAAACAAATGAGAATCCGCAACCCCCCTCCCGTCTCCTCCCCAGAGTAATGCAATTCTAAAGGTCTCCCCTTTCCTTTTCAAGATTCTTATTATCCTCCTGCCAGGTCTCCGGTGATCTCTTCGGTTGTTTTTCTTAACTGTATTTTGCCGTTGCTTTTCTCGGCTTTTCCACCGCCTTGCCCCGCCCCACCCCCTCGCTGGTGCCATTTGTGAATAAGAAAGTAAAACCCTGCCTTTGCCTTGCAAAGCACAACTCCAGTCAGCTGCTCTAATCGTGCAGCCTCTTATTTCTCCATTTGGGCTTAATTCAAAGCTGTAAAAAGCTTTCAAAATAGGTGTGCGCTCTCCTTGACAGTTGTGATAAAACAATGCCTCCAATAAAGAGAAAGCAAGACACATTTGCAATTTCCTTTTCCATAATTTATAGTGATTTAGCTCCCCCCATCAGGAGATAAGAATTTCTTTGGGAACAATTTTCTTTTAATAACACCATCTGAAGCAGCAAACATTTCTTTTGCAGTCATTAGAGCATGTAGCCTACAAAACAGTTACTGAAGATTGAAGTAGGATTTAGAGAGTGGCTGTCTGCATCACATAAATAAACAATGAGAGACCTGACCATTTCATTACAGAACTTAAATAATCAGTACAGATGGTCAGCTGCAGCATGACGCATGCATAACCTATTTAAAAGACAGCATTGTAGGGGCAGGAGAATTAATGTACTCCCAGTGCCATTCATTCACGCTACTTGAGTTCCTTCTTTTGCAGTAAGCACCAAAGCCTGGGTCAGGCAAATTATTGCAGGCAGTAATGCAGACACATGAGAAGATAAGGGGATTGTTGAACGATGAGAGGACAGAGACTAAAATTAGCTTAAGGATTTATGGCTCCAAGCTTAGCCTAATGAATGTTATGTACTTTGATCCTACTCAGTGAGTTGCAAGTGACCAAAAAACCAAACCAAAACAAAAATTAAACTACACCCCAAAATGTAATTTTTCAATCTTATTAGTTCATGTAACTAAGAAGTTCAGAGCTTTAGATATAGCTGGTTCTAGACACTTAGAACCATCAATAAGGCTGTCAATTCTGCTCCCTTCCCTGTTGGCTTCCTTTCCAGCATGACATCCCTGACGGTCTCCACATGTATTAACACCTTCAAACCCAATGGAAAGAGATTCTTCATCATTGCCCATAATCGGGCAAGATCATGGATTACATCTCTTTGACCAGTTTTGAATATGTGCATTTTCTGAACCAATCATTGTGTCCAGAAGAAAAACATGTTTTGATGGAGTCCTTCCACTGAGCCATGAGTGTGTGTGTGTCAGGGCAGGGGTAGGGGAGGTGACAGAGGGGCAGAGCAGGAGAAAACAGGGTTTGTACGTTGCACTACCAAAACAAGTAGAGAGGTGAGGTGTTTGTACGTAACACTACCAAAACCAGGGAGGAGGTGAGTGGCCCTTCAAGGGAAAACCTACATGCTATTAGCAGATGATGGTGAAGGGATGTTGACAAGGCAAAAGAGATGTCTGACCCTTTAACAAATGCAATGTAGAAAGGAACATTCACTAGAACCTTCACATAAATTAAGTTAATACACAGGATGGAGCCTACATCAACACTGGGAAATGTCCTCAAGTCTATGTATTTGCCTGTGGAGTTCCAAGTTACGTTTGTTACCAGGACGAAATAACACGTGTTCTTAACAGGTAAAAACAATCTTGCTGGCATCTTTTCTATGCTCCCACCAATGTTTGCTGGCTTTTACATTTCCCATTTTCTCAAATGAAAGAAGAGTATCTTAGAGTACCCCATCCCTCAGTCTGTTGAATTAACCAAAATATGTTCCAGCCCTTTTGAGAATCCTGGCGCTGAAAGGGTCAACTGAATGTAAATAAGGCATGGCTGACCTAACAGGTTCCAGACTGCTAGGCCCCTGTTACTTCTTTGGAAATGTTTCTTTCTTTTAACTTGTGCTCAGAGCCATTTACTTGTGGTTATTCTGGTTGTGCCACAATCTCTCTGGAATGTCTTATTCGTTGACAGACTATAGAAATACTAAAAGGAACTGTTGTTACATTTCAGTCTAGAGACAGAACACACACACATAAATGAGTACAGATAAAACCACTGAATCTGAATGAGATGGATGGATTGTATAAATATCAATTTCCTGGTTGTGATATTGTTCTATAATTTTGAAAGATATTACCATTGGGAGGAGGAACACAGGATCTCTCTGTATAATATTTTTTACAGCTGCATATGCATCTATAATTATCTAAAAAGTTCTTTTACAATTTTTTTTAAATAAAGATACCATAAGACCAACAAACAAAACAACCACCAAAAAAAAAATGTAGAAAAAAGTTGGCATCTTAATGATAACAAGGTCTGATGTTGGAAGTAACCTTAACCTTCTCTCAAGGTTACTTGACGAAGCAAGTACTTAAAATGTTTTTTCAAAGAAAGGTGTGAATGTGCCCTTATCTTCATGGACTGAAATTACTGAAGCCCTAGGCTAAGTTAAGAATACGCTATACTTGGTTTTGGAAAGAGTTTGGTCACAAGTTCTATAAATATGTATTCTTTCAACAAATACTTATTTTTTTTTTCAGTTTTCTTTTTTTAAAAAAACAAGGTAAAATTAAAACAATACACAGTTAAAACAAAACTAACCTTTTAAAAAGAAACAATTGTGCAGCATTTAGTAATATACATTCATAATAAGCTTGTGCGACAACAGCTTCCCTTGTGGCTCAGCTGGTAAAGAATCTGCCTGCAATGCGGGAGACCTGGTTTCGACCCCTGGGTTGGGAAGATCCCCTGGAGTAGGGAAAGGATACCCACTCCAGTATTCTGGCCTGGAGAATTCCATGGACTGTATAGTCCATGGGGTCCCAAAGAGTCAGACACGACTGAGCAACTTTCACTTCACTTCACTTCACAACCACCATTTCTATCCAACTCCATCCATGTTTGTTATACCAAAATAAAACCCCATACTCGTCAAGCAGTTATTCTCCATCTCTCCTTCCTCCCCTGCCTCCTCTAGCCTCTGGCAACCATCAATCTACTTCCTATTTCTACAGATTAACTGTTTCTGGATACTTCACAAGACAGAATTATAAATATGTGATCTTTTGTATTTGATTTGACATAGCATTGGCGCAGGAGGAGAA
Source organism: Bos mutus (assembly GCF_027580195.1). NCBI lineage: Eukaryota > Metazoa > Chordata > Mammalia > Artiodactyla > Bovidae > Bos > Bos mutus. Next base: position 35,561,795 of record NC_091638.1, on the reverse strand, counting down.
GGGGATGACAGAGGATGAGATGGCTGGATGGCGTCACGGACTTGATGGACATGAGTTTGAGTGAACTCCGGGAGTTGGTGATGGACAGGGAGGCCTGGAGTGCTTCGATTCATGGGGTCGCAGAGTCGGACACAACTGAGTGACTGAACTGACTGATTCAGCATAATATTTTGCTATGGAAAACATTCATCCATATCAGAGCACATATCAGTGTTTCACTCTTTTTCCTGGTCAAATAATATTCTGTTTTACAGATATAGCACATTTTCTTCATCCATTCAACAGCTGATGGAAATTTGAGTTGTTTCCACCTTTTAGTTATAGTGCCACTATAACATTGGTATACAAGTTTTTGCTTGAACATCTGTTTTCAGTTCTTTTGGGTATATACCCAGGAGTGAAATTGCTGGGTCACATAATAATCCTCTATCTAACTTAACAAATACTCATTGAGCAGCTACAGTATTCTCTGTAATGTCCTAAGTACTGACAACACAATATTGAACCTAGGAGATACCCTGCTCTCCTGGGTACCTACTAGCAAAGAGATAATAAACAGTAAGCTGGAGAGGTGCATAACTTGTGGTATAAAATGAAAATGAAGGTCTTCTTGGAAAAAAAAAAAAGTTAGAATCCCAAGACAGTGACAGCAGAGCATTAAACCACATGGAGAACCCGAATAAACACGGGATTCCAAGAGAACTTACGTGTCACTCATGCTGAAGCTGATCCTGACAACAAAAACATAAGTATGGTCATTTCAGCTGCCAAGCACCCACAAGTACATGAAATGGGGATACTTGATGAGCAGCAACAAGCAGGAATGTGTGAGCTACTTAGTATAGGTGGTGGGGAAGGGCCTTTCTGAGGTTATATTCAAGCTCAGACCTGGATGATAAAAAGGAAACAGTTTATCTCCATCTAAGGGCAGAGCAGCCAAGCAGATGGAATAGACTGAACAAAGGCCCCAAGGCGTAAATGCTCTTGGTGTAGTTAAAGAACCAAAACAACAGAATCAGGCCACTGTGGCTGGAGCCTGTGACTTCAGCATGTGTTGAAGTATGATTTCTAACCATACGTTCCTGGAAGAGGGCCCCCGAGTTTTTACAATTCTACTCAGTAAAAACTGGGACCTGTTTTTGGAGTGAAGGCAGTGAAGCTTGGTAACTTTAGACTCTGGACCCATCATTCTCAATGAACAGAACGTGGCACACCACTGCTCCCCAGGTCCTTCTCAGCGGGGGCCGGGGTGGGGGTCAGATTTCACTGCATGTGTAAAATGTACTCTGCTTCACAGAGAATTTGTGGTTGTCTGTAGGAGTGCTAAGCTGAGGGGTGGCAGGATGTTGTGTGTATGGAGAATGTGATGCAAGTCAATGTTAAGAAGCATACCATAATGCCAACCAGGGTCAAAGACCATCTCCTGGGATGGACTAGAAGAGGAGTCTCTAAGTGCAGAGTCGTGGGGGGAAGGAGGCTGAACTAAGGCCAAGAGCACAGAGTGACTTCTGTGCACACTCTCATACAAACCACCCAGACACGGGAGTGGATGCTGCGTTGCCATCATTGCTGAGGGCTTCTGTGTCCCTTCATCCCTCACAACATGCCTTCAAAAGTTCAGTACTCATAAAGTTCTGGAAACTGGGAAAATGTGGAGAACATGATGCCAGACAGCATTTACAAGCGCTAAGTAGGTGAAACAGTCAGACATCTGGCTGACCTAGCAGTTCTTTCTGCAACTGGGGAAGCCCTGGCCCAAGAAGTAGGGTTTACACCCAAGCCAAGAAGTTTCTGGAGCCATGAGGGCAGGATGGGTGACTCAGAGAGGTGATGCAGTCCAAAAGGAATATTTTAGGAATTACTGTAAAATCAGTGGTTTAAAAAACTGAGCTAATAAAGTTGGAGACTGGGGGCGTGGTGGGAAACCTGTATGCGCCAAGTCTTCCCGTAGCATGCTAGTACTAGAAACTGAGAGAGAACAGCAATGAGTATCATCTAAGAGGAGAAAATGAAGATATCAGATCACAGAAACGATCAGGAGGCAGTATAAACACTTCTCGGGATTTTCATGAATAAATATTTCCTAGTTCTTTTTGGTTAGATAAACACTTTGTTATCTTAGATCATGCTCGGACAGATAAATGTGATCATATTCATTTTAAAGGACACTGCTTCAGTCATTTGAAGTGGTTGTAACAAACTACCACAGACTGGATGTCTTAAACAACAAATATTTATTTCTCATAGTTCTGGAGGCTGGAATTCTAGGGACAGGGTGACAGCATGGTTGGGTTTGGTGAGATCCTTCTTCTAGGTGGAAAGATGGATTTTTCACTGTATCCTCACATGGTGGAAAGATGATGAGAGAGCTGTCTCAGGTCCCTTTTATAAAGGATCTAATAAATGGGACGCTAATCTCATTCATGAGGGCTCCATCTTTGGGAACTAATTACCTTCCCAAAGTCCCTCCTCCCCCAACTAATAGTATCACACTAAGGATAGAATTGCAACATATGAATTGGGTGGTGGGGTGTAAAGTATACAAATAATGTAGCTCATTGCTGATCATGTCCTTAGGTACATACTGAGTCACATCTGACTCGTTGCAACCCCATGGACTGTAGCCCATCAGGCTCCTCTGTCCATGGGATTCTCCAGGCAAGGATACTGGAGTGTGTTGCCATTTCATCCTCCAGGGATCTTCCCAACCCAAGGGTTGAACCCATGCCACCTACATCTCTTACATTGTCAGGCAGATTCTTTACCACTGAACCGCTTGGGAAGCCCATTGCTGGCCATATCAGGTTCCAAAGTGTACTTCATATTCAGTACATCTGTGGAAGTACCAACCAGTGAGAATGTTCTGCGTGGTTTCAGCCATGTCCGGGCATCCAGTTATAAGATAGTCCTTAGTAATATACAAAATTCCAAATTCCCTTGCCTTTTTGACAGGCATTGCTGACTCAGCATTCCATTCAGATCGTGAAACACATACCTTTTTTTTTTTTAATACTCATCATTTGGCAGTTTTTTTTTTTTCCTTTGAAAGTGAGGTACCTAGGCAAAATGTTATATTCTCATTTTAAGCTAAATATAACCTCTCCAGATGGAAATTGAAACTAGAAAATGTGCTATCTTATTTTAATTCTTTTTTTCCCCTTTCTCCTCTATGATCATAGAAGAAATTCACTGAAAACCAGCTAAGTAAAAAAATATTCCCCACGTTTATTTTTCCCAGCCTGAGTAAAATTTGAAAGTTAAGTCACTTCTTTATAAACCAGAACTCTGAAAATATATTTTTTGTAATTGTTTTGGGAAAAGGTGACGTTATAATAATAATAATAATGTTCTGCAAAGATAACGTTATCTTTTGTATGATTGAAATTTAATCTGAGAACATTAACTTCCTATGATTTGTTTTAATAGGAAAGGTAGACTATTATGCACTTTTCACTTTTGAGAACTTTTAATTTAAAAACTGAATAATAATTTCACCTTTCTTTTAAAAAATATGTATATATGTTCAATTCACTTCAGTCGCTCAGTCATTTCCGACCTTTTCTGACCCCATGGACTGTAGCACACCAGGCTTTCCTGTCCATCACCAACTCCTAGAGCTTGCTCAAACTCATGTCCATTGAGTTGGTGATGCCATCCAACCATCTCATCCTCTGTTGTCCCCTTCTCCTCCCGCATTCATTCTTTCCCAACATCAGGGTTTTTTCCCATGAGTCAGTTCTTTGCATCACGTGGCCAAAGTATTGGAGTTTCAGCTTCAGCATCAGTCCTTCCAATGAATATTCAGGACTGATTTCCTTTAGGATGGACTGGTTGGATCTCCTTGCAGTCCAAGGGACTCTCAAGAGTCTTCTCCAACACCACAGTTCAAAAGCATCAATTCTTTGGCGCTCAGCTTTCTTTATAGTCCAACTCTCACATCTATACATGACCACTGGAAAAACCATAGCTTTGACTAGATGGACTTTTGTCAGCAAAGTAATGTCTCTGCAGTGATTTTGGAGCCCAAGAAAATAAAGTCTCTCACTTTCTATTGTTTTCCCATCTATTTGCCATGAAGTGATGGGACTGGATGCCATGATCTTAGTTTTTTGAATATTGAGTTTTAGGCCAGCTTTTTCACTCTCCTCTTTCACCTTCATCAAGAGGCTCTTTAGTTCCTCTTCACTTTCTGCCATAAGGGTGGTGTCATCTGCATATCTGAGGTTATTGCTATTTCTCCCGGCAATCTTGATTCCAGCTTCTTCCAGCCCAGCGTTTCTCATGATGTACTCTGCATAGAAGTTAAATAAGCACAGTGACAATATACAGCCTTGACGTACTCCTTCCCCAATTTGGAGCCATTCTGTTGTTCCATGTCGAGTTCTAACTGTTGCTTCTTGACCTGCATACAGATTTCTCAGGAGACAGGTCAGGTGCTCTGGTATTCCCATCTCTTGAAGAATTTTCCACAGTTTGTTGTGATCCACACAGTCAAAGGCATAGTCAATAAAATAGAAGTAGATGCTTTTCTGGAACTCTCTTGCTTTTTTGATGATCCAAAAGCAAGGAGAAGACTCTTGAGAATCCCTTGGACTGCAAGGAGGTCCAACCAGTCCATCCAAAAGCAGACCAGTCCTGAATATTCATTGGAAGGACTGATACTGAAGCTGAAACTCCAATACTTTGGCCATGTGATGCAAATAACTGACTCATGGGAAAAAACCTGATGCTGGGAAAGAATGAAGGTGTGAGGAGAAGGGGACGACAGAGGATGAGATGGTTGGATGACATCACTGACTCCATGGACATGAGTTTGAGCAAGCTCTGGGAGTTGGTGATGGGCAGGAAAGCCTGGTGTGCTGCAGTCCATGGGGTCGCAAAGAGTCGGATATGACTGAGCGGCTTAACTGAACTGAATCAAACTAATCACATGAACCACAGCCTTGTGTACATATGTATTTACCTGCAAAAAATAAATTATAAAAGAGTATATCCCAAAATGCATGTAATCATCACCTCTAAGGGTGAGATAAGGTGTGATTCTTTTCTTTTTTATATTTTCACATTTTTTTTAACAATGTTATGTTAAGTCACTTCAGTCATGTCCGGCTCTTTGTAACCTCATGGACTATAGCTTGGCCAGGTTCCTCTGTCCATGGGATTCTCCAGGCAAGAATACTGGAGTGGATTGCCATGCCCTTCTCCAGGGGATCTTCCCAACCCAGAGATCAAACCCACATCTCTCATGTCTTCTGCATTGGCACGGGGCTCTTCACCACTAGTGCCGCCTGGGGAGCCCTCTGAAACCGTACAGCTGTCTACAAAAGCAGGACACTCAGGACAATCCTGCTCAGGACACTCTTGGCTGCAGAAGTAGACACGTCCCCGGCACACCAGCTCTACACACGGCTCCAAAACCACACATGTGTGGGCACGCTCCGTGGGGGACCAGGCTGACTGGCTCTCATGCGAAGACCTGGAGAACATTGCATAAGAAGGTTCTCCTGGGGACAGGACATGCATCCTGACCAAGCAGGCCCAAGTTCAAGGCTTCCTGGCCTAGACCATAGACCTGGGCTTCCAGAGCTGCCTCTGCAAAGCCAGGGGTCCTTCTGAGTGCCCCACTGGCACATCCACCTGGCGCCTCCCTCAGTAGACAGAGAGCCAGCTCTCCAGGGAGTCTTGATGCCAGCAGTCACTAGGGGTGATGATTAAGGAAGCCCCCAGCAGCTTCCCTGGGTTACGTCATTCACCTAATGATTATTTAGTCTGTCCTTTTTTTTTCTGGCGTCACCATTAAACATTAGTTCCCCAACCAGAGATGGAACCCATACCTCCTGCCTTGGATGCACGGAATATTAACCAGTGGGCCGCCAGAGAAGTCCCTAGTCTGCCCTTCCTTGTGCCCAGGTGTGTGATGGAGTGCTGAGTACGCTGTGATGCTGTCACCTGTAATCACTGTCATTGTGGCCCTCACAGCAACGAAGATATAGAAGCAGACTGGGTTCAAGTCAGCCTGACCCACAGCTCCATTCTGTCTGTCAGCCCCAAATAACAAGTGTGGTGTCAACAAGCTAGGGGCCATGCTGGTCTACTCTGCTGGGTGATAAGGCAAGGAGGGGGAAGACAAAAACGAAAGGTGTTGGGACAAGGGCTCAGATTGTGTACACTCTCAGCTGACAAACTGTGCTATGTGGGAAAGCACTATATTTAAAAGATGTCAATGACTTCCTGCTCAGCAAAGGAATCAGCATGGTGATGCTATCCTATGGGATGGGATAAAATACATGGAAACCACAAATCTGATGTCCAAGTGTATTAGAAACTCCTACAACTCAATAGCAAGATAACTGAAAACTTGATTAAATGGGCTAAGGACTTGAAGACACTTTTCTGCAAAGAAGACAAACAGACAACTGACAGGCAGATGAACAAGTGCTTAACATCACTAATTATCTGCTGCTGCTGCTAAGTCGCTTCAGTCGTGTCCGACTCTGTGCGACCCCACAGACGACAGCCCACCAGGCTCCCCCGTCCCTGGGATTCTCCAGGCAAGAACGCTGGAGTGGGTTGCCATGGGAAATGCAAATCAAAACCATAATCAGGTCTCACCTCACACCTGCCAGGATGGCTGTTTTCAAAAGAGGCAGCAAATGTTGGCGAGGAGGTGGAGGTTGTGGCCAGGGTGGGAAGGCTTGCACACTGCTGGTGAGAATGTAAGCTGATGCACCCACTATGGAGAACAATATAGAGATTCCTCAAAAAAGTTAAAAAAATATATATATATAGAGCTACTATGTGATCCGGCAATCCCAACTCTGGGTATCTGATCCAAAGAACTGCAATCAGAGTCTCAAAGAGAAATTAACATTTCCATGTTCAAAACAGCAGTATTCACAATAGATAAGGTGTGGAAGCAACCTAAAAGTCCATTGACAGATGAATGAATAAAATCAATGTGGTATATACACATGGGGGAATACTATTGATAAAAAAAAAACTGCAATATGCAACAGCATGGATGAACCTCAAGGATATTATGCTAAATGAAATAAGCCAGCTACAGAAAGACAAATACTACATGACCCTGCTTATTTGAGATATGTAAAATAGTCAAATTTAAAAATCAAAGAAGGGTGGTTGCTAGGGGCTGGGAGTGAGGGATACAGGGAAATACTCATCAACAGGCATTAACTTTCAGTTAGGGAAGATAAATAAGCTCTAGAAATGCTGTATAACATTGTCAGCCTAAAGTCAACAATAATGTACATGTAAAAATGTGGTAAGAGGGTAGATTTCATGTTAAGTATTCCTATCAAAGTGAAATAAATATTAAAATGCATCAGTGGCTGTTAGTTTATGAGGATTAAGGGAGGAATCCTTAACGTGGTTTTTATATTGTTAAAGACGCTGACCCTTGGTTACCTGATCTCGTTCTGACCCTCCCTGCTCCCTGCTCCTGGCAACTGTTGTGTTCACTCGCTTCTTCCAGCTTGAAAAGCTTACACATTGTCTTCCCTTGTGCCTCAAATATTCTCCTCTTTATGTGTCCCACTCTTCTCTACTCGCCCTTCAGATCTCCTCAGGGCAGTCTTGCCTGACCACTCAGATAAAATCAAATATCCCCCACGGAGGAACCGGATGGGAGGAACCCCCACAGGACCTCTCCAGGGTAGCACTTATATCATTGGCACGTTAACATTTATCTGTGTGATTTCGGTATCTGTTTTCTCAAATGCACAAGGGGCTTCTTAAAGGGCAGAGTATGCCTCTTCTCTCTTCTCTGAGCACACTTTTTAATGTTTCTGCTACTTTTGTCCCTGCATTGCAGGTAGACTCCTGCATTGCGGGTGGATTCTTTACTGACTGAGCCACCAGGGAGGCCCTTAACTCATAAAGGTAGTGCTAAATATATATTTGTTGAATGAGTGAAAGAATGGATGAACTGATGGAGTTGAAGTGTTGGCAAGTATAAAACAGGGCATTTAACCAAGTCATAGAACCAAGTAACCAAGTCTGTTTTTTGCTTATCCTTGGCTCCCTATTATCTAGCTCAGTGCTTAAGAGACCAGTTACCTAAGTCCAGGTTTCTTAAACTTTAATGTTCATATGAGTCCCTCAGGGTTCTTATTACAGCGCAGTTTCTGATTCACTAGATCTGAAGAGGAGCCTGTGATTCTGCATTTCTAAGAAGTTCCTAGATGATGTTGAGGCTGCTGGTTCAAGGACCACTCTTTATCAAGGCTTGTTGATAAAAAAAAAAATTAATCGATAGTCAATCTAAGAAAGAAATGGAACATTTTATTCAGGCCAATCAGAGGATTATAACCCAGGAGACAGTTGTTCAGGAACTTCTGAGGACTGTTCCACCCATTAGAGGTCAAACCACATTTATATAAGTTTTTGAGACAAACTAGTATATTTTTATACATTAAAATAAAACTAGTAATGGGTCACTGTAACCCCTTACAGAATTGAGAAAGGAATGTCATCTCCTAAAGGGTGTTACCTTGCTGGGGGAAGAAATTGCTTCTTCTTCTTTTTTTTTTTTGACTAGTAGGCATTCCTGAGTCTTCTTAGGGGATCTAGTTAAGGTACAATGCACACTAAAGGGAGAGGGTTAGGAGCTCAAAAGATAGAGAAAATTTTATGTTAAGTTCTTTTCTTGCCCTACCTTAAAAATTATTTCGTTTCATTAGCTCTAAGCAATATACAATATAGATCTTCCTTGACTTAATAATGAGTTTATATCTGATAAGCCCATCATAACTGAAAAATATTATACGTTGGAGATGCATTTAATGTATCTAACTTGCTGAATACCATGGTTCTACCATGGCCTAGCCTACCTTAAAGTGCTCAGAACACTTACATTACCCTGTATGTGTGTGTGCTCAGTCACTCAGTCATGTCTGACTCTTTGTGACTCCCTGGACTGTAGCCCACCAAGCTCCCCTGTCTATGGAATTTTCCAGGTGAGATACTGGAATGGGTTGCTGTTTTCTACTCCAGAGGATCTTTCTGACCCAGGGTTCAAACCCGAATCTCTTGCATCTCTTGTGCTGGCAGGCAAATTCTTTACCACTGTGCCAGCTACATTACCCTAAAGTTGAGGAAGATCATCTAACACAAACCCTAATTTATAATGAAGTCTTGACTATCTCCGGAGAAGGCAATGGCACCCCACTCCAGTACTCTTGCCTGGAAAATCCCATGGACGGAGGAGCCTGGTGGGCTGCTGTCTATGGGGTCGCACAGAGTCGGACACGACTGAAGTGACTTCACTTTCACTTTTCACTTTCATGCATTGGAGAAGGAAATGGCACCCCACTCCAGTATTCTTGCCTGGAGAATCCCAGGGACAGAGGAGCCCAGTGGGCTGCCGTCTGTGGGGTCGCACAGAGTCGGACACGACTGAAGCAACTTAGCAGCAGCAGCAGCTTGACTATCTCATGTAATTTATTGAATGCTATACTGAGAGTGAAAAACAGAGTGGTTCTCAGAGTACAGAATGGTTCTAAGTGTATCAGTTGTTTACCTTGTGATTGATGATTGACTGGCAACTACACTCGCTGCCCTGTCTGGCATCTCAAGACAATATCATATTGCTAGACTGGAAAAGATCAACATTCAAAATTAAGGTACAGTTTGTACTGAATGTGTGTTTCTTTCACGTCATCATAAAGTTGGAAAATTGTGAGTCAAACCACTGTAATTTGGGGACCATCTATAATTGCAAGAGGATGCTGGTCTGGAGTGGTATATCAGTTAGAGTGCTTTGAATTGCAGGTAACAGAAAACCCACCTCAAGCTGGCTTACTTAAAAAATAAAGATGGTTTATCTTGTCGTGTAACTGATTACAACTTGGCAGGGTGGAATTCAGGTACAATTGGATCAAGGCTATAGCTCTGTTGCTCTGTGATTCTTTTGGTGCTGCCCTCCTCTGAGCACCCTTTCCATATTTGGTCCACTTCTTTGATAGTAGCAAAATGACTGCAGCTTTTTCAGCTGTCATATCTCTATATTTTACTGTCCAGTAGAAAAAAGTGTATCTGTTTTCCTAGCCATCAAGAAAAGTTCTGTTTTAAATTCTGATTTAGGTCATATGTGGGGTGAGATGGGAGGAATTTATAATGTATTTGGCTGAAGCTCTGTGTTTGTTAGTTTCAAAAGAGGTGGCTTTTGTCATCCTATCTGGGTGCCTGGTCCTGATGATACATAGGTGCTCAGATAATGCCATCAATGTGACTTGAGTGTTTATAGCTCCCATGAAGTCACAAACATACGTGTAGACTCATGCCTCCAGCATCTCCCTAGAGCAGGGATTCTCAACTCTGCCATATTGAATCATCTGGGAAAACTTAATGGTGCCTAGCTTCCACCCCAACTCAAACAAACAAGACTTTCTTAGGGTTAAGTTCAATAATCCAAGTTTGACAAAGATCCTTGAGTGACTCCAATGTTCACCCAGGATTGGAACCCACTTATCTACAACAGTGCTTCTCAGTAGGGTGTAAAGGGGGGGGGTTCTGTCCCCAGGGGACACTTGTCATTGGTCATTGACATTCTATTGACATTTGGAGCTGTTTCTGGTTGCCACAACTGGAGGGAAGTCATTATAGGTATCTAATAGGATGGTGCTAAACATTCTATAATGTAGAGGATAAACCCCCATCTGCAAAAATAACTACCTGGCCCAGGTGTTGATAGTATGGAAGTGGAGAACATTTGACCTAGAGGGCCAAGATGTTAGAACCAGTCATTTGTTTGCAGCGTGTTCTGGCACCCTGGTAGGGGAACATATAGTGATGAATGGTTGTTTTCAAGCTTTATTGTACTTAAGGATTAGGAAGAGTACTTGTTTAAAATGAAACGTCCTGGGTCCCATGCTCTGAAGAATTAATTCATCCAATCTGAAATGAGAGTCCAGTTAGCGAACACTTACTCTGATAAAGTTGATTTGAATGTCAGTGTTCCACAGAGCACACCTTGAGAAACAATAACAGAATGTTGCTTGTCCTTGTAAAATCAAATAAAAACCCAGCTCTCGTCTTCTTTGGAGGAAAGATTGCCTGAAGACAGGGTTCCAGTGCATCAAGCAAGTTCTGAAGGTTTCACTGACATTCGTTTTTATAGCTCTGAGGAGGTAAATTCTCTCCTTTCTGAGAATGCTGAGAGATGAGTCAGAAAGAAAAACAAGATACCACCCCCCCCCCCAACCCCACCACAGGAACATCCAGTTTATTTGAGTCTTTTAATGTAGTTGCAGTAAGCCTAGTCTGAGTCTCCTAGAAGCTCTGTGGCCAGGACTGTGTTTATCATCTCACTGTGATGCCTGCATGTGAAACCCCCAGGTACCAGACCCTGGCTGCCCGGAGATTTAGGGAAGAGATAGGAGGCCTCGTGAACTTCAGCCATCCATCCTGCCTCCTGAGGTGGGGGATCCTGGGCCTCTGTCAGAGACCCAGCACTGGGCATAGACACGCTGCTCCAGCAGCCACAGCTAACTAACTGCCTCTTCCCTTTGCTGCTTGCATAGTTTTAGCAGAATTTATCCTAAAAATAGCAGAGCAGAGTCCTGCCTGGATACCTTCTGCCCGATGTTTCTTCAGGGTTGTGCAGTGTGTATGGTTCTGCCATACTTGTCATCTCCTCGTAGAGGCAGCATTTTGCAGGACTGCTAAAGAACCCTACTGGGCTTTGGAGACAGAAGACAGCAGTTAAGTCCAGGCTCTGCCTCTGACCAGCCTCACTGACTTTGGATAAGTCACTTAACCCTTGTGGGTGGGGCTCAGTTTTACAAACATGCCTATAAAATGGACATCTTTTAAAAATCAATTATGTGGGATCAGTCTGAGGGTCAAATCAGATAAAATGTGTATTAGTGCTTGGTTCTTTAGTTGGTAAAGAACTGTATGTGGGTCCCCATTCTAAGCAGATGCTGGTCCCCTTAATACTGATGATGACCTAAGCCCAACACATTCCTGGCACATACCAGACAGTATACGATGCAAACATTCACTGTTTCTCTTCTTGTCTTTATTTGATGAATGCTGTCTCCCTGCCCTAATTCCACCAAGGCAGAGGCAGTGTCTAACTTTCTGCACATCTGTTTTCCTCTATTTTCTAAGGTCAGTGCCCAGCTTGATAAATACTTGTTGGGTAAGTGAACAAATGAACGAATATATGAAAAATGAAGTCAAGTCAACAAAGGTTTTGAGGATGCCTCCCACACGCTAGGGTTTAGTGGTCAGGAATTTTTTGTGGGCAAGAAACAGAAACCCAGTCAAACTAATGTAAAGTGAAAGAAATAACCAAGGCTAGAAGCACAGCCGAGTCTTGAGGGGCAAGATGAAAAACTGGAAACCAGCATGCTCCAGTCAATGAGTTCACTTGCCCGGACTAGCTCTCCCTCTCTCTTCCTCACTCTTCTCCCATCTCTTCACTTCCTCTCTGCTGCTGCTGCTGCTGCTAAGTCACTTCAGTCGTGGCCAATTCTGTGCGACCCCATAGACGGCAGCCCACCAGGCTCCCCCATCCCTGGGATTCTCCAGTCCAGAACACTGGAGTGGGTTGCCATTTCCTTCTCCAATGCATGAAAGGGAAAAGTGAAAGTGAAGTCACTGAGTCGTATCCAACTCTCAGCAACCCCATGGACTGCAGCCTACCAGGCTCCTCCGTCCATGGGATTTTCCAGGCAAGAGTACTGGAGTGGGGTGCCAGTGAGTTTTATTCTCTTTACCTTCATACTAGCTCCTTCTGCTTTGAATATATTTGAGATCCAGACCTCTCCAGCTTCACATTTTAAGCACCAACTCTTATTCATCGGAATCTCTGAGTGCCAAGCCCAAATTTTCCTGAACAAAATTAGGAATGTCTCAGCTTAGAGAAGGAATCTAGCCCAGGTCTAACCAGCCATGATGGCAGAGGCAGTGTGTGTGGTGAGGGAGGTCCTCTGAGCCACCCCCAGTGTGGAGGGGCCCCAGAAGCAGAGGTGCAGAGGGCAAACGCTGACTGGTTCTCTCAGAGCGGGAATGGAGGCTGAGCGGTGATTTTGGAGAGAGATTATTGTGTCTGGAACGTCGGCACTGTGTTGAGTGCTGGGGCAAGGACCATTCATTTATTATTTTAGAAATAGCCGCTAAATGCCTGCCATGTTCTGGTCTTTATTCCAGGTGCTGGGATCCAGCAGCGACAAGGAAGACAGTCAGGAACTTTGTCCTCCCGGAGCCCTCATTCTACAAGACCAACAATTGTACATTACAGCAAATGTGAACACTAGCAGGATAACTTCAGATAAGTGCATGGAGGAACTGGCAATATAATGTAAGATGATGGGGCAAGGAGTGAGGTGGTTATTTTTAATGGCTACTTACAGTGTTTTAGTCTGTCATTATGGCCCAAAATATCCAAAATAGTGCCAGGATCTGGTTGTTCTATTTATGAAGAAGGGCTTAAGAGTAGAGTCCAGAATGTTCCTTGCAATTCTCTCTGTGCTTATCATGATATGAAGAACAATCTGTGGCAAGGAATGGAGTTTGGGCTGGTTTAGGAAGAACCAGGTGCAGGAGTCACCTTCTCTAACTCTCCATGGCTCAGGACAAGCCATATTCGAAGAGCCACCTACCTTTGCTTTCTTTGGGGGCCTGCCTAGTGCCGGCATCAGCAGGGTCGGGGGAGCCGAGGGAGTGCATGGGAGAGACGTTCATCTGTTTATCTTAACTTCAAGTCATCTTGGACTTTTCCCAGTAGTCTTCCACAGAAAGGAGGCAGCAATGGGCAAGTCTATTCTCTCAGAATCCTTTGAAATAGCAACAGATAACGTTTACTGCAAACTTAATTATAAGAAGCAATTAACTATTCTGGTCAACAATTTCAGAGTAAGAGAGGATACTCTACACGGTCAGCTGGGTGTCCTACAGTTCAAGTCAATTCTGACAGTCTCTAAGGAGAGAGAGCTCCAGGTTCCACAGGTGAAGAACTCAGTCCCACACCTGTTAACATAAAAAAACACCTTTGACACTTTTCACTTAGGGTTTTAGGAGCTCTGTGCCAGAAATGGGGATGAAGACCAAACATATATTTCTTGTTCTAAAATGAAGTCTCACAGCTATGTTCTAAAAGCTCTACATGTATTAATTTCTACAATTATACTATGAGGTACAATTATAATCCCCATTTTGCAGTTAAGGAAATCAACCCACAGTCACTCCCCATTCCCCTCTTCCCTTAGCTCCTGGCAACTACCTGCTGACTTTCTGTCTCTCTGACTTTACATGTTCTGGACTTTTCATATAAATGGAATCAGACAGCATGCAGTCTTTGTGTTCAGCTTCCTTCACTTAACATATATTTGAGGTTCATCCGTGTTGTAGCACGTATCTGTACTTCATTCCTTTTTAAAGCTTAATACTGTTCTATTGTGTGGATGTAATTCATTTTATTTGTCTGTTCATCAGTTGATAGCCATTGGAGTTGCTTTCCGTTTTGGCTGTTATGAATAACATTGCCACCAACAAACATGTACGTAGAAGTGTTGTGCATGCTTGTTTTTAATTCCCTTAAGTACAAACCTAAGTGCTGTTGTTTCTCTTGTTGGTTATAGGGTGTTTTGGTATTTTATAGGTATTTTATAGGTTTCTCTTGTTGGTATAGGGTGTTTTGGTATCTTATAGGTATTTTGTTCACCAATTACTATATAAGGTAGTTTTTTGTTATCTCTTTATATGTGAAGAGGCAGGGGAAAAAGGGAAAGGTAGAGACAACCTTGTCTCATGAATTGATCTCGAGTCTCAGGGAAGAGAGGAAATAGTTAAGAGCTCAAGAAGTTCCTGAAACACCTGGTAATAATACTCTGTGCCCCAGCAGGATGCTTTGGGACCCAAAGGATGGGGTTCAATATGGTGAGAACTGTGTCCCCATTTTGATGCTGGAATGAGGGCCAACAAGGAGGTGGCTGAGGGACATGAGCTGGTGGGCAGTGGCTTCCACAAAGAGGCCTGGGTGCGAGAACGCACTGTCACATGGAAAGGCTCGGGGGTAAGTGTCAGCCCGATCTGGGAATGAATCTTTAACCCATAGGCTAACAACTACCATGATCACATCCCGTGGCCCTACCTCAAAGACCCTTGTGCAAATCCACGGTCGCTTTTTGCCTTTTAGGGAATTCTAGGCCTGACAAGTATAAGCACAGTAGCTGTGATCCTACTGAAGGAAGGAAAGATGGAAGCATCCATGACCTTTTAAATCCTCATATTTCTACAAAGCCCAGTATTTCTCATGAGTGTTTTACAGATTGGAAGAAAAGCGATTTTGTACCATGTAAATTATTTTGAGTTTCTGGTATCGAGCGGGAAGATCCTCAGAGCATGTTTTATGCCAGTCCATTAGAATGCATGCCTTATTGATGAACCAATAAAGCATGCCCTGCCTGGGCCTTGTAATGGAATCTCCTAATTCATAATTATTATTCAGATAAGGTACCACCCCATTAATCTGATTTCCCTTCTGTAGTGATCGGGGTTTAATTTCTATTTTATTAGCCAAGATTGGTAAATCTTGCAAGCTTCTGGTTCCAGGCGTTTGCTCTGAGAGTCTGCTATGTCCTTCAGTGTTTGGAGGTTAAAGATACTTTCCGGTAAACAAGGAAGCCTGTAACATCTTTTCTTTTTGTGTTCTTACCTTTAAGAAGCCCTTCCACGATCTGATGTGGGCCCTGTGCCCACTTGAGAAGGTAGGATGAAGCAGGTATCGTGAAGGCCCATTTTTTAAAAATAAATTTATTTTAAATTTATTTTTGGTTGTGCTGGGTCTTTCTCGCTGCACTTAGGCTCTCTCTAGTTGGGGTGAGCAGGGGTACTCTTTGCTGCAGTGCACGACTTCTCATCGTGGTGGCTTCTCTTGTTACAGAGCGCGGGCTCTAGGAGCGCAGGCTCAGTAGTTGCCGTGCCTGGGCTTAGCGGCTCCAGCAGCATGTGGGATCTTCCCAGACCAGGTATCAAACCCATGTCCCCTGCACTGGCAGCAGATTCTAATCCACTCTGCCACCAAGGAAGTTCATGAAGCCGCATTTTTTAACTCATGAGGTTTATAAAGTGTCTTCAGTGGCAAAACAAATGAGTTCTGACAGTGATTCTCTCAGTTCTACACAAGTCCTAGGCTGCATTCATAAGACATTGATAATGAAAGTTATAAGATGGTTTTATTGACTTAATTTGTCAAATCAGTCTGTCTCCCATTTCTCTACCACCACCACTCTCCAAAGCCAACGAGTAAATAGAGTGCTTCAGAAGCTAATGCTGGAAACCAAAACACTGTCAGGATGACTGATCCATTTGGGTCAGTTCTGCCCAAAATAAAATAAAGTTCTGCCCAAGCAAAACAATTTTGTGTAAGGGGGATAAATTTATTCCCATTACACTAGCCCCCATCCCCCCACAACAAGACAAAAAAATGCATTATTCTACATGTATAGCCTGTGACAAACTTAAATTAACATATTGGGTTAATAAACTATTATGAAAATCAATGGCAATTAAAGGGAACACTTCACTGATGAAGTTGACAGATAGAATGTATTGGCAAGTTCTTAATTTTCTTTTTCTCCCTAATTGCTCCCTCTGGCTGTCTTGGCTTTCAGTTGTTCATTATCCAAATATCAAGAAAGCGGATCTTGTCTGGGTATTATTGGGTGATTTTAATTACTGAAAATGCAAAATAGGATTTTATTTTCTAAAGAATTTCTCCAGTCTTGTATTTATTCCTTTAAACTCTTATCATTTTGAGCTATGATTGGTGGTTACATAGAAAGTGGAGGCCAATTGCTTTCCTATGGAATCAGCATACATGGATTTGAGGTGCAGCAGGAGGTATTAGGGCTGATGAGGTGGCTCAGTGGGTAACGAATCCACCTGCCAGTTCAGGAGATGCAACAGATGTGGGTTCCATCCCTGGGTCAGGAAGATCCCCTGGAGAAGGAAATCACTACCCATTCCAGTATTCTGTCCTGGGAAATCCCATGGACAGAGGAGCCTGGTGGGCTAGTCCTTGGGATCACAAAGAGTCAGACACAACTGAGTGACTGAGCACACAGGAGATATTAAGATGCTTCCAGACTGTGGATCCCTAAATGCACCAAGTGGAGAAGGAAGTGGCAACCCACTCCAGTACTCTTGCCTAGAGAATTCCGTGGACAGAGGAGCCTGGTGGGCTGTTGTCCATGGGTCGCACAGAATCGGACACGACTGAAGCGACGGCATGCATGCATGCATTGGAGAAGGAAATGGCAACCCACTGCAGTGTTCTTACCTGGAGAATCCCAGGGATGGAGGAGCCTGGTGGGCTGCCGTCTATGGGGTCGCACAGAGTCAGACACAACTGAAGTGACTTAGCAGCAGCAGCAGCAGCAGCAAATGCACCAAGAAACTCTTCTCTCTTTCATCTTCTCCTCCCATCATCACTTACTCTGACTCTTATGGGGAATGTGAGTGAAACAGACATGGTGAGACACAGAACCTAGATAAATAGATAAATAATGGAAAACCCACCAGAAAATTTTCTTTGACTATTCATGATTCTCAGGCCAAATTTGGGGAACATTTGAAATGTGTACCTTCATAGATCTAGTGAGGTACAGATAATTTGATTAGAAATTACTGAATTTAGGTAAACTATTGGCTCAGACGGTAAAGCGTCTGTCTGCAATGCAGGAGACCCGGGTTCGATCCCTGGGTTGGGAAGATCCCCTGGAGAAGGAAATGGCAGCCCACTCCAGTATTCTTGCCTGGAAAATCCCATGGATGGCGGAGCCTGGTAGGTTACTGTCCATGGGGTCGCAAAAAGTCGGACACGACTGAGCGAAGGGAAGGGAAGAAGAACTGGGAAATGCCGCTCCGAATCTGTCTTTTCTTAAGTGAGAGAGGTTTTGTTTACCTAAATTACTGGATAACTGACATGATGTTTTCCATTCATACCCATCCATTCATCTATGGAAACATACTGCATTGCATGCCTTCTATATGCCTGCAGGCATTCAGGGAGGTCTTGATAATACATAAGATACATAATCCCTGATTTCAAGACTTTCAGTCATCCACCCCTCAAGGCCCACAACTCAAGGCCATCAACGCCCACACACTCAGACACTAAGGAGACAGAACATTTCAATATGATAAGTGTTTGGAAAAGAAAAATAAAGGATGGCGACAGAAGGTCATAGCTGGTCTTCTGGAATTCATGGAAGACTTCCTAGGGTATATTAGTTTGCTTGGGCTGCACAATGAAGTACCCTAGACTAGGTGGCTTAAACAACTGAAATTTATTTCCTCACAGTTCTAGAGGCTGGAAGTCCAAAGTCAGGATGTGGGCAGGGCTGATTTCTCCCAAGGCCTCACTCCCTGGCTTTTGGACAGCCATCTTCACCTGGTCTTTCCTCTGTGTATATCTGTGTCCTAATCTCTTCTCATAAGAACACCAGTCATACTGGATCAGGTACACCCATAAGACCTCATTTCACCTTCAGTTCAGTTCAGTTCAGTCACTCAGTCGTGTCTGACTCTTTGCGACCCCGTGAATCGCAGCATGCCAGGCCTCCCTGTCCATCACCAACTCCCGGAGTTCACTCAAACTCATGTCCATCGAGTCGGTGATGCCATCCGGCCATCTCATCCTCTGTCGTCCCCTTCTCCTCCTGCCCCCAATCCCTCCCAGCATCAGAGTCTTTTCCAATGAGTCAACTCTTTGCACGAGGTGGCCAAAGTATTGGAGTTTTAGCCTCAACATCAGTCCTTCCAATGAACACCCAGAACCACCAAAAGGCACTATCTCTACATACTCACATTCAGAATACTGGGGGTTAGGGCTTCAGCACATGAACTTGAGGGCTGACACAATTCAGCCCATAACACAGAAGAAGGGGCTTTTAAACTGGGACTTGAACCAAAAGTAGGATTCAGTCAGGTGAAGGGCTGGGTAGAGGGAGACCATTCTGTGCCAAAGGTACACATATATCTATTTATCAAGGCAAGTTAGAGGAAATGGCAGCTGCAGGAAACTGCATGTCCTTTGGGGTAGCTAGAGCCTAGAAGTAACATGGAAAGCAATAAGATTTGGGGCTGGAGCATAAGAAAGGCTAGACTATGCCCAGCCATCCAAGGTAACATTGGGACAATGAGGTACAGGGAAGGATTTTAAGCAAAAGGCTGAACACCAGACTTATATTAATGTAGTATCTAGAGGCTGCTCAAGAGTGCATGTTTACGTAGCAAGACTTTGCACAAGCAGTCAGGAGGCTGTTCACCTTTCACACATGCCAAGTTGCTTCAGTCATGTCCAACTCTTTGCAACCACATGCCCCATAGCTGGCCAGGGTCCTCTGTCCATGGCATTCTCCAGGCAAGAATACCAAAGTGGATTGCCATACCCTCCTCTGGGGATCTTCCTGACCCAGGAACTGAACCTGTGCCTCCTGTGGCTCCTGCACAGCCGTTGGGTTCTTTACCACAAGTGCCACCTGGGAAGAACTCCTGCACCTTTCCTAGAATACAATTTGTGGAGGTAATAAGGGTAAGAATCCTCCTTGCTTATGTAGGTGCAGTTAAAGAAGCTCTTTCATGAAGATGTTTTTGTTCAATCCTCCAAAGTCACAGCTGAGAAAACCGTGGCTCAGAGAGACAGAGGGACCTGTCAGCCAAGGTCACCAAGCTGGCCTGTGAGGCGGAGACGGGATCCAGGTTGGAACTCTGCTCTCTCACTCTTCACCCCAGGCTCTTTCTAGGAAACCAGCTTCCTTTCTGAGTGATCAACTGCATTCTCTAGCCGCCCTTCCAAAAAGCCCTGCAGCACATATTTCTTTGTGGTCTACTCCACAGCCTTGTTAAAAACATTCACCCTTTTAAGGGAGAAAGAAAGCTGTCATTTGAGAAGCATTGACTGCCATAATTACAGCCGCCATTTGGTGATGTTGAGTGAGAAAACCCCAATGACTTAAGAGACAAACCACACTCCATATGCCACAATCTGTCAGGGGCCAGCGTTTGACAGAAAACAGTTTGCTGGAAGCTTTTCTGTTGTGTTTTCAAAAGAGATAGGCATATTGCTGGGAACCACTCTTGATACAATGATTTTTCTCATTGCTGAGTTATGTTTTCTCAACCACTTTTAGGTGCTACCTCCTTTATTTTTTTAATTGATTGGTTTATTTATTTACTTTTGGTTGCACTAGGTCGTCATTGCTGCCTGTGGGCTACTCTCCAGTTGCCGTGCATAGGCAGCTCGCTGCAGTGGCTTCTCTTGTGTGGAGCACAGGCCATAGAGTGCTCGAGCTTCAGTACTTGCAGCACCTGGGCTCAGTAGTTGTGGAGCACAGCCTTTAGGTGCTCAGAGGCATGTGGAATCTTCCTGGACCAGGGATCGAACCATCTCCCTTGCATTGGCAGGTGGATTATTATCCAGTGCACCACCAGGGAAGTCCTGGGTGCTACTTAATCTCCAGCCACCCCACTACCCCATTCTTTATCAAAACCTTGGCCCCAAAGGGCCATGGCCTCCCTAAAACCTGGGTACTGTTAGCAAGATTACATTTCTTTCTTTTCATCTTCATCATCAGAAATTTTGTGGTCCCCAGGACCATTTTGTCCAAGACCCAGACCAAGAAACTTTGTCATCATGCCCAATAACTTCCACACAACAACAACAAAAAGCATCAGAAGAGGAGATGGGAGTGGTTATCTCTGTACCCTCTCCAGCCTGAGGAACAGCCAGGATTTCCACTGTGCCCACCTCCCTCCTCTTTTTGTTTTTATGGTTCCATCACCCTCTCTCAATGTACCCATTGTCTTGAAGGCCTCTCTGCCGAACCCCAAACTTGATCTAAAGTTTTGCATAATACATCACGTACACTAGAAACAAATATCCTAGGAATCATTCCACAATACCAGTAATTCTCAACCAGGAGTGATTTTGTTCCCCAGGGGGCATGTGGAAACGTCTGGGAACATTTTTTTGGTCACAATATAAGGGAAGGGGTGTTTGTGAGATTTAGTAGGTAGAGAGACTTCCTCGGTGGACCAGTGGTTAAGACCCTGTGCTTCTACTGCAAGGGTCTTGGGTTCAATCCCTGGTAGGGGAACTAAGATCCTGTACATTGAGTGGTGCTGTCAAAATAAAAAAAAAAGTAAAAATCTAGTGGGGTGGTGGCCAGGGATGCTGCTAGGCATCCTACAATCCACATGACAGCCTCTGCAACAAAGAATTATCTGGCCCCAGAGTCAGTCATGCTGAGGTGGAGAAACCGTGATTTATACAACTGATACTTTAGACTTTATGCCAGACCTTATTGTAGAAATAAAAGATTTTGTGATAAGCATGGCAGAAGCCAATGGCACCCCACTCCAGTACTCTTGTCTGGCAAATCCCATGGACGCAGGAGCCTGGTAGGCTGCAGTCCATGGGGTCCCTAAGAGTCAAACACGACTGAGTGACTTCACTTTCATGCATTGGAGAAGGAAATGGCAACCCACTCCAGTGTTCTTGCCTGGAGAATCCCATGGACGGAGAAGCCTGGTAGGCTGTAGTCCGTGGGGTCGCACAGAGTCGGACACGACTGAAGCGACTTGGTGGCGGCGGCGGCGGTGATAAGCATGCATTTTTACCCTCTAAAAATTCACTGTCTAGAGGAAGGTATATATAATTTGGTGTGATTTAAGCCGCCAGTAACACGATCCCAAGGACTGGCTTGAAGATAGTTTAAATTTTCTCATGTAACAAAAATATGGAAATAGGTTGTTTTAGGATTGGTTAACTAAGCAACTCAACAATGTGAGGTGTGAGTCAACTTCTCCAGAATATTCTTGGCTTTCCTTTCATATTTACAAAGTGGCTGCCACAGCACCATTCTCACAGTCAGTCACTCAGTTCAGTCACTCAGTCGTATCCAACTCTTTGGGACCCCATGAACCTCAGCACACCAGGCCTCCCTGTCCATTACCAACTCCCGGAGTTCACTCAGACTCATGTCCATCGAGTCGGTGATGACATCTAACCATCTCATCCTCTGTTGTCCCCTTCTCCTCCTGCCTTCAATCTTTCCCAACATCAGGGTCTTTTCAAATGAGTCAGCTCTTCACATCAAGTGGCCAAAATACTGGAGTTTCAGCTTCAGCATCTGTCCTTCCAATGAACACCAGGACTGATTTCCTTTAGGATGGACTGGTTGGATCTCCTTGCAGTCCAAGGGACTCTCAAGAGTCTTCTCCAACACCACAATTCAAAAGCATCAATTCTTCAGTGCTCAGCTTTCTTTATAGTCCAACTCTCACATCCATACATGACCACTGGAAAAACCATAGCCTTGACTAGACGGAACTTTGTTGACAAAGTAATGTCTCTGCTTTTTAATATGCTGTCTAGGTTGGTCATAACTTTCCTTCCAAGGAGTACATGTCTTTTAATTTCATGGCTACAATCACCATCTGCAGTGATTTTGGAGCCCCAAAAAATAAAGTCAGCCACTGTTTCCACTGTTTCCCCATCTATTTGCCATGAAGTGATGGGACTGGATGCCATGATCTTCATTTTCTGAATGTTGAGCTTGAAGCCAACTTTTTCACTCTCTTCTTTCACTTTCATCAAGAGGCTCTTTAGTTCTTCTTCACTTTCTGCCATAAGGGTGGTGTCATCTGCATATCTGAGGTTATTGATATTTCTCCCAGCAATCTTGATTCCAGCTTGTGCTTCATCCAGCCCAGCATTTCTCATGATGTACTCTGTATATAAGTTAAATAAGCAGGGTGAAAGTATACAGCCTTGATGTACTCGTTTTCTTATTTGGAACCAGTCTGTTGTTCCATGTCCAGTTCTAACTGTTGCTTCCTGACCTGCATACAGGTTTCTCAAGAGGCAGGTCAGGTGGTCTGGTATTCCCATCTCTTTCAGAATTTTCCACAGTTTATTGCGATCCACACAGTCAAAGGCTTTGGCATAGTCAATAAAGCAGAAGTAAATGTTTTTCTGGAACTCTCTTGCTTTTTCCATGATCCAGAGGATGTTGGCAATCTGATCTCTGGTTCCTCTGCCTTTTCTAAAACCAGCTTGGACATCTGGAAGTTCACAGTTCATGTATTGCTGAAGCCGGGCTTGGAGAATTTTGAGCATTACTTTACTAGCCTGTGAGATGAGTGTCATTTCACGGTAGTTTGAGCATTCTTTGGCATTGCCTTTCTTTGGGATTGGAATGAAAACTGACCTTTTCCAGTCCTGTGGCCACTGCTGAGTTTTCCAAACTTCCTGACATACTGAGTGCAGCACTTTCACAGCATCATCTTTTAGGAATTGAAATAGCTCCACTGGAATTCCATCACCTCCAGTAGCTTTGTTTGTAGTGATACTTCCTAAGACCCACTTGACTTCACATTCCAGGATGTCTGGCTCTGGTGAGTGATCACTCCATCGTGATTATCTGGGTCATGAAGATCATTTTTGTATAGTTCTTCTATGTATTCTTGCCACCTCTTCTTAATATCTTCTGCTTCTGTTAGGTCCATAGCATTTCTGTCCTTTATCGAGCCCATCTTTGCATGAAATGTTCCCTCGGTATCTCTGATTTTCTTGAAGAGATCCCTAGTCTTTCTTATTCTATTGTTTTCCTCTATTTCTTTGCATTGATCGCTGAGAAAGGCTTTATCTCTCCTTGCTATTCTTAGGAAGTCTGCATTCAGATGCTTATATCTCTACTTTTCTCCTTTGCTTTTCACTTCTCTTCTTTTCACAGCTATTTGTAAGGCCTCCTCAGACAGCCATTTTGGTTTTTTGCATTTCTTTTTCTCGGGGATGGTCTTGATTCCGTCTCCGGTACAATGTCAGGAACCTCCGTCCATAGTTCATCAGGCACTCTATCTATCAGATCTAGTCCCTTGAATCTATTTCTCATTTTCACTGTATAATCATATGGGATTTGATTTATGTCATACCTGAATGGTCTAGTGGTTTTCCTCACTTTCTTCAATTTAAGTCTGAATTTGGCAATAAGGAGTTCATGATCTGAGCCACAGTCAGCTACCGGTCTTGTTTTTGCTGACTGCAAAACAACCCCAAAAGCAGGATAGATGAAAAGTATATGGGATCTCCTTTAGTGATATCATTTCTTTCTTATGAAGAAGAAAAAAATCTTTCCAAAAGCTCCCCAAGCCCAGTAGGCTTTCTCTTTATTCTTCAGACTAGAATTGGGACCCCTACCTGTCCTTAAACCCTTCAGGGAAAGTTGGGAATGAGATTACCATCAGGAATTAGCAAACTTTTTCTGTAAAGGATCATACAGAAAATATTCTAGGCTTTGAGTGCAATATACGGTCTGTGTTGCTTATTCTTCTTTTAATTTTTATAACTGTTGAAACTATCTTTAGCTCAATGGGTCATAGTTTGCTAATACCTGGAAAAATTGCTTTCTAATACCTGAACAAAAGCAGCGTTCTATTATCAAGGAGAATGGGAATAAAGACTCTTGGTAAGCAGACAGCTGTGTATGCTACAGAAGGGTGTGCAAATAAAAGGTAATTACAACACATCAGGAGAAGTGCTGTGATAAGAATGCATAAAAGAGGCTCTTGCCATTAGATGAGCCCCAATGATCCCTGCTTCCTAGTATTTATCTGCTTGTATTAGGTTGGTTTTTTTGACTAATGGAAGTGACGGCATATGTCTTTGGAGGCTAGGTCCTAAAAGACACTGCTGCCTTTCCCTCATTCTCTTGAAGTGCCCATTCTGGGGGAAAGTAGTTGCCTGGTTGTGAGAACAATGTAAGGAACTGTTGAGAGGCCCACAAAGAGAGGAGCTGAGGCTTCCCACCCACGACCAGCTCCAACTTGTCAGCCGTGTGGATGAATGTCCCTGGAAGCAGCTCCTCCAGACCCAGACACCCTTCGGCTTGCCTGCAGCTCTGATTCATATCTTAACCTCATGAGAGATCCTGAGCCAGAACTCAGCTAGCAGCTTCCGAATTCCCGACCCACAGGAACTGTAAGACAATACATATTGATTAAGTCCCTTAGTTTTGGGGTGATTAGTTTACACAAGCCTTAGTCTTAAGACTTTGGAAATGGAATTTTCAAATATTAGTAAGACAGTAAGGTGTAATAGGGAGAGGTGGGTAGAAACCCAACAGACTAGGACTCAGGAAGCCTGGGATCTCTGCTTCATTTGTGAACTTTGAGGCAAACTGACTCACTTCTTGGGATGACATAAGCACATCTTGGAAGAAGAGGGTATAGTTGTCAGAAAAAAAATGAGAGAACTATCAAATGCTTGTAGAATAACCTATATATTGTGATACAAGTCTCAGTTATTTTCTCTGAGGCAGTAAATAACTTATCTTTTTTCCCCATTTATCTCAAAGATAGAAATACAAAAGCACCCATAGGACCACGAGAAGTTGGACTGGCATACAAGTGTCCACCATTAGGAAAAGCAATGGTTCAGAACCAAGGACAGTAGCCTGTGCACCTCTGCTACTTCCCTCCACAGGCAACTTGGGGCTTGATATGCATTTTCTGGCATCCATTCTCTGATATGTAAAATTGGAGGAATTGAATCATAGGCTATTTAAAACTCAGCTCTAATCTGCAAATTCATGCTTCCAGCTTCTTTGTACTGCTCTTAGATCCATGTCAACACCTTCAGTTCCTGCTAATGTAGAAGGTCAGCTTTGTCTATCAGATGGACATAGTGCTGAGGTTGATATAGTGAACTCACATCAATTTACCAAGGAAAAGAGGACAAGGAAAGGTGCTAATTTATTTCTGTTTATTCAGCACACATTTACTGCTGCTTGCGATTATTTGCCAAGACCTACATGGGGGAAAGGGGGAAGTCACAGACTCTTTCCTTAAAAAAGTTTGCAGTCTAGAGGGGAAGTGACAAGGACTCAGATAACTCTCTTTACTGTATTTCCTCCTTCCTCCTTCATAAACAGACTATATACATCTTCCTACGTAAGACTGACTCTCAGCAGAATCTTGAACTTTTTCTTCCATGTTGGTTTAACTTATCTGTGTTACCATACACTTTAAACCTCATCTGTCTTATGGAATGAAGTTTAACGAGGTCATGATTAACAGACATGTTTTAATTTGGGCAAGTCCACTGTTAAAATTTGTATATTGGCAAAATGGAACTAACGATATTGGCTCTATCTGTAGCCTTTGTCAGCTTAGCATGCCTCCTTCCATTGCAGAAATAGTACCCCCAGCCCTAATTCCATGTGGCTGTAGCTGGACTGTCAATCACATTTACTGTCTGGTCACCATAGTAACCATACACGTGAGCCCAGCTAACGGTGACAAACTGCTCCAGTGTTCACAGAGGTTGGCTCAAGGGATGGGTACATGACTGAGGCAGGGCCCGTTAGAATCTCCCCACGTGATCTGATTTCTGCTTCATGTGGAGGTACGATCTACAAGGATGACATAAGCTTTAGCTGCTTGTAGGAAGCCATCTGCAACAGAAGAAGATCACACTAATGTGTTCAAGAAAAATGAAACCAAGATACATGAGGGAAGGGTTAAGACAGAATGAAAGAGAGGGAGGGAGAGAGGTTGTTTGACCTCTGGACCCAGCCAGACCTGAATATAATACATTTTATATATGCCAATTGGCTTCCGGGTAGCTCAGATGTACAGAATCTGAATCAAAGCAGGAGACCCAGGTTCAATCCCTGGGTCAGGAAGATCCCCTGGAGAAGGGAATGGAACCCATTTCAGTATTCTTGCCTGGAGAATTCCATGGACAGAGGTGCTTTGCGGGCTATAGTCTATGGGGTTGCAAGGAGTCAGACACGATTGAGCAACTAACACACACTTATATATGCTAATACATTCCCTCTTATGCTTAAGCATGCTTAAGACATGTATCTTTCATCTGCAACCTAAAGAATCCTTACTAGCCTGCGAACTCTAAGAGTTATTATGAGGACAAGAAAAATATCTGAAAACCTTTTGTCCAGCAGAAAGTGTAAAAACTGCCATAATGTTCTCTGGAGCTGATCCTTTAATCTCTCCAGGTGTCCTTAAGTGCACAATAAACGTGATTCCTTCAACACAGTCCTGCAGCTGTGTTGCCCTGATGGTGGAGAAAATGTTCAATTTTCCCTCCTTTGATATTAGGCTAATGTGTTTCATTTATTGAATTTCTCAATGAACTACATAATAACCTGACAGAGCTCTGTCTTCTTTCCGTATGGGTTAAAAATGCCTCGCTGCTCAGAGTTAAGTGCAAACAGCTTTTTGCATAACAAGAACCTTAAGGAAACCATTGCTCCCTTAATGTTTTGCTTAAATTGCAGTGAAATGGCTGCCATTTTGGATGATAGAACACTCCAACATTCACTGCCTTTGATTTTATCTGCACTAAGATGAATCTATTACAGTGACATTCCTGAAATTCTGAAGGAGGGAAAAACTTTTGCAGATGTTCTCTCAAATTAACTTCTCTCTCTTTTGGAGTGGGGAGCTCTTTACAAAAGCTTGCATTTCTAAAGCATTTTTAGGGAGTCCTTTTGGAGCCTTGACTTCAAGTCGGAACCATAATTAGTCTTATTCTTTCCTCCAAACTTGAAATATCTCTGCTGGAAACATGGGACTTTGTGTTTTTCTCTAAAAGTAGGACATTTTGGAGTATAATTTAGAGATGTTGAAGAGTCGACGGTTGAAGTGAAAGTAGGGGCTGCAGTGGAATCTAAAAATTTGGTGAATTAGAGCTTCCAACTGATAGAGGTGGTTTGGAGCCCTTCAGAACCCACCTAGGTCAAGTAATTTCTAAAAATTGATCTATAGCCCACAGGTCTTCCTAAAATGGCAATTAATAATTTTTAAAAGTGCTGGCCCTTTCTTGAATTTTTACAAGGACTTTTAGATTTCCTAAATTGTCATTAGTACACACAGAGTCTATTTCTAAAAGCCTATTAAATAGTTACGAAGTGGTCAGAAACTAAGCTTATTGCACTATTGAGTTACTGGGGCCTCAAACCCAGTGTTAATTTACTATATGGCACCTACACTGGTCCCATCTCTATTCCTCTAAGACCACATTCATTACCTAGACAGACCCTTTGCACTTTGTATTTCCGCTGCCTTGGAGTACAATTTTTAGTTCTTTAAACATTGGGCTTACCATTTAGGTATCAACACAAAAGACTCCTAAGGACCTACCCTGCCCAACCCATGAAAACAGCCACCTATTAGTCACTCTTGGTTACTGTATCTCATCTCGTTCTGTATCTTGCTTTTTGTATTTATTGTAATCTTGCCCCTAGAATTTCAATTCCCCAAGGACACAGGCCTGTTCGCCTTGTTCACATCTGTATCACCAGCTTCTAGAAACTATGCCAGATGCAGGGTAGACACTCAAAGAATATTACCTGGATGCAAAAAAGCACAGGCTTCTCATTGCAGTGGCTTCTCTTACTGCAGAGCCACAGGCTCCCGGTACATGGGTTCAGTAGTTGTGGCTCATGGACTCTGGGGCACAGGCTCAATAGTTGCTCCGTGGCATGTGGGGTCTTCCTGGACCAGGGATCCAACCAGTGTCCCCTGCAGTGGCAGGTGGATTCTTAACCACTGGACCACCAGGAAGTGCCTGGTAGCATGATTTTGATTATGACCCAGTGTGCTTCCTCTGATCAGATTCTCTAGTCATCCCAGAAATTATTTGGTTTATTTAGTAGCCTTTTAATAAACCCTCCCCCACCTTATTGTTGTTAAACATGTGCTATTACTTGCAACTAAGTCCTCTGCCATTTTCATGGCATTTGTTCATCACATATTTATAGAGCAACTCCTTTGTGGCAAGCACTGGCGATACAGCACGGAACCTCTCAGGAAAAGGTCCTGCTCTCCTGGAGATCATGTAAAATAGCCTCACTCCTCCTTTACTCCCTTCCTGCACTGTCATTCTGCTGATTAAATATCCCCAGCTTCTTCAACCGTGCCTAGTTGACACAGTTTTAGTCCAACACCATCCTATTCTCTGTAGCCCTCCCACCACCAATGCTATAAGAGTTCAGTGGAGTATGTGTGAGGAATCTTAAGTATCAAGTGTTAGAAACTCAATCATATTGGATTAAGTAAAAAATATGTGTATATATATATATATATATATACACACACACATAGGCTCAGAAAACTGAAAATTCTAGCAAATCAAGTTCAGGCAAGACTGGTCAGTGGCTCCGTATGCATGTGTTAGGGTTATCCTAACAAAGTCCTCCATGATGGATGGCTTTAAACAAGAAGTATAGAGACAGAGATATATATATATAGACCCATTTAATTTATTTTATTGAAGTATAGTTGATTTACAACATTGTGTTAATTTCTGCTATACCACAAAGTGATTCAGATATGTATGTATATTCTTTTCGTATTTTTCCGTTATGGTTTATTATAGGATATTGAATATAGTTCCCTGTATAGTGCTATACAGTAGGACCTTGCTGTTTTTCCATTCGATATTTAATAGTTTATATCTGCCAACCCCAAATTCCCAATCCATCCCCCCCTCTAGGCAACCACAAAACTCTTGTCTATGCCTATGAGTCTGTTTCTGTTTTATAGATAAGTTTATTTGGGTCATATTTTAGATCCCACATATCAGTGGTATCTTACAGTATTCATCCTTCTCTTTCTACTCACTTCACTTAGTATGATAATCTCTGGGCCCATTCGTGTTGCTGCAGATGGCATTATTTCATTCTTTTATAATGGCTGAGTAGTATTCCATTGTATATACCACATGTTCTTGACCCATTCATCTGTCTGTGAACATTTTCATTGCTTCCATGTCTTGTCTTTTGTAAATAACTGCTGCAATGGACATTGGGGTTGAGGGTCTTTTTGAATACTGGCTTTCTCTGGATAAACCCCAGGGGTGGAGCTGTCAGATCACCTGATAATGTTCTTTCAAGTTTTTTATGGAACTGCCATACTGTTCTTTACAGAGATTGTCGGTTTCCATTCCCACCAGCAGCTTAGGAGGGCTCCCTTTTCTCCATACCCTCTCCAGCTACTTTTATTTGTAGAATTTCTGAGAATGACCGCTGTGACTGGTGCAAGGCGATACCTCGTTGTAGTTCTGATTTGCATCTCTCTAATAATTACAAATGTTGAGCATCATGTCATGTGTTTTATTTTTAAACAGTGTGAATAAAAGTTACATCTTGAAATTGACTTTTTCGCAGGCTGTGTGTTTTACATTCTTTTCTGATTCCCTACCACACAGGACCTTTCTTGAGGGCAGGGGTCATTTACAGTCCCCCAGGTCTTGTGAAGTGAAAGTGTTGGTCGCTCAGTTGTGTCCGACTCTTTTGCAACCCCATGGACTGTAGCCCGCCAGGCTCCTCTGTCCATGGGATTCTCCAGGCAAGAATACTGAAGTAGATTGCCATACCCTTCTCCAGGGGATCTTCCTGACCCTGGAATCGAACCTGGGTCTCCTGCATTGCAGGCAGATTCTTAACCGTCTGAGCCTACCAAGGGAAGGTCTTTGTTACCACGAAGTGTCCCTAAGCCCCGGTTTTAAGGTTGTTGTTATGGGAAATGGCCACAAGGTGGCAGGATTTCTTCATACCCAGTTCTGGTTACTCAGACAAGAGCTTTATGGAAAGTTCCGTTCCCGGGTTGCAAATTCAAGTGTTATGTGTTAGAACAAGTACCCAAGGGGACTTCCTTGGTGGTCCAGTGGTGAAAACTCCATGCTTCTATTTGATCCAGCAACTGGATCAATTCTTGGGGGAACTAGAATCCCATTTGCCAGGCAGCCAAAGGGGGAAAAAAAAACCCCAAGGGGTTCTTTCCTCACCATAACCCCTCACCCCAGAAGTAAATCCCAACTTTGGAAACCATTTGTTTCTGAGTTTTTCTTCTCTGTTTTATTTAGATATCATTGCCTACTGGGGTAGAGTTGATGAACAAAGTGGTGTTGTCTTGGGTGTTCGGTATCCTGATTCAGTTATAGAGATGTCAACGTGTATTCTTTGGATTCTTTTTCCGTCTGCGGTATTACAGAGTGTTGAGTAGAGCTCACTGAGTTAAGCCTTAGCTTCTTGTGGATAATTTATATTGCCTCTATTACTGCGTTGATGTTCAAACCACGCTCTGTATTGAAACCTGCCTGAACCCCACCGTTCTTCTTTGGTAACCAGAAATCTCATTTCCAAGTCTCTGAGTCAGTTTTTCCTTTTAAAACCAGTTCATTTGTATAGCTGTTCATGTTCCCCCCATCAGGGTGTCACAGAAATCTTGTCATCCTCTGGGAGTCCGTCTTCACTCAGTGTAATCATCTCACGTCCGCCCATGCTTCTGGAAATGACTTTAGCTCTCTATTTTCTATGGCTGAGGCATATTGTTCTAGGTATACGAAACAGCTTCTTGATCCATCCATCTTCCCTGGGACTTGTAGGTGCTTTGCTTTTTGCTAAATGTGAATAATGCTGCAGTGAATGCTGGAGTGCTTGTGTCATCCCCACTTCCCAGCTTTCTCTAGGAAGAGGCCTGGAACGAAAAGGACCAGTCACGTGGCATCTCAATGTTCCATTTTTTAAGGAAACTCCATACTGTCCTCTGTCCTGTTGCCAATTACACGGTTCCCAAGAAGTGTAGTACGGTTCTGTTCTCCATGCCCTCTTGTGAATTTACTCTTTGTACCCCAATGCCCTTTTTTTTTTCTTTTAACTTTTTACTTTACTGTGGAGAGCAGCTGATTAGCGTGAATGTGACAGTATAAGGTGAAGAGCCAGAGGCTCAGTTGTTCATTCCCATATATCCGTTCTTCCTGAAACAGAACTTGTTGATTTTTTGATGACTGTGGTTCTGAGGGTTGCCTCATTGCAGTTTCCATTTTCATTTTTCTGACATTTAGGGACGTGGGTCAGCCTTACAAGGGCTTTCAAAAACAAACAAACAAACAAACAACTTTTGTTAAGTTGAACTCTTGAGATTGGATTCTTGAAGATGGGCTCTGTTGAGTTTGTTTCAACTATCTGCCCTGGACAGTTACCTGAGGTCAGGTATCCTTTTCAGCTCTTCAGGCTTTGTGCATCGGAAGTGCCCCTGCTGCTGCTGCTGCTAAGTCGCTTCAGTCGTGTTCGACTCTGTGCGACCCCACTGACGGCAGCCCACCAGGCTCCCCTGACTCTGGGATTCTCCAGGCAAGAACACTGGAGTGCGTTGCCATTTCCTTCTCCAATGCATGAAAGTGAAAAGTGAAAGTGAAGACGCTCAGTCGTGTCTGACTCTTCGCAACCCCATGGACTGCAGCCCACCAGGCTCCTCCATCCACGGGATTTTCCAGGCAAGAGTACTGGAGTGGGGTGCCATTGCCTTCTCCGGAAGTGTCCCTAAAGCACCGTTTTTTCTCTTGCTGTTACCAGAAATGTCCACAAGGCGGCAGCACTGTCTCATACGCTACTGGGGCTCCTAGGCTAACTGGATCTTTACAGAGAGCTGCGTTCCCGGGTTCGAGTGGGAAGCCTGTGCCAAGGCTCGTGTCTTTTGACATTTTTTCCCCTTCCCCTGCACCCTTCCCCCCACCTCCCCGGCAGATTCCCAAGTCCTGCCCAAACAGTGATGCTCAGGGTAATTTCAGAACGGGCCCGAAGTCTCGGGAGACACAGGCTGCAGCGCGGACGCCCGGGACCGAGAGTCTCGGAGGCCAGGGGAGTTTTCAAGGAGCTCTCTGCCCAGAAGCCCCGCTGTCTTTTGGGTGCACTAGGAGAAGGCAAGGGCACCCCACTCCAGTACTCTTGCCTGGAAAATCCCATGGATGGAGGAGCCTGGTGGGCTGCAGTCCATGGGGTTGTGAAGAGTCGGACACGACTGAGCGTCTTCACTTTCACTTTTCACTTTCATGCATTGGAGAAGGAAATGGCAACCCACTCCAGTGTTCTTGCCTGGAGAATCCCAGGGACGGGGGAGCCTGGTGGGCTGCCATCTATGGGGTCGCACAGAGTCGGACACGACTGAAGCGACTTAGCAGCAGCAGCAGCAGCAGTCCAGGGGGAGGTGTCCGAGGACATGCCTGCATCTGAAGATCAGGGTCCCATCCACAGGCCACAGGGGACTCCCCCTCCAAAGTGGGGCTCCTTTGCTGATCCATGCTCCCTAACACCCTCCGATTCAGTACAGTCCAGCCTCGACATCCACAGTTGCTCAGGGTCTAGGGACGTGTCACCAGCCCAGGTCTCCTAGGCCTGAGGCCAATACCCCAGGCATTTATTTCTGAGGTTTTCTTCTTTTTTTAAATTGAGTTATCATTGTATACCGGAGTGGAGCTGATTAAAAAGCAGTGGTGGCTTCTGTGATCGGTATCCATATACCTATGTGTATTCTTGGGGCTCTTTTCCCATTGGTGCTATTACAGGGCATGGAGTAGATTTCCCTGAGTTATGCCTTAGGTCTTGTTGGACTATTTACATTGCCTCTACTACTGTGTATATGTTCAAACCAACCTCTGTATTTAAACCTCCCTGAACCTGACCGTTCTTTTTGGTAACCAGAAGTTTCCTTTCTAAGTTTCAGAGTCAGTTTCTCTTTTTAAAACCAGTCCATGTGTATGGATGTTCATATTTCCCCCATGCGGGATATCCCAGACCTTTTGTTGTCCTATCGGAGTCTCCCTTCACTTAGTATGATCATTGCAAGTACGTCCATGCTGCTGGACAAGATTTTAGCTCATTATTTTCTCTGGCTGAGGCATATTGTTGTAGGTATATGAAACGGCTTCTTGTTCCATCATCGTCCCTGGAACTTTTGGGTGCTTCGCTTTTTGCTGAATGTAAGTCATGCTGCAGTGAACGTTGCTTGTGTCGTTCCAGAATCACAGCTTTCTCCCAGAAGAGGCCTGGAGTGAAAAGGACCAGTCATGCGGCATCTCAATTTCCAGCTTTTTAAGCAATCTCTTTATTGTCCTCTGTCCTGACTATTAACAACTACACAGTCCCCGAGAAGTGTAGTCGCGTTATCAGTTCTCCATGCCCTCTCACACCGTGACTCCTTGTACCCTGAGGTGCCATGTTTGTTTCTTTGTATTTTTTCCTTCAACTTTTTACTTTACTGTGGAGAAGAGCCAATTAGCATCAATGCAAGAGTTGAAAAGCTGGCTTAAAATCCAACATTCAGAAACTAAGATCATGGCATCTGGTCCCATCATTTCATGGCAAATATATGGGGAAACAATGAAAACCATGACAGACTTTATTTTCTTGGGCTCCAAAATCACTGCAGATGGTGACCACAGCCATGAAATTCAAAGAGACTTGCTCCTTGGAAGAAAAGCTATGACCAACCTAGATAGCATATTCAAAAGCAGAGACATTACTTTGCCAACAAAGGTCCATCTAGTCAAAGCTATGGTTTTTCCTGTGGTCATGTATGGATGTGAGAGTTGGACCATAAAGAAAGCTGAGCATCAAAAAATTGATGCTTTTGAACTGTGGTGTTGAAGAAGAATCTCGAGAGTCCCTTGGACTGCCAGGAGATCAAACCAGTCAGTCCTAAAGGAAATTAGTCCTGATTTTCATTGGAAGGCTGAAGCTGAAGCTCCAATACTTTGGCCACCTGATTGGAAGAGCTGACTCACTGGAAAAGACCCTGATGCTGGGGAAGATTGAAGGCAGGAAGAGAAGGGGACGACAAAGGATGAGATGGTTGGATGGCATTACCGACTTGATGGACATGAGTTTGAGCAAGCTCCAGAAGTTTGTGATGGACAGGGAAGCCTGGCATGCTGCAGTCCATGGGGTCACAGAGTCAGATACGACTCAGAAACTGAACTGAGACTGAAGAGTTTCAGGGGAAAAGTGGAGAGAATCAGCCATCCATTCCCACATATCCATTCTCCCCAAAACTTCAGTTTTAATTTTTTCATGATGGCAGTTCTGAGGGCTGCCAGGTGATTCCTTATTGCAGCTTTCATATTTTTTGTGATATTTAGGGACGTGGATCAGCCTCTCATGGACTTAAAAAAAAAAACAAACCAAAATGCCTTTTGTTAATTGAACTCTAGAGATTGGGTCCTTGAAAGTCTGCCCTGTTGAGATGTTTTCAACAATCTACCCTGGGCATTGCTTGAGGTCAGGTATCATTCTCAGCCCTTCAGGCTTTGTGACTAGAAGTGTATCCGGTCCCATCACTTCATGGGAAATAGATGGGCAAACAGTGGAAACAGTGTCAGACTTTATTTTGGGGGGCTCCAAAATCACTAAAGATGGTGACTGCAGCCATGAAATTAAAAGACGCTTACTCCTTGAAAGGAAAGTTAAGACCAACCTAGACAGCATATTCAAAAGCAGAGACATTACTTTGCCAACAAAGGTCCTTCTAGTCAAGGCTATGGTTTTTCCTGTGGTTGTGTGTGGATGTGAGAATTGGACTGTGAAGAAGGCTGAATGCCGAAGAATTGATGCTTTTGAACTATGGTGTTGGAGAAGACTCTTGAGACTCCCTTGGACTGCAAGGAGATCCAACCCTTCCATTCTGAAGGAGATCAGCCCTGGGATTTCTTTGGAGGGAATGATCTGAAGCTGAAACTCCAGGATTTTGGCCACCTCATGCGAAGAGTTGACTCATTGGAAAAGACTCTGATGCGGGAGGGATTGGGGGCAGGAGAAGGGGGCGACAGAGGATGAGGTGGCTGGATGGCATCACTGACTCGATGGACTTGAGTCTGAGTGAACTCCGGGAGTTGGTGATGGACAGGGAGGCCTGGCGTGCTGCGATTCAGGGGTCGCAAAGAGTCGGACACGACTGAGCGACTGAACGGAACTGAAGCACCGGTTTTCCGCTTGCTGTTACTAGAAATGTCCACAAGGCGACAGCACTGTTTCATGCCTTACTGGGGTCCCTCTGCCAACAGAGCTGAGTTCCAGGGTTATAGATTTGAGTGGCAAACCTGTGCCAAGGCGCATGTCTTTTGACTTTTTCCCTTCCCCTGCACCCCGCCCCCAGAAAAATCCCCAATCCTGTCAAAACAGCTATGCTCAGGGTCCTGTCTGAAGGGGCCCGGAGTCTCAGGAGAAACAGACTGCTGTGGGGAACGCCATCACTGGGAGTCTGAGGCCAGGTGTCTTTTCAAGAGCTTTCAGTCCAGAGGATCCAGCGTCCTTGAGATGCATCAGGCTAACTTGAAGTGTACTAGAGACTGCCACGGGGAAGGCAATGGCACCCCACTCCAGTACTCTTGCCTGGAAAATCCCATGGACAGAGGAGCCTGGTAGGCTGCAGTCCATGGGGTCGCTAAAAGTTGGACACAACTGAACGACTTCACTTTCAGTTTTCACTTTCTTGCATTGGAGAAGGAAATGGCAACCCACTCCAGTGTTCTTGCCTGGAGAATCCCAGGGACGGGGGAGCCTGGTGGGCTGCCGTCTATGGGGTCGCACAGAGTCGGACACGACTGAAGCGACTTAGCAGCAGCGGCAGCAGCGGCAGCAGCAGCAGAGACTGCCAGGATCTGTAGTTTGACGTCCCGTTCACAGGCCTCAATGCTCTCTGTTTAAATTTGTGCTCCTTTTGCTAGTCCCTTGTCCCCTGGCACCCTGTATTCAGCCCAGTCCAGTCTTGGGAGTCAAGGCTGCTCGGGGTCCAGGGATCTGTCTCCAGCCCAGGTCCCCGAGGACTGAAACCAATATAACTCCCATTCCTGTATTATTTTCTTTTTGAAACTTGATATTTGTTTTGACGTGAAAATAATTGGTTTTCAATGGTGTGCTTTTTCTATGTACAGCCAATAATTTCATTTATACATATATCACAGTGCATCTAGTAGTTTTCTGATTATTTTCCCATAGCAGTTAGAGCTGAAGGTGGAGTAGATTTTCTTGTCTGAAGTCAATTGCTCGTGAATTCCTATTACTTTTATATTTCTGTGTATATGCGAATCCAGACCTTCTAATGTGTTCTTTTTCCTTAACCTTTCCAGTATGTAATCCTATGTTGGTGGTTTAACTTTGTGTGTTTCCTTTTTTGTAAATTTATTCTTTACAAAATGAACTGCTGTATCTGTTTTTCCCATTGTACTTTTAAGTGAGGTGATTGGCTCTTTGTCCCTCTCTGCCTGAATTACTTCATTTAGTGTATGATCATTCTCGGTGTCCACATGTTGCTGCCGATGACTTTATTTCATTCTTCTTTTTTATGGCTGAGTAATAGTTCATTGTATATGTGTAGCACGACTTCTTTGTGCATTGATCTGTTGGTGGACATTTTTGTTCAAAAGCAAAGTTCTTTACTGTCACAGATTTGGGGGTAGAAATCCAAGGTCAAGGTTTGAACAGGTTTGGTTTCTCCTGAGGCTGCCGCTGTCCCAGCCCAGGTGGTTTTCTGCCTTTCTTTGTCTTTGACATAACAAGCAGCAGAAAACAGATAGGATGCCATTGTTCAGTATTCAACCAAATTTGAGTTTTTTTCCTCTTCTGTATAAAGTTATGGCCGACAAACGACTCTCCCTGGAAAGTACAGTCGCCCCAAACTCATCAGGGCTAGGGAGCAGTTTGCAGACTTGTAGTTAAGTTATGCAGCCCAGAATCCCCACATCTCAGCACTTCAGCGTTTATATCCACATTTCCATTTTGAACCAAACTTTTAGACGCTCTCCCACTCGTGTGATAAGGCTCTCATAAGAAAAGACAGTGCCTTGAGCACTTATTAATATTCATCATTATTTCTAAATGAAAACTAAAATGAAATGATGTCAGACATATGAAAATGCATTATGAAAAGTCACCAACTATTGCTATGCAGAGCATAGCACTCGAAGCTTTACAGGTTCAGAGGGTCCATTTCAGTTTACCTGGCTTCCCACTTTAGTTAATTCCAAAAGTAAGTTGCATTGGTTTAGTTAATCCAGAAAGTAAGTTGTGTTTCTGTGTTGAATGAAACACAGTTGGTACACTGAGCATACAGTTTATCTGAACACCTGACTTCTAAGCGTCAGTTTCTTCATCTACAATATGGCAATAAATATATGTGGCCCTTATGGTCATTTTGAGGATTAAATAATTAACCTGTGAGATTACAGGGCACAGTGTCGAAGGAAAGCACTTGGCAAAATGGCAACCACTATGAAGTTAAAAAAAGGCAAATTTTCTTTAGTCATTAGAATATCATAAGTGCACTTGATCTTTGGCTTGAATATGGTGTTTAGATAAACGGAATCTTTGAAAACCCACACCTGGATTTTTTTTTTTTTTCCCATCGTTAAGGAGGTGCCGTGTCAAAGGGAGTGTTTCATCCTGTTTTTACTTTGTGGTATAAGAGTATTACACCTCCACCTAATGGTTTAGAAAAGCTGTCTATGCTTACATAGAGTTCTTTAAGAAAGAAGAAAAACTTGAACAAATATTCTGGCATCTTCCATCAAACCTGAGAAAAGTATTGATGTGTTGCTGCTGCTGCTAAGTCGCTTCAGTCGTGTCCGAGTCTGTGCAGCCCCATAAATGGCAGCCCACCAGGCTCCCCCGTCCCTGGGATTCTCCAGGCAAGAACACTGGAGTGGGTTGCCATTTCCTTCTCCAATACATGAAAGTGAAAAGTGAAAGTGAAGTCGCTCAGTTGTGTCCGACTCTTCACGACCCCATGGACTGCAGACTACCAGACTCCTCTGTCCATGGGATTTTCCAGGCAAGAGTACTGGAGTGGGGTGCCATTGCCTTCTCCGACTGAGGTGTTATATAACCATAAAAACCCCCCAAACTAGAAATGACAAACGCTGTTACAGCCGGAAGAGGGAAACACAGAGAGAGCTGGTGAATGGTGGCATTGTTTACAAATGACAGTCCTTGTGCCTGTTGCGGGCTGCTCTAATACAAATTCAGAGGATGCCTTGGAGCTCAGTAAATCAAAAGTAGATTTGAGCCTCATTGATTAAATAAGAAATCAAATCTTCTGAAACCTATTTGCAGCTACAGGATGTTGCTGGAAAATTGAGACTGTTAAGGAAAAAATATCAGCCAAAAGCAGAGGGTGGGAATTTAGAAGCTCTCAGGCGTCTGTGTATACTTAAATTCACCATTTCCAAGTCTAACATCACCTTATATCTAGCCAACAAAATAAATGGTCATTGAAGACAGGTGTCAAAGGACAGCTTACACTGTCCTTTTTCTTTTTTCTGTCTGTGCCGTGAAGCCTGTGGGATTTTAGTTCCCTGACCAGGGATCGATCCTACACCCCCTATAGTGGAAACACACAGTCTTAACCCCTGAACCATCGGGGAAGTCCCTGTCCTTTTTCTAACTGAATTATAATTGACACACAATATTATGTTAGTTTCAGGTGTATACCACAATGCTTTTATATCTTCACACATTATGAAATGATTACTATGTCTAGTTGCCATCAACCACCATCCAGAGTTCCTGCAACGTTTTTAACTTTGCTCCCTGTGTTGTCCATCACGTCCCTGTGACTTACTTATCGCTCTAAGTTTGTACCTCCTACCCCCCCTCGCCCATTTCACCCATCCCCTCAACTGCATTATCCTTTGATCCTAAGGGACACTTCAGAATCTGTAGGATCTGCTGAGGACTTCATTTTTGGTTGCTTTTGTTGGGGAAGGCGTGAAAGCTGGTAAGACAGAGCGAGAGCAATGCTCGTGCGCTCAGTTGTGTCCGACTCTGCAACGCCACGGACTATCGCCCGCCAGGCTCCTCTGTCCGTGAAATTTCCCAGGCAAGAATACTGGAGTGGGTTACCATTTCCTTCTCCAGGGGATCTTCCCAACCTAGGGATCAAACCTGCATCTCTTGAATCTCCTGGCTCTTTACTACTGCGCCACCTGGGAAGGATGAGGGCAGGGAGGGTAACAAATCTCTCCCCTCCCCAACCCCCATCCACTACGCGTGGAAAGGAAGAGGTGTCTCATATCTTTCTGGTTTTTTCAATTTTTATTTTTTTATTTTTTTTATTGTTTTTTTAAATTATTATTATTTTTTAAAGTTTTAATTGGAGGCTAATTACTTTACAATATTGTGGTGGTTTTGCCATACATTCACATGAATCAGCCACGGGTGTACGTGTGTCCCCCATCCTGACCCTCTCCATCCCATCCCTCTGGGTCATCCCAGTGCACCAGCCCTGAGCACCCTGCCTCATGCATCGAACCTGGACTGGAAATCTATTTCACATATGTTAATATACATGTTTCAATGCTGTTCTCTCAAATCATCCCACCCTCGCCTTCTCCCACAGAGTCCAACAGTCTGTTCTTTACATCTTTTTGTACCACATAACTGAGCTCATTGTCCTGGAGATAAATGACCTTCTTAGATCTCTTTCTAGTCTTATAATTTTATAATTCTAAGAATAAAGTCTCTCTCCAGTCATCAAGCAATTAATGTAAGAATCACACTTTGGCAAAAGCGAGGTGATGGTGGGGGTCATCCGGTCAATCACTGTCATCCTCAGCTTCCCTTTGGCATTGGGAGCTTGGCAGGTTTAATCGAAGGATGGGCCCTGTTGACTGAGTGAATGGACGGTTCCCTGGGTACCACAGTGAACATCAGATGATGTGATCTCTAGCCTGCAGAATTTTGGAAGTGCTGACATAGCAGGATTGAACACAGTAGATTAGGTTTCGGCAATCTTTGTGATAATGATAAGTAACAAGGAGGCTCTGAACAGAGCAACTATTCCCAAAACCACTAGAATAAATGACAAAAGGAGAATCACAGTGGACCCCCAGTGAAACTTGTTTTCAGTAAAAATTCACAACACTTCCTGGTGAGCAGCTCTCCTGCTTTGAGCTACCAAGGACTTCCCTGGTGGCTCAGATGGTAAAGAATCCGCCTGCAATGCTGGAGACCTGGGTTCAGTCTCTGGATCAGGAAGATCCCCTGGAGAAGGGCATGGCAACCTACCCCAGTATTCTTGCTTGGAGAATCCCATGGACAGAGGAACCTGGAGGGCTACAGTCCACAGGGGCACAAAGAGTTGGACACAACTGAGCGATTAACACACTTCAAGCTCCTACCCTTCCTGGCAAGCATCTCTTGTCCCCTCCACCTCAGATAGAATCCACATGCTACGTTTTGCCCCCACATAGAACAGATGCAGTGGTCCCCTGTATGTCTCTGAGGTACCCATCTTCTGTCCGTCCTGTGATTGTCCAGGAGATGGGGATCAGTGAGATCGCTGGGTGACCCAGATGGTGTATGAAACCCTCAGGGTATGGACTTGTCCTTCCTTCAAGAATCATGCTAAGTAAAGTTGGCATTTTAGGTACAAAGTGGGGTCAACGGTTCACAATATGTTTACTGAGCATTTATTATGTGCTGGAAGGTTTTTTTTTTAAGTAGTTAGTTCACTCATTTATTTATTACTTTTGGCTGGGCTGGGTTTTCGTTGCAGTCTGTGGGCTTCTCATTGCAGGGGCTTCTCCTGTTGCAGAGCACAGACTCCAGGTGCGCATGGTCAGTTGTGGCACGCGGGGCTTAGTTGCTCCACTGCATTTGGAATCTTCCCCGACTGGGGACTGAACCCGTGTCTGCTGCATTGGCATGCAGATTCTTATCCACTGGGCCACCAGGATAGTCCCTGTGCTGGAGTTTTATGAACCGCTGTGGCTCATTCCCTTTAACTTTAGTCAAGTACAGGCCTAAGAGGAAGATGTTGTTGGCTTTCTCACACTGTTGGACAGCTGCTCTCTTATTCTACTTCTGGGAGAGAAAGTGGTAAAATGAGTGAACTTAACAGAATTGATTTATTTCTTTGGTTGTCTTTTGGGCTATAGGAGATGGGTGACTTCAAAGATGGTGACCCCTTGTGTGGAATTTTCTACTTGAGACAGCTCTTTAGACTTAAAAAATTTGATTTTCCTGATATTTGTTGAATTTGCGGGAGCAGCCCACTCTCTCCAAGTAGGCTCACTTCAAAGTAATAGAGGGGGTTTCTCAGTTACTTTGACTTTACTAAGGTGATGTACTGTCTTCTCCTGCTAATTACATTTTAAATATGTAAATTGTTAAAATGTAATAACTATGTTTAAAATGCCAGAGCAAGTAACATAGAAGGAAAGCCCTCAAGAAAGCCTAATGAGGATGCAAAAATAAGGTGCAGAATGACACAGTAAGATGCTTCTCTAATTGTTTAAAGACAGACAAAGCCGACTCTGTGTGGAGAAATCAGATTCAG
This sequence comes from Bos mutus, assembly GCF_027580195.1. NCBI lineage: Eukaryota > Metazoa > Chordata > Mammalia > Artiodactyla > Bovidae > Bos > Bos mutus. Next base: position 35,519,627 of record NC_091638.1, on the reverse strand, counting down.
TTGTAAGGCAAAAAGATCTGCCACTAGCTGTGTTCTAGCTTTTGCGGCTGGAGGTCGGGGTTCAGAAGGTCTAGCAATTCAGGGTGAGCTCAGCTCCACCTTGGCTGGCTGCATCCTGGTGGGCTTCTGTCTTATTCTCCTTTGGGGTGATTCCTGATGCCCCCACCATCCATGGAAGGTGCAGCCCTGAAGTTTGGGGGAAGTTAATGCCCTGGAGCCCATCGTCAACAGTGGAGAAGAGGAACTTAGGGTTGAATTTCTCATCCGCCACGCCTTTAGACCAATAATCCTGGGCAGTGTTTCGTGTGTTTACAAGAGGTCCTGGTGGTATTGAGGTTCTGTGGCCCCACCCAAAGCAGTTTCAGTCATATTCATTGGTACTGATGTTCTCATCCCACACTTCCTCATTCATTTGCTTCCTGGGACTCTCTCAATAGATTCAGTTCAGTTCAGTTCAGTCGCTCAGTTGTGTCCAACTCTTTGCGACCCTATGAATCGCAGCACGCCAGGCCTCCCTGTCCATCACCAACTCCCGGAGTTCACCCAGACTCACGTCCATGGAGTCAGTGATGCCATCCAGCCATCTCATCCTCTGTCGTCCCCTTCTCCTCCTGCCCCCAATCCCTCCCAGCAGCAGAGTCTTTTCCAATGAGTTAACTCTTCGCATGGGGTGGCCAAAGTACTGGAGTTTCAGCTTTAGCATCATTCCCTCCAAAGAAATCCCAGGGCTGATCTCCTTCAGAATGGACTGGTTGGATCTCCTTGCAGTCTAAGGGACTCTCAAGAGATTAATTGCCCCAAAATCTTTGTCTTAGAGGTTCCCAAAGTAAATCATTGAGGGAGTGCCGTTCTCTGATAATATTCTGTGAAGTGCTGGAACTATATAGGTGTCTCCCAATTACTTAGACTTATTGAGCTTATGAAATGTCTCCTCCTGCAAATTAAAGTAAAAATGTAAATTGTTAAAAAATTTTATTAAACATTAAAAAAAATGTCATCAAGTATTAGGAGGAATGCCTTCAAGAATGCATGAAAGTGGAAGTGTTAGTTGCTCAGTTGTGTCCAACTCTTTGCTACCCCATGGACTGTAACTCTCCAGGCTCCTCTGTCCATGGAATTTTCCAGGCAAGAATACTGGAGTGGGTTGCCATGCCCTTCTCCAGGGCATCTTCCTCACCCAGAGACTGATACTGGGTCTCCTGCACTGCAGGCAGATTCTTTACCGTCTGAGCCACCAGAGAAGCCCTAAGAATGCATGTGCTTGCTTGCTAAGCCACTACAGTCGTGTCCGACTCTTTGCAACCCTATGGACTATAGTCTGCCAGGCCCCTCTGTCCGTGGAATTTTCCATGCAAGAATACTGGAGTGGGTTGCCATGCCCTGCTGCAGGGGATCTTCCCAATCCGGGGACTGTACCCAAGTCTCCTGTGGCTCCTCCATTGCAGGTGGATTCTTTACCACTTAGCCACCAGAGAAGCCCAAGTATGCGTATAATAACGCAAAATTAAGTTGAAGAATGATACAGTAAGATGTGTATGCAATTGTCAAAGGACATACAATATCATATGTAATTGATGGGCTACCTGTGCTTATGGCTGAAGGATGCATTCTTAATTCACAGTGGTGGCCACCTCTGGGGAAGTAAACAGGAAAATGGAGCTTGCAAGGGCTCCAGAGAGGATTTCAACTTAATCTGTAACTTTTGTTATGTATTTTAAAGAAAAGATTTGAAGTGGACAGAATATTAACATTTGTTCATTTTGGTTGCAAAGTATGCAGGCATTTATTATATTTTCTCATAATATGTACTTTAAAATGTTCCCTGATTAGAAAGTTAAAGCAGTATTACATGTTTCCTAGTAAGTCAGTGAATTCAAACTTTAAAAAAAGATTTAAAATGACCTACATAAATTCAGCTCAAAGCTACAACCTGTAGTTTCAATTTCATATATTTTCCTCCAGATTTTTTTTTTCTAACTTATTATTTGTTGCCTTGAAATGCAACTTTCTTGCTTTCTTTAGAAGCCCAAAGCTTCTGTTGTTGACTATGGTAACCAAGGGGGAAGCATAGGTAACAGACAAATTTTTTAAAATGTATCAATTTCTTCTCCAGAATCCTGTGAGATTAGCATTATGAGGGTAAAGATGGGGTGTGATCGATTTCCCTGTCACCTGGATAAGGCTCCCAAAGTAAAGTGTTTGCTATTGCCCCGCATAGCTGATCCCCCAATCCAGAATTTTTACTGGGGATAAATCTAGTTCAGCCACATTTCTATCCTTCCTCTGTTGCTGTTCTGTCGCTCAGTCATGTCTGGCTTTTTTCGACCCCATGGACTGCAGCCATCTATAAAAACTGTAAACATATGAGCTTCATTCTATCTTCTATAAGGACTTCTGGTTGCTGGGCTATTTTTTTTTCCCTTCAAATGATTAAAAATAACTTTCATTAAATGTGCAAACTGAACTTCCAGTTTGGAATCATGTGCACAGCTGCCACTTGGAATTATTCAGTATTATTTTTTATTAATATATTAATACGTGTTGGGAGACAAGAGAACATTTTGACAAATACGCATGAAATGTGCCAAGTTGTTGCATATTTAGAGTCTCTATTTGCACAAAGCAATGACGTGAGCATATGGCTCACAAATTCTGAAGTCTGATCCTGTTAGATAGATGGATGCTGGTAATTTATCATGTGCAGGCACAAGTGGGGAGATGAGTTGTAAAACGCTTTAATGGCTTCTGGCCTCCAGGCAACAAACCTTTCTGGCCTTTGTCTCTCTCCCCTCGAATGCATCAGCATCTCTCTGAAGTAGGATTCAAGGATGAAGTCCACAGGAAATTTTTCTCTAAGTTTTAAGGAACAGATGGGGAGGGCTTGGTTCTGAAGAGACCTAAATAGAAATCCACTATTCTTGCCTGGGAAATCCCATGGGCAGAGGAGCCTGGCAGGGCTCCATGGGACTCATAGTCCATGAGGTCGCAAAAGTCAGACACAACTTGACTAAACCACCGCCAGCCAACAGAAAGCACTACAGAGATACAAAGCAGAATGCCTTTTCCTCTAGGTTTTGTTTTGCTTTGCTTTTTAAAAGAACTTGTAGCTTTGCATACTGCAAACCTCTCTGTTTCCCTTCTCCCCCAGCTCCCACCCTGTGGGAACAAGGAATAATAATTTATAATGGCCTGGGGGATAGGGAAGGGGCGGCATGCTGTAAAGCCTTGGAAGTGATGTGAAAACTCTTGACTTCTTCTGACGCGTCAGTGCCAGAAACTATAAATAGGAACTCCTGGCAAGAGGGGAACAAGGGACAGACCTTTCACTTCTGCGGAATGCTCTGGAGAGGAGGGAGGGAGCGAGCCGGAACGTTTTAAGTATTTTTCACGAAACCCGCTTCATTCCTTTGACAGCAGAGCTGCTTGTCATTATGGGAGTTATCTGAGCAGGACTCAGAGCTCAAGAATTATACTGCAGTGGCTGCTGTTGAGCTGATGGGATTAAAAAATTTCCTCCTTGGGGAGAAAAAGTTGACAGAGTATTTATTTATTTTTTGGAGTATGTGTCTAGTGTGGACTGAATTACGTCCTCCCCCAATTCGTATGTTGAAATCCTGACCCTTTCCCATTAATGTGACAGTATTTGGAGATAAGACCTTTAGTAAGGTAACTGAGAAGGCAATGGCACCCCACTCCAGTACTCTTGCCTGGAAAATCCCATGGATGGAGGAGCCTGGTGGGCTGCAGTCCATGGGATGGTGAAGAGTTAGACATGACTGAGCGACTTCACTTTCACTTTTCACTTTCATGCACTGGAGAAGGAAATGGCAACCCAATCCAGTGTTCTTGTCTGGAGAATCCCAGGGATGGGGGAGCCTGGTGTGCTGCCGTCTATGGGGTCGCACAGAGTCGGACACGACTGAAGTGACTTAGCAGCAGCAGCAGCAAGGTAACTGATACTGAATGAGGTCATAGGGTGGGTCCCTAACCCTATGGGACTGGTGTCCTTGGAAGAAAGGAAGAGACACCACAGATCCCAGTCTCTCCACAAACTCAGAGAAAAGGCCACGTGCAGACCCAGACACAAGGCAGCCATCTGCAAGCCTCGAAGACAGCTCCCACCAGAAACCAGCCATCTTGGCGCCTCACTCTTGGAGTTCCAGCCCCAGAACCGTGAGAGAATACACTGCTATTGTGGAAGCCACCTGGCCTGTGGTGTTCTGTTGTGGCGGCCCTCCCTAACTCACACAGTGTCAATGTCAATTAACACTGGAAGATGGATTTCTTCTCACTGGGGATGTTAAGGGCTTCCCTGGTGGCTCAGACGGTAAAGAATCCACCTGCAATGCAGGAGACCTGGGTTCGATCCCTGGGTTGGGAAGATCCTCTGGAGGAGGGCATGACCCCACACACTCTGGTATTCTTGCCTGGAGAATCCCCAGGGACAGAGGAGCCTGGTAGGCTACAGTCCATGGGTCACACAGAGAACGACTGAGTGACTAAGCACACGTAAGGGGATGTTAAACAGCTCAGGATGCATGTTAGGGTCTGAGAGGCGGCCCTGTGGTTAAGGGAAGTGGCTGCTGCACTAGGGTCTTGTTCAAATCCTAGTTAATGGCTCCCTAAGGGCGTGACCTCCACCAAAAGACCGTTTCTCTGTATGGCTGGTGGCTCCTCATCTGCCGAAGAGGAATAGTAGTACTTTATACCTGCAAGATGGTTGTGAGGTTAGATGCTTTAATGTATGCAGAGCAAGTCATAAAGGCTGCTACTAAATTTGCTCTACTAAATCGCAGCTCTGTCAAGGAGGGTGGGAGCCTTGTGTATTTTCAGGTTTTTTGCTTTTTTTCCCCCCCAATATTTTGAGTTTACAAAGAGCTTCCATAACTATGATTACATTTGGTTTTTATAGCCATCCGAAGAATTGATGCTTTTGAACTGTGGTGTTGGAGAAGACTCTTGAGAGTCCCTTGGACTGCAAAGAGATCCAACCAGTCCATTCTGAAGGAGATCAGCCCTGGGATTTCTTTGGAAGGAATGATGCTAAAGCTGAAACTCCAGTACTTTGGCCACCTGATGCGAAGAGTTGACTCATTGGAAAAGACTCTGCTGCTGGGAGGGATTGGGGGCAGGAGGAGAAGGGGATGACAGAGGATGAGATGGTGGGATGGCATCACTGACTCGATGGACGTGAGTCTGGGTGAACTCTGGGAGTTGGTGATGGACAGGGAGGCCTGGTGTGCTGCGATTCATGGGGTTGCAAAGAGTCGGACACGACTGAGCGACTGATCTGATCTGATCTAAGATTCGTTGGAAAGGAAACATTACACCCACTTGAGGGAAGAGGATACCCAAGTTCAGAGAAGCCAAGAAACTTTCCCAAGCTCGATTGCCTAACAAATCTAATCTAAAGGCTTCGAATGTAAGTCCCCTGATGCCAAGTTTCATGCTTTCTGAACTAAATTTGCTATCTCTCTGAATTCTTCCCTTCCTCTCTCATTCTCTCTTTTCTGGTCTTTTTTTCACCAAACTTGTATGGAGTTTCTATTATGCTTCTGGCATTTCCCCTCTTTCCCTGAATCTATATTTCTTTTCTCTTTATTCATTTTGACCTGGAGGCTAAGTGTGTGCTGTGTGTGTGTGCGTGCACACACACCTGCCTGAGGACCACCCTCCACCTTGAGTCTTTGCTGCTAACCTGCCAGTTTTTAGCTCAAAGAAGTCGGCACTCAGTCTTCAAGGACATATTATAAATAGAGCCTCAACAGCACTCTCTTTTCTTATCTGAAAACTGACAGCAAACAGTGGCAATCAGGACAAAAAGAAGGAGAACACGGCAGTGGTAGAGCAGATAATCAATACCTTTCAATGATTTGAGAACAGAGATTCCCAAAAGAGAGCTGAAAAGAGAGCTGAAAATGACAGCCTGAGAGAGCTCGCTGGGTTCTTCTAAGGGAGTGAGGGATGCGGTGTTGCTTGAAAAAGCAGATCTCACATTATGATGTTCATGTTTGGGGAAATGTCAAAAATCTCTCTTATTCTCACAACACAAACTATAGAAATCACAGCTCGGCCGAATCTCCTTGACCCCTGAAACTGTGTAGGAGGTAGGCTCTGAATTGTGAGGTGAGACAATCACCCTGTATTTTGGGCTGCGTGGGATGGGAGTTTTAAAAGCTGGGAGACATTATTCTCCAGTCTTCAGAAGAGAAGCAGGGCCTGAAAGTTAGGAGTCGGCACCTGAAAGGATCGCGTGGAGTCTGAAAAGACCATCCAATTCCTTATTTTACAGGTGAGGCAACTAAGACCCAGAGAGAAGTCTCTGGCTGGAGGGCCAGTGGTTTCGGGGCCTCACCAGCGCTTGCAGGGAGGGGAGTGTGGGTGAAAAGCTAGGGAACCTCCAAGCAGCCGTGCTCTAATTCTTTGACAGAGAATTAAAATATGCCTGGAGGAGGCTAGGACTCATCCAGGGCACTGGCTCAAGGGGCGTGATGGAAGCTTTTGCAATGGAGGTTGCGGATACTTCTTGCCGTTCTAGATGTGCCCTAAGAGGCCACAGATTTTCAGGTAGGTCTTTCCAAAGACCTGACATGGTGGACTGGACAGTAAAAGTGTGGAGGATCATGAAGTAGCTATCGGCTTTCTGTGCATAAATAATGACCCTAATCCCAAGCCCCACAGTGACCTTGTCCCCAGATCTGACCTGACACTGACCTTCAACCTGACCCTCACTGTGACCCTCATTCTCAGTGGAATTGACTCTAAGGTCAGCCTTCACATTGCCTCTGACTTTCCCACCCCGGAGCCTTACGTGAATTGATTCTCAACTTGTCCCTGCCTTTAACTGGACCCGCATCATCACCCTGTTTTGAAAACCTTTTCCCTGATCTTGATGCGGACTCTACTCTCACACTGACCCAGAAACTGGATTTGACCTGATTCTACGCTTTACGCTGACTTTTAACATATCCCTCATGCTGACTCTGACCAGAACCATCAATGAACCTTTACTCTGACCATCTACCTCTCTCTGAATGTGGCTTGAACTTAACCCTTTCTCTGACTCTCCGACCCTGACCCTCTCCCTGAACTTCATCCTTATTCTCACCATTTCGATAAACTTGACCCTAAATACACAGAACCTCTGCTTCATCAACCTGATCCTCACTCTGACCCTAATGCCCATATTTACCTTATTTACCTCAAACTGACTCTGACCTTGACGTCACCCTGACTCTATCTGACTTCCTTAAGCCCCCAGTATTACTCTTGGGTGATCTTGACCCTGTTCATCGTTCTGAACTTGATTAGCACCCTGACCTTGACCCTTGCATTACTCTCACCCTGAAGTTGACCCTCACTTTTTTTGTCACCTTTTTGATCCTCAACATGACCCTAATCCTGATCATACCTTGACTTTTTCCTCACACTGACAGTGAACCTGACTGGAATCTCAACCTGAGCAGATCTTCATCCTGTCCCTCGTATGAAGAAGGACAATTACTCTGCGTTTCATCATCACTTCCACCTTGACCCTGAAATTCATTCATATATTTACCCTAACTCTTATCAGGACCCTTAGCCTGACCTTGATGGTGATCGCTGATCCTCAACCCGACCCTCACCCTGACACTGACTCTGAAATGTACACCCACCCTCGCTCTGAACTTGTACCAGACCTTCTCTTCTGTCACCCTGACAGTAACTCCCTCACTGATCCTGACCTCAACGTATACCCTGACCCAGATCCTAACACCTATCCTGACCTTCGTCATGATCCTAAAGCTCACTGTCATTGTGACTTTGACCCCTAACCTCACCCTGCCTGACCCTCAATGTGACTCTGACTCTCATAATGCTTTTCAGAATGGTTCTGCCCCTAACAATTACCTACCATCACCAAGTTGGGTCTGAACATGAAATCTTGTATACTCTCATACAAATTTCACCTAGATTTCTTACAACTAGCAACAAGAACATACTTTTGAGAACTTTGTATAGTTCTGAACTTTCTTACATTTGTATTGTATGTTTTCAAATGTCCTGCTTTGACGTGTTAATAGGGTCTACTTTTGAGAATGTGTGGTTCTCATTGATTTCTCAATAAGAATTTTCTTTAGAGATTAACATCTGATTTCTGTACTGCTAGTTTCTTCACACAAATGTGATTTTCAGTGATACATGCCTTAACTCACAATAAGAAGTTACTATAGAGAACAGTGTGTAAATATGAACTTATTTTCATAAATATGGGTTACAGTCCTCTTATCTTGTTCTAACTCACAGGAAGAAAATGCAGTGAAGATGAGGGTGAGTTTCTGAGGGTTTTTTGCTTATATAAATTTTACATATGTTTGTGCGTAGGCAAACGGAAAGGACAATGGAAAAAAATTCGTATTAATGGAAAAAAAGCTCGGTCTCAGATATTTCTCGAAAAAGAAACTCCTTAGTGCTTCTCAGAGTAAACTAAGATGAACACAAGTGTGGATGTTCGTCTCAAAGGCACACCCTTAGAGCCAATGAGGAAGAGTCTAAGCAGCAGTAGGGAAAAGAGTCAGTATTTGTATAAACAAGCTCAGTTTCAGACATTCTTTTCAAAGATAACTCTGTATTGCTTTTCAGAGGAAAGCAAGATAAATATAAGTACAGCATAACACTTGAAAAGGCACATTCTTATTAAAAAGACAAAAAGATAAAAATTTACTGTTTACTAAGTAATTTTTAATTAATCCTTTATTCTTAAAATGTCCATGGATTAAAAAATATGCAAATATTTTGATGAATAATACATTTTTATTTGTATATGCCTTCTCAGAGCCTTTAATTAATATGACATAAATGCTTATAAAAAGTTACCTACATGGTTTTTAACTTTCTGTCCTTTAGGTGTCCCTTATGTCTAGAGAGAAAAGAAAGGAAGGATTATTTAAAGAAAGTACTTGGTGTGGACAGCTACTGAACTGCAGAGATACAGGTGTACGCATAAGAAGCGATTTTCTGTTTATTTTTAAAAGTTGTGCACTTCATTCACATAATAAATTTAAGATGATATTTTATTTAGTATACTGACAATTATAGTTTAAAGTTTAAAACTTTAAATTATCTACTCATATGTTTTATATCTATTTATTTCTTGAGCTTCTCAGGTGGTTCAGGGGTAAAGAATCTGCCTGCCAAAGCAGGAGACCCCGGAGATGCGGGTTTGATCCCTGCGTTGGGAAGATCCCCTGAAGGAGGAAATGGCAACTCACTCCAATATTCTTGACTAGAAAAGTCATGGACAGAGGAGCCTGGCAGGCTACAGTCCATAGGGGTTGCAAAGAATCAGACACAACCGAGTGACCGAGCACACAGAGGCACACATGTCTTGGTGCATACGGAATAGGTATGGATCTTTTGCTACAATTTGTCACACAAGTGAAGTACCCAAAGAATAATATTAAAATTTGAGACTTTTCTGTAAAATGATTACTTTATGCCCAGATCAACAGAAGTTCCTTTTTGTCACCAAATGTTAACTGTTGGTTAATTATTAACGCTTATGTTTTTTGCATACTCTTCAACCACTTTCTTGGCAAGTCCCTTGGATAGCCTTGACCCAATTTGTTGAAAGTTAAAAAGCATCCTTTTTAACAAAGTTAAGTCATCCTTTAGACAGACAGCTTCCACAAATAAATGAGCTCAGATGACTAGCATAATTGTCCTCATTCGTGATTGCCTGCTCTCAAAAAATAAAAGTGCAAATATTTATACAAATATGCTCTTGAGGTAGCTCACAAATTCAGAGTTACTTAGAAACAAAGGTGTTTCTGGGATTTCCCTGGTGGTCCAGTGGCTAGGACTCCTTGGTCCCAATGCAGGGGGCCCAGGTTCAATCCCTGGTCAGGGAACAAATAACTGCATTCTGCAACCAAAGATTCTGCATGTTGGGACTAAAGGATCCTGCATGCCATAACAAAAAGATTCCACAGTGAAGATCAAACATTCCACATGCTGAAGCTAAGAACCAATGCAGCCAAACAAATTAATTAAATAAATATATAAAAAAAAGTTTTTTCTAACCTTGAAAATCTAAATAAAGTGGACAACACATTAAAGAACTTTTAGGTACTTTGTTAGTACCTAAGAAAATAGCTGTAATGAAAAATAAAAGGTCAAAGAATAAGACTTATAATCTCATAGCAACGCTTCGGCAGACCGTTACGATGTTAAAAAAATTTTTTTTTACCTAGATAAATACTCTTATAATCATGCAGACAAGAGAAATCTTTGAGAAATTAAAAAAATGTCAGAAACACGTCCCTAATTCAACTTAAGAGGTTCATTACATTTCTGGATGGCTGATTATGCCAAAACAATTGCTGCTGCTGCTGCTGCTAAGTCGCTTCAGTCGTGTCCGACTCTGTGCGACCCCATAGACGGCAGCCCACCAGGCTCCCCTGTCCCTGGGATTCTCCGGCAAGAACACTGGAGTGGGTTGCCATTTCCTTCTCCAATGCATGAAAGTGACAAGTAAAAGTGAAGTTGCTGTCGTGTCCAACCCTCAGCGACCCCATGGACTGCAGCCTTCCAGGCTCCTCCATCCATGGGATTTTCCAGGCAAGAGTACTGGAGTGGGGTGCCATTGCCTTCTCCATAAACAACTGCAGAAGGGAGTTGTACAACAGTACTTCATAACGTTGCCTAGGAAGCAAAGATAAACCTGCAACAGTATCAGATCAACATCAGTGGCCTAATTTTACAAGTAGACACCAGGGATGTTTCCAAAACAAGTCTTACTTGCCAATCATACAACCTTTAAACTGTCAAGGTGGGTGGATCCAGAACAGGAACCAAGAGCCCCAGGGTCCTTTAAATACTTCCAAATGGACTTCATACAAATACTTTTTGAAGTAAATTAGGAATTTGTTGCTTACATTGTATATTTACTGTCAGAGTGCATCTAAGCTTTTCCTTGCTGGAGAGTTATGCCCAAACTTGGGGTGGAGCGGGGGTTGGGGGGTGGGTTTTGTTTTCCCACCAGGGGAATTCCCACTTACTCCTTTAATGACTGAGATACTCATTTCACTATCACTGCGATTAAGTGCTTTTACACAGAAACTCCACTGTCCTTATCACCTACAAGTCACAAACAACCCAGAAGACTAAAGGAATTTTAGAACTGAAATTAACTAAGGTTTCAAAAACCCTTGTGTGTGTGTGTGTGTGTGTGTGAGTCACTTAGTCGTGTCCAACTCTTTGTGACCCCATGCACTGCAGCCCACCAGGTTCCTCTGTCCCTTGGGTCTTTGCAAATTCCAGCTCGAGGGAACCCTTACGCAGCCCCTGGAGTGCCCGTTAGCGGCAAGGATAAGGGTTTACAGGGAGATCTGTTGCATCTTCCTCTTTCCTCAAAAGGAAGAACAACACAGCAGGCAGGGTCAAGGCTCAGATAAATATCAGATTGTGACTACCTGTTCCTTCGAGAAAGTGCGCTTGCGCTGGGAAGGCCAGCGGGCTCGCTTCAACGGCACGCGCTGGGTGTCTCCACCTGCAGGTCTGTGGTCCATATTTTAGGCAAGGATTCAAGTTTGCGATGGCATTTTTTTTTTTTTTTACCATTAACAAGTAAAATTAGGTCAGGGCTATGCAAGGGAATCTCAACAGAATAGTTGAAGAGTATGCATAAAGCATTGAGAATTAACAATAATTTGGTGACAAAAGGAACCTCTGTTTATCCCGGATTAAAGTAATTTTACACGAAAATCTTAAATTCAAATTTATTTCTTAACATTATTTATGTAATGCATTTTAGTAAAGGGTCTATTGATATACATTTATTTGTATGAATTCAAGCACACACATATATGCAAACATATAAATAGGAGATAATTTCAAGTTTCTGGCAATAGCTTTAATTACCCTATATGTAGGTCTGTATGTCTGTGAAATCGTTATACCTCGTATAGTTTCTATTGAAATTTATATAAATTAGCATCAATTAGTTAATACTGTTAATTATTTAGTATCTTTAATTAAAGTAAGCAACTCCTATTTTCTTCTTTAAACATTAAAGATACCCAGAGGGTAGAAAGTTTAAAATCATCCAGCCTTTTCTCTGAAAATAGTCTTTATTTTCTATTATTTTAACATTTTTGAATGTTAAGGAAAACAAGAAAAAAGGTATTCTAACTCTACGCAGGCTGACCCACAAGGCCTGAGCCCATGCATGCATTTGATTTGTCAGTGCCCTTGAATCAGTGACTCCTGGGAACATAGCTGTTGAATAACCTGGGCTTATTACTGGTTGCATGGAGGGAGAATGCACAGCGCTGGTGTGCCACAGGGCGTCTCAGTAGGAGACTGGTACAAACAACTCTTACAGAATTTGGTCTTTTGTTGGGTGATTTGGGGAAGGCCCAGGGAAGTGAAGGCTTTGCTGTAGACTGGCTGTTGCTAGAAAACGGGGCCAGTTCTATAATCCAGTATTTTTGTGGATACACAAACTCATAATTAGGTAGTAATTTAAACTTTATACTTACAGCTCTAAAACGTAATGTAATTGCCAGTTTACTAAATAAAGCAATATATAGGTCATATTACATTTATTATGTGAATGAACTGCAGCAACTTTTTTAAATAAACACATAGAAAATCGAATAGAATCTCTCAATCAACTACATTAATTATTATTTTTAATTGAAGTAATCATTCTTTTCTTTCTTTTTCTGTAGTCATAAGTGACACCTAGAGGACAGAAAGTTAAAAGCCATCCCGGTAATTTTTTGGTGTCAGCATTATCTCATATTAATTAAACATTTTGGTAAGACAAATACAAATATATATGTATTGTCACCCAAAAGTTTGTGCATATTTTAACTCACTGATAATTTAAGAAATATGGAGTCAGTTAATATGGGGTCATTATGGTTTATAAACAATGTTTTATATATTTTTTTTCTTCAGGGAAGCGTGTACCTTTGAAATGAATCTGTTTTGCTGTCCTTACATTTATCTCGGTTTACTCTAAGGAGAAATAAGGACTTTCTTATGAAAGGATTGTGTGAGGCTGAGCTGATTTGCACCAATATGAATTGTTCTCAATACTGTTTCTTGTTTGCCTAAACTGAGACATATGCAAGATTTATGTGAGGAAAAAACAAAAAAACTCAAATGCATTTCATCTCAACTGCTTTTTCTTCCTATGAGTTTGAACAAGCTTCAAGCTTAAGGCTTGCCTAACCTAGACAGCATATTCAAAAGCAGAGACATTACTTTGCCAACAAAGGTCCATCTAGTCAAGGCTATGGTTTTTCCTGTGGTCATGTATGGATGTGAGAGTTGGACTGTGAAGAAGGCTGAGTGCTGAAGAATTGATGCTTTTCAACTGTTGTGTTGGAGAAGACTCTTGAGAGTTCCTTGGACTGCAGGGAGATCCAACCAGTCCATTCTGAAGGAGATCAGCCCTGGGATTTCTTTGGAAGGAATGATGCCAAAGCTGAAACTCCAGTACTTTGGCCACCTGATGCGAAGAGTTGACTCATTGGAAAAGACTTTGATGCTGGGAGGGATTGGGGGCAGGAGGAGAAGGGGACGACAGAGGACGAGATGGCTGGATGGCATCACTGACTCGATGGACGTGAGTCTGGGTGAACTCCGGGAGTTGGTGATGGACAGGGAGGCCTGGCATGCTGGGATTCATGGGGTCGCAAAGAGTCGGACACGACTGAGCGACTGAACTGAACTGAACTGAACTGAAGTTGTGTATGTGAAAGAGCTCGTATTTATGAATTGTTTCCAACAATAACTTCTTTTTGTAAGTTAAAGCAAACATAGTTGAAAACTGTATATATGTGTTCAGACAAGGTGTAAAGAAGAAATCAAGCTCAGAATCAAAGTTTCATCTCTAATAAAGATGATGGTCTTGACGCTACCAAAAAAGAAAAACTTACTTTTATTTAGCTGAAGAAAAAGAAAACCTTCATATCTAAAGAAAATTCTTAATGACTGTTAGAATTAACAAAACTGAGCCTATTCTCTGAGGCAAATCAATGAGGACCACACGTTCTTCTCAACTGCACTTTCTTACTTTGAAGTAGACTATCTTAACACAAATCAAAACAGCGTATTTGAAAGCATGCAGTATGAATTCAAAACTTCAAAAGTGTATATACATAGTTTTCAAAAATACATTCTTATCTTGAGTTACAAGGAATCTTGATAAAACCAGAGTATAATTGTACAAGATTTTATATTTAAATTCCTCCTGATGAAGGCAAGGCTCACATCAGAGCACAGGTCATAATAAGAATGAGGGTCAGTATCAGGCTCTGGAAAGGGTCAAGGTATTGTTTAAGTGGTTCATGATGACAGAGGCTGTCAGGCTCAGGATGAGGGTAGGTTTCAGGTCACAGTGAGGTTAATAATGAGGGTCAGGACCAAGTTTTGTGTCAAGAAGAGGATCACAGACAGGCTTGACGGTGAGGTTCAGGGTCACTGTCACGGTGAGTGTGAGCTTCGGGTCACAGAAAGGATCAGGCTCAGAATCAGGGTCAAAATGTGTGTTGAGGTCAACCTAAGAGTCATGACCCAAGAAGGGTTTATAGTCAGAGTGAAAGTAGAAATCAGAATCAGGTTGAGGGCGAGTGTGCTGTTAGGTCAGTGTCAGGGTGTTGAGGGCAGGTGGAGATCAAGGTTACTCTTGGGTTCACTGTGGGAATCAGGAACAGAGGGAGGCCACATAAGGGTCAAATCTGGGGTAAAGTTGAGTTCAGCTTCAGAAACAAGGTGAGGATTAAGATCAAGGAAAAGGTGGGAATGTAAGGTCACTGTTTAGGGGAGAGTCAGGGTGAGGATCAGAGTCAGATTTAGTATCAATGTGACACAAGTGTGAAGGTGTATATAATCAGGGTCAGGGTCATTATCAGAGTCAAGGTAGGGTGAGGGTCAGGTCCAGGGTGAAGGTAGTATGATGGTTAGGGTGAGCATCAGAGTCAAGATCTGGGTATAGTTAAAGTCAGAGCCAGGTTGAATGTCAAGTAAGCTACAAGGGTGGGGAGGTCAGAAACAATGTAAAGATGTCCTCATAACCCCTGTGACACTGTGAGCAGTACAACGGCAGAGAATGGAACTTAGTCATCTTTGTATCCTCATGCATAGTTTCAGTTCAGTTCACTTCAGTTCAGTCGCTCAGTTGTGTCCGGCTCTTTGCGATCCCATGAAGTGCAGCACGCCAGGCCTCCCTGTCAATCACCATCTCTGCAAATAGTGCTCATGCAGAGTGTTGGGAAGAAGTGAAAAAAAGGGATACTCTACTCAGTTTATGTACCTCCTTCCTTTGTGTCTGAATTTGTAATCAATATGAGATAATTGACCTAATGATACAGTACTAGAATTGCTTGTCATATAGCTGGAAGCTTTAATGAAAGTGTCAGGATGGTGTATGCAGCCGAAAGCACCCATAACATTTACTCCTGTAGGTTCACTCTTTTGGATATTCAGAGTTTTCTGTTTTCAAAAGCACTTGTTAAAATGCTGATGCCTCATACTCAACAGACAGGCACATACTGTCTGTTGTGTTCACCACTCTATCATGTCATCAAGGACACTGCTCTTTCATTTTCATTTTCATTCCTTGAGTAAGAATAGTGACTGGAACGTAGTTGGAGTTCTGTAAAGATTAGTTGAAGGAGTGACTTTCTGGTACCAATTCTTATTAATAGCTGCTGTCTGCTGGCAGCAATTCGTTGAGCTGAGTGATGTTGTTTCAGCAATAGATTAGCAATGTCTGCATGTACAAAATGAGGCAAAGTGAGGATTTTTGTAATATGTTTGCCATGAATGTGTTAAACCACTCTCCTTGCCTTAGGTATCAGCTAACATTCTGGACAGTTAGGTGACTGCAAAGAGGAAGACTGGTACTGGATGGGAGAAGTGTATTAACCAGGAGGACTAAAGGGGTTCTGAGATGGAAATGAGAATTCTGGAAGACAGATTTTGCTGCTTCCATGTTTGGCTGAGTACTCTGGTGGAAATAGAAGAGTTTTAGGCTTTTTTTTTATTCACTAGCTTTTTGTTTGTTTTATTTAGTTTTTCCACAAATCAAAAGGTTGTGCAATGCAACAGTGTTTTAACATGATACTAATTGAATGAAGCTAGTGATGTGCAACGAAAAGGTTTTCATGTTTATTTATTAAGATTGTGCATGCATTCTGTTAATTTCACACTCTTTGCACATGTATTCCTTCCTGAATTAGAGAGGGAGAAAAAAAGCATTGTTGAGGCTCAAAGATAAAGCAGTGATTTTAAAGAACAAAGAAATGGATTTATAATTCCTCATCCCCAGAGTCTTATATCTTTCTCTGGTTAGAAAGCAGATGCACTTGTCATTTTTCCAAAGCTAGATTATCTCAAGGCTTTGTGTCCCAGATCAGACTAGGGGTGTCTGCAGCTATTTTACTAAGAGCTTGAAGAGAATCTGAGAGGTGGAGAAAGACCCTCTATAGCATAAATACAAAGGGTCTTATACTTCTCCCCACTCAAAATTACAAGGGGAACTATGTCAGTGCTTGCTCAAGGAGCAGTCATTTTCATCTGGAATGCAGCACGCTCTGTTGGCTCTGTGATGGGCAGCTGAGTTTCCCGTTACGTTGTCACAGATGCAGTTTGAGGCCTGAAAACTCATTGCTTAATTTGTTGTCACTTTGCACCTTCCTGATGAGTAGAGGCAGTCCATTGCCCTGTGTGAGAATTATTCATTCATTCATCCAATAAGCATTTTGCCCCAGACCAGCACTCAGGTTACAGAACCAACTAAGGTCATCTGTTCCTAAGGGCATCTGTCTCAATTTCAGTTTCTTCTACAACAGACCCTGAGACAAAGACTTGGATGCAGGTAGTTTCTGGGGGGAGACACTTCCTGGAAGCACAAACGAGGAAGTGGAAAAAGTGAGACAGGAAAGGGGAAAAAGTGACAAAGTGTGCATAAAATAGCCGGTTAGGGCTAGGGGCTACTAGGGCTCAGTTATCCTGGGGAACCTCTGAGAAACGATGTAGAACATGTACAAAATGTCCCTGTTAGAGTGAAGGGTGGAGCATTGATTTACCCACACTTCTTGATGGTGCCCGCCAAGCTCTTGGAGCAGGAGAGCATTCAGATAGAGGACAAGAGACACTGATTGCTGAGTTGAGATGTTGTCACTGTGCCAGGGACTGTTTACAACTGCCGGCGAACCAAAGAGATATGGGGCCAAGCAGCAGTATCATTTAGTGCAAAATCCTCACTTTCTCTACTCCAAGGCAGGTCCATTTTTAGAACTAACAAACATCAAACTGAGGTAGATCGAGGGCTGCCATGTAAGGCTGGGTAGGCTGTGCACTACTGCTCTGAGGCTTGCCAGTTACACGGAATGAAATGTAATGTTTGTCTCCCAGAGCTGTGCAATGAGCACTGCGTGAAACGTTCACGAGAACTACTCTGTGATTGTCTCCTCTTGGAGCCATGCAGCACACAACCTGCAAAGCTGTACACTCAGTTTCTCTTTATTTATGTATGTATGTATTTATTTAGCTGCACCAGGTTTCAGTTGCACCACCCCACCTGATCGTTGTTGCGGCATGCAGTATTTTTAGTTGCAGCTTCTGAACTCTTAGTTACAGCACGTGGGTTCTAGTTCCCTGACCAGGGATCGAACTTGAGCCCTCTGCTTTGGGAGTGTGGAGTCAGCCACTAAATCAGGGAAGTCCCCACACAGTTTCTTTTATATTAAAAAAAGTCTGAAGGGTAGATATTATTTTTGCAAGAGTGAATAAATTTTTGTAAAGCATCAGACAGAAGACATTTCAGGAAAAAAGGGACTTCAGTTAATATGATTGTATCAGCCCAGTGGTAGTTACAGATTCTAAATGGCCGTCAGACTCTGGAGATCCAGAAACCTTTGCCTAACAGCATCTTTTCTTAGCTTTTTAGATGGATATAGACCACACACACAGCATCTGCACCTCACTGAGGGACCCAGCTGCTATTCAAATTCCCAGTCCTCTGGCCTTCTTCACCTACATGGACAGGCATAGCTGCCATGCATACAAGTTATAGGTGTGTTACATTAGCTCCGAGAGTTTGCAGTCTCAGTTTTCTACCAATCCTTTAGACCATTCTAGTCCGGTATTGTCCCAACAATTAGATGTTTCACAGCAAACAAGGCAGATAAAACCTTCCATGTGTATCTTAGTTTGTCATTTCCAATGAGGCAGAACTACAAGAAGACACACTCTGAAGTGGTTTCAAAGGCAGATCTTGGTTCAGCCCAGGGCCCGATGCAATATTGTGCATGATTCACTTGCAATATTTTGCATGATTCTTTGATGAATAAGAATACAATGCATATGAAACTTGGCCCTCATCTTCAAATTCCTACCTAAAGCAATTGACAAATGCTACAAACTTTCATGGGCTTTGGGCTTCACCGGTGACCCAGCAGTTAAAAGAATCCACCTGCAATGAAGGAGACCTGGCAGGAGCCACAGTTTTGATCCCTGGGTTGGGAAGATCCCCTGGAGAAGGAAATGGCAACTCACTCCAGTATTCTTGCCTGGGAAATCCTGTGCACAGAGTCGCAGTCAGATATGACTGAGCCAGTAAACAACAACAATATAAACTTTCATTTAAAAGAAATACATAGTTAAAATCAACCTTTAAAAAATTACAAATGAGTCTCATCATTAATTGTAAAATATTTAGAAAAGAAGATAGGCACATAATACACATTTTAGAAATATATGTCTTGCTATAATTTTAAATCTTGATCATAAGTACTGTCCCAATTTTCTTGTCCATCTAAGCTTTCTTTTAGAGGACTATTTTAGAAGCTGAGAAGAAATACAAGTAGAGAAGAAAGACAGTATGATATAATCATCTACTATTATTGCAGAAACCAGTACTTGGGAAACCAAGCACCACACTTGGAGAATTGGAGAACTCAGGTTTATTATGCCGGCAGGCCCAGAGGAGTTAACATGCCAACCTCTGAGCCGCAAAGGGGTTACAGAGTTTTTATACACGGACAGGCATGATTAAGCGGGTTTGCGGGTTTGTAGGGGCTAGGGCGATTGCAAAGAGTAGGACAAGAGTGAATGAGATAAGCTCCAGTTCCTAGTATTGTGAGTCCCCACTTTCTGAGACCTATATGATCCAGACTTTGCAAAGAGCAAGCTGAGTTACAGAGGCAGAAAGGGCAGGAGGTTATGTAAAAATTTTAACTTTTCTTCTTCACTATTATGGACTGCAAGGAGATCCAACCAGTCCATCCTAAAGGAAATCAGTCCTGGGTGTTCATTGGAGAGACTGATGTTGAAGCTGAAACTCCAATACTTTGGCCACCTGATGCGGAGAGCTGACTCATTTGAAAAGACCCTGATGCTGGGAAAGATTGAGGGCAGGAGAAGAAGGGGACAATAGAGGATGAGATGGTTGGATGGCATCACTGACACAGTGGACGTGGATTTGGGTGGACTCCGGGAGTTGGTGATGGATAGGGAGGCCTGGCATGCTCATGGGGTCGCAAAGAGTCGGACATGACTGAGAGACTGAACTGAACTGAACTGATTACTATTGATCAATTGTTGAAACAGTTTATCAGCACAACAGTAGTTCTGCCTATTTTTCATGATTTAAAAATTCATTGTAGGGACTTCGCTGGTGGTCCAGTGGTTAAGACTTCACCTTCCAATGCAAGGGACGAAGGCTTAATCCCTGGTCGGAGAGCTAAGATCCTGCATGCCTCACAGCCAAAAAACCAAAACATAAAACAGAATCAATATTGTAACAAATTCAATTAAAACTTTTTAGAAAATTCATTATATGCAAGCATAAAGTAAGCATCCTCTGAGTACTTGTGTAGGTTGAGTACTCGCTGAGTACTTGCTGAGAGTAAACCATATATTGCATGGGAAAAGACTTTATAATTAAAACACTACAGAAAAATCACTTTGTTTCTGAGGGATTTGCCAACTGTATTCTAGCTTTTTTGAAGATTATTTTTAATGATTTTTTTCTCTGGATTTACTAAGATAAAATCTAGATTCTTCTTTAGTCTTCATGTTTAATATCTGCAAGCAACACAATCTCATCGATCATCTCAATGACTTTTAAAAAGAGAGATGATTACCTGCTTTTGTGAAATGGCCATTCTATATTTCCAACCAGGTCACAGCACAACTGGTTTCTCATGGCACTGGTTGGATTCACTTGTGCTACTGAAAGAGCTTGTTTCATTTCTTTTTGTAAAAAAAAATTATTTATTTTGGCTGCAGTGGGTCTTAGTTATGGCATGCAATATCTTTTTTAGTTGCAGCATGTGGGATCTAGTTCCCTGACCAGGATCAAACCCAGGCCCCTTGCACTGGGAGCTCGGAGTCTTAGCCACTGAACCACCAGGGAAGTCCGGAGAGCTCATTTTTTGAATGAATACCACGGCAGGCCAATGACAGTGAACTCTGGGAGGGGAGGGATCAGGGAAATGAGGCTAGGGATTGCTGTATGGATTACACATGCTCCTTTGTCAGGACCACATGCTCTGAATTGACATCCTTTGCTTTCCAACCCTCAGACATAGAGGAGGAATAGTTTTCTGGAGCAAAGGACACCTGAAGATTCACATAGCATTACAGACCCTCTGGAATTGGTCTCCAGAAGTCTTGGCTTCCCGATGAATCTTCCCAATGCACATCAGCTTTGCTACATGCCTGAAGATGCACCTGTTTCTTATGGTCTCCTTCATTCCCTTCCTCCTTTCCTCTCTCCTGTCTGTCCTTTATTCTTCCAACAACTGAACTCCTCCTATGTGTCTGGTGCTGAGTACAGTGGTGAACTTGATAGACGTGGACCTTGTCTTCATGGATTTTATTATTATTTATATATTACGCTGCATCGGGTCTTAGTTGTCCTGCACAGGCTTAGTTGCTCCATGGCATGTGAGATCTTAGTTCCCTGACCAGGGATGGAACCCGCATCTCTTGCACTGCACTCTTAATCTCTGGACTCAGAGGGAAGTCCCCACTCATGGCTTCTATAATCTAGTGGTGGAGACAGATGAGCATACAAACATAGAATTACAAATTATGATAAGTGCGGGGGAAAAGCTACAGGAGAAATATAGTACGATGAGGGCGATGTGACAGAAGACAACGTGTCAGGAAACCACAGTAAGCTGAGCCGTCAGTAAAGGTCAAGTAAGAAGGAAAGGTGTGGAAGTAGGGGTTGAGTTTGTGCACAAGCCCTGAGGCAGAAGGTGTGGAGAAGATCAACTTCCCTGGGGGATCAAGAGCAGAGAAAGGTGCCTGGCAGGCCAAGAGCTTGAAGCAGTAGCTTCAGCTGCTGTTGAGGAATGTCTGTTGAGGAATAAAACCTGCAAGAGGAACTAAAAATTAAGAGTACATGGGACTTGCACCTAAGTGACACAACGCTCTCTTGTGATTATTTGGGGGAACAGAGGCCATTTTGCAATGTCAGTAACATTAGACCTGAGACATGACAAAGCTATTAAGTCACCTTTTAAAAGTGATTTTTTGAGCTCTAATTGGTTCACCTGGGGATGGATGGAGACGATTATTCAGTGTGTAGCACGAAGCCTAAAGTGTTCATTTAGGACTCATGCTGGTAACTCAGAGTAAAAGGTCATGTCCTTTTGAATGGAGGACTGCTGTTTGTTTGACCTAAGGTAATAAGCAAATGGGCTTCCCAGGTGGCTCAGTGGTAAAGAATCTGCCTATCAATGAAGGAGACGTGAGTTTGATCCCTGGGTTGGGAAGATCCCCTGGAGAAGGAAATGGCAACCCACTTTAGTATTCTTGCCTGGTGGGCTACAGGCCATGGGGTTGTGAGAGAGTCGGTCAAGACTTAGTGAATGAGCATACATACGCGGTTTCACTGTATGTATGCACCACATTTTGTTTATTCATGTGTCAATGAACATTTAGGGTGGAGAAAAAGCATCTCCAGCCCATGGAGCAGAGACAACATATTTTTCTTTGCATATATAGTTTTATATCCCCTTTTTTCTTTGCACTCTCTTTGCTTCCTTCCCCCTTCCCTCCCTCTCTCCCATCCCTCCCTTCTCTCCTTCCTTGCTAATCCCAACCCCTGTAGAAAGTGAAAGTGGACGTGAAGTCGAGTGGAGTCCGACTCTTTGCAACCCGGTGGACTGTAGGCCACCAGGCTCCTCTGTCCATGGGATTGTCCAGGCAAGAATACTGGAGTGGGTTGCCATTTCCTTCTCCAAGGGATCTTCCCAACCCACGGATCGAACCCTGGTCTCCCTCATTGCAGGCAGCCGCTTTATCCTCTGAGCCACCAGGGAAGCTGCAACCCCTGTAGAAGGAGGATAGAATTTGACTGAAGTTTGTTTTCAGTGGGAATCTCAGGGTATAGTACAATGACTACCTTTTACAAAATTATTACTATATAATTTATCTTTTAGAGCGGTTTTAGATTACAGCAAAGCTGAGCAGAGAGTGCTCCATGTGCAGTACTCACTGGGGAGTTCCCATATGCTCCCTGGTTCCTGTCCGCCCACACCCCACGGCTGCCCCCACTATCAACATCCCTCGTGAGAGGCGTGTGTTTGTTACAGCTGATAAGTCTACATTGAAACTTTATTATCATCCAAATCCATACTTTACATTGGGTGAATCACTCAGTAGTGTACATTCTATCAGTTTTGACAAGTCGTAATGACATATATCCACCATTATAGCATCACATAGAAGAGTCTCGATTTGCCTTTTTCCAGAATGTTGGAAATCATCCAGTATACAGCATTTTCAGATTGACGTCTCTCAAACGGTAGCACGTGTTTAAGGTTCCAGCATGTCTTTTCACAGCTTGATAGCTCATTTTTCTTCAACACTGAATACAATTCTATTATCTGGGTAGACCACAGTTTATTTATCCATTTACTTACTGAATGGCATCTTGGTTACTTCCAAGTTTTGGCAGTTATGAATAAAGCTGCTACAAACATCCATCTGCAGATTTTTGAGTGGACATAAGTTTTTGACTGATTTGAAATACACGAAATAAATACCATGGAACACAATTCGCAGATTATATGTTAAGACTACATTTGGATTTGTAAGAAACTGCCAAACTGTCCTTCAAAGTGTCAATGACTTCCTTTTGGGTTTTACTGTTTTCCTTTCAAAAACCAGGAGCCCAGACTTGATTTTAATACCTAAGTCACAGGTGTCGGCAGCGTAAATTAACTGAGAAAATTGATAGGGAAATCAGTCATCTACATAAGGCCTGGGATAAGATGGTTCTCTTTTTTTTTTCCTTTACTCTTGCATAGTTGTCCAGATGAACTGGAAATGGGGATATGGAATTGGGAGAAGGTCTTTATGATCTTTTCGGTCATTAAGTTTTGATTTATGAAGGCTTAAACCAAGTCGTTTTGCAGAAAGGAGAGGAAGAAGTCCTCTAAAGAATTAGGCAATGGTTTAGGCATCAGGGATAATTAAGAAATTGGACAAGAGGCAGGCTTCTTAGCCTAGCAGATTGTAAGAATCAAGGAACACCATGATAAAAAATGAAGTTGGGAAGATCAGATGTTTAGAAAGAAGAAAGTCTGTTATGGACACCAATGTGGTTAGCACTTGCTGATGGAATTAATTTGAAGACTAATAAAGTTCTTATTTGTGATTAGCCAGAAGATTGTGGTTTAATGGTGGACATTTTTGTTTTAAATTCCTAAAATGGGAAGATCATGGACCTCATTTCTGTATTCCCATTATTTCCTCTACTGCAGAGAGAAAGAAAAAAAAAGCTCAATTTGTCCTTGAATTTCAGTAGTGAGTGGCTGAGAAAAATCACCTGCTGTTGTCATCTGTGTCAGGGATCACACAGGTGACATAATTATCACTTGCCACTTGAACAGAGGAGAGCAATTACAGCAAAGGCACTTCCTTGTTGTATTTCAGTGTGACAGGCTTGCCAAATTGATGGGCAGTAGATGCACAAGGCACAAGGTTTTAGGATAATTTGTGGCTCAGCTGGTAAAGAATCCTCCTGCAATGCGGGAGACCTGGGTTTGATCCCTGGGTTGGGAAGATCCCCCGGAGAAGGGAAAGGCTACCCATTCCCAGTATTCTGGCCTGGAGCATTCCACGGACTGTATAGTCCATAGGGTCACAAAGGGTCGGACACGACTGAACAACTTTTTTTTCCCCACATCCAACGAAGTGGAGATCTTTGTCAGAGAATGTAAAAATTAGCTGAGCAAATTTCACCCTGATTATTTTAATGTGTGTTTTAGAAACATAGCTAGAGCTTCTTCTTGGGTCAAATACTAAACAAAATCCAATAATGGGAGATAATTGATTCATGCTTGGTGAAATCTAGGCAGGTTTATATAAATTGGCCCATGGAAAAGGCAAAGAAATTAAGCAATATCATGTGAGTGGCTGTCGGCTGGAGGGTCAGAAACAATAAATGATGGTAACAATTTGCAGCAGTAATGTTTATTCATTAGAAATGGCCAGTCACGCCGGAAGAAAATAGAAATCATTTTTAATGTACCCAAAGATAACCAGTCGTCATACAGATTTTTTCTGTGCATTTGTAAATTATATTGATATATTGCCTGTAAGATTGTCCCCATTGATTGTCGCTGCCTTATAGCCTACCCTTGTATAATCCCCTCCCTTTGAGTGTAATTAGATTATAAAAGATTGTGGCTTCTGTCTCGGGTGCTCTCTCTCTGATGGAAGCCAGGGGCTATGTCGAAAGCTCCCATATGTAAAGCCCCCGTGGCAAGAAACTGAGGGAGGCCTCCAGTTGACAGACATCGAGGAATTGAGCCACTCACTCCAACATTCTTTGCAGGACTGAATCTTGGCAACAACCATATGAGTGAGTTTGGAAGAAGGTCTCCATTTGAGCCGTCAGATGGGGTTGCAGCCCTGGCTGACTGCAGCGTAATGGGAAACTCTGAGGCAGCCTGGCCTAGCTATGCCACTTCCGGATTTTAGACCCACAAAAACTCTTAGGTGGGACATGTTTCTAAGCTGCCAAGTTATTAGGGTAGTTTGTTATTGTAGCAATAGATAATTACTATGTAAATGTTTCAAAAAACTGGATAGAGTGTCTTCTGTCAGTCAGAGTTCTAGCAGCAAACAGAAGGCACCCAACTGGGATTTTGAAGAGAAACTTGGGCAATGTTGGAAAATCAATAAGGTACAAAGAGGGAGCCAGTGCTTACAACAGTGGGAAGCCATCATGCTCCCTAGACCTGCAGGGGAAAGGGAGCCTGAGAGCGGAAGCTGTTCCATGGGAGGGATCCGGGTGGGCGCAGGGAGGGAGCACAGACGAATTACCCTGACCTCTTTCTCCAGCAATCTTCACATCTGTCCATGACTTTCATTGGCCAAACCATATTGGAAACTAGGGAGCAATTCCTAAGGGTCGGCTCTCTAGGACAGAAAATTAGAGAAGAGAAAATAGAGAGTGGATTTGCTGGGGCATAAAGAGAGAAACCAACATATGCAAGTGCTCTTGTGCAACGTTTCTAAAAAAATATTTTTATTTGTTTACTTATTTATTTGGCTACGTCAGGTCTTAGTGTGGCACATGAACACCTAGCTGAGGCACGTGGAAATTAGTTAGTTCCCTGATCCCCTGGGATCGAACCTGAGTCCCCTGCATAGGGAGCTCGGAATCTTAGCCACTGGACCACCAGGTAGGTCCCTGTGCAACTGTTTTTATGTTTACCATCCTTCTGTATCATTAAAGATTCTTCTACATCATGGCTTTAAACAGATACATATGGATACTATAACCACATTATCTCAATCATGCAATGATGAACATTTTTGGTTGCAGAAAAATTCTTCTTTTGCTCTGGATAACTGTGAAATGAGTATCCTTATAGTCATATTTCTATGGATTAAAAAAAATAGTTCCTTAGAGTACAATGGAATAAGTAGAAAAATTGAGGAATAGAAAACATTTTTTAGGGTTTTGATATCTTGCCATATCACTCACCAGAAAAGTTGCTTTGATGCTCCCCTTAGAAAAATCTTGGGGTTCCCTGGTGGCTCAGTGGTAAAAGGATCTTCCTGCAATGCAGGATATGTGGCAGGAGCTGAGGGTTTGATCCCTGTGTCTTGAATATCCCTGGTGAAGGAAATGGCAACCCACTCCAGGATTCTTGCCTGGAGAATCCCATGGACAGAGGAGCCTGGTGGGCTACAGTCTATGGGGTTGCAAAGAGTCAGACACAACTCAGCGACTAAACAAACACACACTCTAGAAAAGTCTTTGCCTATTTGATAAGTTTAAAAAATGTATTGTTTTAATTTTCATTTCAATGTTATTAAGGAATTTAAAATATTTTCACATGTTCATTAGCTACTTATTTTTCTTCCTTTGTGACTTTCTCCATTTCTTTCTATTGATATTGGTGTTTTTCTTTCTTTCTTTTTTAATGTATATTTATTTGGCTGCTCTGGGTCTTAGTTGTGGCATATGGGATCTAGTTCCCTGACCAGAGATCCAACCCAGGCTCCCTGCATTGGGAGCTTGGGGTCTTAGCCATTGGACCACCAGGGAAGTCCCTTTTTAATTTACAGGAGCTATTTAGTATTAAGAATTCATTCTTGTCATATGTGTTGCAAATATTTTTTCCTAGTTAAAAAAACTCATGCATAAACCTGTTTATTTACCTTAAGAATATTAAAATATTTACCTTTTCCTTCTAGTAGTTTAATAGTCAAATTATGTCAAGTGAGAATTTTAAACCCATTTGGAACTGGTTTTGGAGGTAAATTATGAGACAGGGATGAAACATAATTTTCATCTGAAGGGTTATCTAACTGTCTCAAATTGCCAGGATCCGCTGGATCATGGAAAAAGCAAGAGAGTTCCAGAAAAACATATATTTCTGTTTTATTGACTATGACAAAGACTTTGACTGTGTGGATCACAATAAACTGTGGAAAATTCTGAAAGAGATGGGAATACCAGACCACCTGACCTGCCTCTTGAGAAATTTGTATGCAGGTCAGGAAGCAACAGTTAGAACTGGACATGGAACAACAGACTGGTTCCAAATAGGAAAAGGAGTTTGTCAAGGCTGTGTATTGTCACCCTGCTTATTTAACTTATATGCAGAGTACATCATGAGAAACGCTGGGCTGGAAGAAGCACAAGCTGGAATCAAGATTGCCGGGAGAAATATCAATAACCTCAGATATGCAGATGACACCACCCTTATGGCGGAAAGTGAAGAGGAACTAAAAAGCTTCTTGATGAAAGTGAAAGAGGAGAGTGAAAAAGTGGGCTTAAAGCTCAACATTCAGAAAACGAAGATCATGGCATCCGGTCCCATCACTTCATGGGAAATAGATGGGGAAACAGTGGAAACAGTGTCAGACTTTATATTTTTGGGCTCCAAAATCACTGCAGATGGTGATTGCAGCCATGAAATTAAAAGACGCTTACTCCTTGGAAGGAAAGTTATGACCAACCTAGATAGCATATTCAAAAGCAGAGACATTTCTTTGCCAACAAAGGTCCGTCTAGTCAAGGCTATGGTTTTTCCTGTGGTCATGTATGGATGTGAGAGTTAGACTGTGAAGAAGGCTGAACGCCGAAGAATTGATGCTTTTGAACTGTGATGTTGGAGAAGACTCTTGAGAGTCCCTTGGACTGCAAGGAGATCCAACCAGTCCATTCTGAAGGAGATCAGCCCCAGGATTTCTTTGGAAGGAATGATGCTAAAGCTGAAACTCCAGTATTTTGGCCACCTGATGCGAAGAGTTGACTCACTGGAAAAGACTCTGCTGCTGGGAGGGATTGGGGGCAGGAGGAGAAGCAGGTGACAGAGGATGAGATGGCTGGATGGCATCACTGACTCGATGGACGTGAGTATGGGTGAACTCTGGGAGTTGGTGATGGACACGGAGGCCTGGCGTGCTGCAATTCATGGGGTCGCAAAGAGTCGGACACGACTGAGCGACTGAACTGAACTGTCTCAAAGCCATTTATTGAAAGGACAGCCTTGTTTTTTTTTTTTTTTTCCTTACTCATATGAAATGAAAACACAAACCCGCATGGAAAGCATAACCTTGTTGTTATTACTTAAAAGAAGACTGTCCTTTTTTTTCTTTAAACTTTTAATTTTGTATTGGGGTATAGCCAATCAACAATGTTGTGAGTTTTAGGTGAACATGGAAGGGACTCAGCCATATATATACATGGATCTATTCTCCCCCAAACTCCCCTCCCATCCAGGCTGCCACATAACGTTGAGCAGAGTTCTACGAGCTAAAGAGGTGTAGGTCCCTGTTGGTTATCCATTTTAAATTTAGCAGTGTGTACATGTCCATCCCAAACCGCATAACTATTCCTTCCCCGCATCCTTCCTCTGGGAAGCCTTAAGTTCATTCTCTAAGCCTGTGAGTATCTTTCTGTTTTATAATTTCATTTTTATCATTTCTTTTCAGATTCTACATATAAGGGATGTCATATGAGATTTCTCCTTCTCTTTCTGACTTACTTCACTCAAAAAGAAGACTGTCGTTTAAAACAGAATTTTTACATTTTGTATTTTCTTTGCATATGGGTTAAGATATGTGAATATTTGTATTGAAAATGATTCTATTATTTTATCTTTCAATAAAGATCAGTAACAGGAACTTAGAACTTGGGTCTAGTTCTGGTTAAAGATTATGTCCTTTATTTCCCCTAATGTGGATATAAGTTTTTTTTACTTGGCTGCATCGCTCTTAGTCGTGGCATGTGGAATCTACTTCCTTGACCAGGGATCGAACCTGGGCCCCCTGCATTGGGAGCATGGAATCTTAAGCACTGAACAACCAGGGAAGTCCCCTAATTTGTTTTCTGATATATTGTTTTTGATGTCTTCCTTATTTTTATAAATACTTTCAATATTTCAGAACTTGTTTAAACGTAAACTTGGCTTACAGAGGTAGATTTAATGGAAGAAAACAATATTATTAGTATAATTTCACATGTTTCTGCAAACCAGTAGTTATTGCATTTCCCATTTTTTTTTTGAAATAGAAGATCTGAGTATATACTCTCCTTGCAATGTGGTGACAATGACAATGCATTGTAATTTTCCATTTAAAAGGCATGCACAACTGGTAATGGATCTTCTGGTAAGCATTTCACAGAACAGGGGCCCCAGGTCATGTTTGTTTTATCTGTATTTCCTAAAGGCTTTCCAGTGGCATCATGAAATACCTGATGGAGCTTTTACCTCTGTACAATAGAATGTAACATTTCTGTCTTGCTCTCTCTTAGGTTACTCACCAGCTGAGGACACTCAAGCAATCCTGGAGAGAGGTCTATGAGGTGAGGGACTGAGACCACCTGCCAAAAGCTGGCACTACTTTGGTAGCCATGGAAAGATGCCGTTTTGGAGGTGGATCCTCCAGTCCTCACCAACTCTTCAGATATAGCCCTAGCCAATACCTTGACTGCAGTCTTATCAGAGAGACCCTGAGTCTGAACTGAGACAGGCTTGTTGCTGAAATTCAGCCTCTGTCCACTGGTGCTGAATTAAATCTCAGAGACAGAGCTTTGGGTGAAATAGTTATTGCTTTGCCAGGCAAAGGGGCAACAGCAGAATAATGCCCTTAAGACTGTGAGTCCCACTCTGGAGTGGGTAGCGAGGAGCCTTATCATGTTTAAGGAATAGGGCATGATCAGCTTGTGGACATTCTTCTGATTGATTGGTAGTGAGGTAATTAGGAGTCAGTATATAACCTGTGGTTCTAATTGGTCTGAGGTTACATGTTTGTGCGCAGCACACAGTTAACTTCTTCCACCTGGTGGGGGTTTCAGTATCTGCAAAACAACTCAAAGAACATGACTTAGGATATTATCTATAGTCCTTGAGGAAGAACTAAAGGTCCTTTCTTGACTGTTTAATGGCCAAAGTATTATTATCTTGTCTTGCTTGACCGTTTTCCTTTCTTTCTGCATTTTGTCACTTCTGATTAAATGTATTCTTTGAAAAGTTTTTGTACAGACAGAAGGCAGATGGACGAAACGGGTGGGGGGCTCTATCTTGGGAAGGCCTCGCAGGGTCCTGCTCAGTTACTGGCCGGGACCTGGGACTTGGGACTCTTTGCAGCAGTGCTTGCACCTTTACAAACATCTCATCAAGCAGTAAAGAAATTATAAGGGACTAAAAATAACTGATGCATGCACTAGTTATGCATGCACGGCCAGGGCAAATTATGAACAAGATAAAAAAGACCAAACACCCAACTATCACATCTGAGGAGTTGGGAACAAAAGCAGGGTACTGCACATGGTCTTTGCAGACAGCAACTCCAAGGAGGTGCACAAAGCACCCAAAGCATCCCTCCAGCCCAACCCTGGGATCTGCCCCCACCCTCACTCCAAGGACCAGCTCTCCTCCCCGCTCCCCTCTCCACTGTCTGTGAGGGAACAAGCAAAGGCACCTGTTACTTGTTTTCACTCCTTTGTGCTACAGCATGAGTCCAAGTAAAGGCTTAACTGAATTTATTGTCTGGCCTCTTTTCAATTTTCAGTAACAAAACTGCTCAGGTAAGCCACGCTCAAATTCCTGGATGTTCAGAATTTGAAATGCTAAAGGTATTCTGCTAATCATTTCTAGATCATTTCCACTGGACGAGAATAAAGACTGTAGCAGTGGTATGAAAGACACAGTGAAGAAAGGCAGATAGAGCCTGCTAAGGCTGTAGCACAGGGTTTGAGGAAAGATGATGAAGGCATATTCAGTCAAATTTCAAGCCTGGGTGGCTTGTGTTCTCTGTAGGTTTGGGCCAGCTTCTGTACCAGTTGCAGAACCAGGATTCTGTAATGGTGCTCACCTTACAAAGCAGCTGTATCAGAGCACCTTATCTGAGATGTTGTTGGTCCTTAATAGAAGAAAACTTAGAAGGTATTTATTTAAAAAATGTAAAGTCACTGTCTGCTCCAAGAAGCTTATATTATGTACTTAAAGTGGTCTTTGAGGTGTGCAACTGGTACCACAGCTAACAAGATGAGCAAATGAATAACTGAACACGTGAATAATATTAAGTGCAAAAACTGTCCGTAAGGAGAAGTAGGGGCTTCCCTGGTGGCTCAGTGGTAAAGAATCTGCCTGCCAACACAGGAGACCCCGGTTCAATTCCTGAATCCGGAGAATCCCCTGGGGGAAGAAATGGCAACCAACTCCATTATTTTTCCCTAGAAATCCCCATGGACAGAGGAGCCTGGCAGACTACATTCCCTAAGGTCGAAAAGGGTCCAATCCAACTTAGAAACTGAACAACAATACGAAGTAGAGGATGTTAATTTTTAACTCAAAGAAGGAATTAAAAAAAATCATTTATTTTTAATGGCACATGGCACTTGGTTGCTGCACCTGGGCTTTCTTTAGTTGCGGCCTGTGGGATCAATAGTTGTGGCTCACAGGCTTAGTTGCCCTGATGGCACGTGGGATCTTAGTTCCCTGACCAGGGATAGAACCCGTGTCTCCTAAATTGGCAAGCTGATTTTTAACCACTGGACCACCAGGGAAATCCCAAGAAGGAAACTTTTGAAGTGCTTTTCTATAGTTAATAATTTTCTAATGATGAGTCTGTTTTATGGAAACGTCAGACAAAATTTCTACAGATGAAGCCAAACGATAAAGCAAAAAGAAATAACATTGGAAGCCACAGGCCTCCCCAGAAACTAGTCCGGCAGCTCCATGGCCACGCCTTCCACTTATAGCCACGCCTCCTTTAGGTTAACGCTTGGGCTTCACCCTACGCTCACGGGGGTGGGGCTTGCTGCGCCAGGTTCTCAATCTAGGTTCATTTGCTCGCGAGAGTTCCTCCATCCAGCCTACTGAGAAGCCGTCGGACTTGGAGGCAGAGAAGAGTCGCGAGACTTGACAAGATCACCCTTTCCAGACTCCGCCCCTCCATCCCGGCACTCCTGGCGCAGCTTCCCCGTTTGCACGTGTAATTGTTGTGGTTCAACCTCACATGGCCGCGGAAGTGCCGGCGGCTTCCAAGATGGCGGCGCCCAGTGTCAGGCGTCCGTGACTCGCCTCTGGTCAGCCTTGAATTATAACCCTGATCAAGTCCATGGGGCCATGGACCGGCCTGGGTTCACAGCCTCGCTGGTGGTGAGTACAGGACTTTAGGAGTGCCGGAGTCCTGCACCGGAACCCCGGTGTCTTCTCTTAGCACCTCCTTCCGGTTTTGCGCGGTGAATCGTCCCTGGGTCACCTGTCACCAGGTCTGGGAGGAAGCGCAGAGCTTCTGGGCCGCGGCGGGGCTTGTGTCAAGTCCCTAAGTTTGCTACCTGTATGCCAGAGAGGGACAGGAGTGGGTTAGCGGTGGGATACTTGACTCGTCCTCCGCACCGCGGTTTATCTAAAGGAAAAAGAAAAGCTTTAATTATATACTGTAACCATAGTTGGGAGAACTTGGCAGTTAATGAAATATTCACAAGGACTCTCAAGTCGCCTCCAGACCTGTTGGCCAAGACTGTAGTTTTCGTTTTACTGTATCTTTTTTATTTTCGGAAAATGATGTATCCGTTCATTCAATACATAATTAATCGGCTATTCTGCGTCTGAATATTTTTCTAGGATTTAGGTATGTACTGATGAGCCCAAATAGCCGTGCTCTGCAGCCAGTGGTGTATAATAGGAAAGAAGAATCAACGTGTTTTAAAAAAACAACCCCCCCCCCCAAAAGTCCTTCAATAAATATTTTGAAAACAGGTCCAGTAGGGGTTACTAGATACAGTGGTGAACCAGACAGATTGTCTGTTTTTTCATTGTGGGAGAGTGGGCAGAGGCAGAAAACAGACAAATATCTTTACGAAAGCTTTCCTGAGAAATGGAGACTCAGAGGGCTTTCTTCATTCAATTATCAAATGTTTTCTGCAGGTGTGGGAGATAACATGGTGAACAAGATAGACCTGGTCTGGTGGTGGAGGCTGAAGAGGGAAATGATTGTTAGTCTGAATGACGTGAGGGTTACTTTCAGCGTGCTATGGAGAGATGTGGAAGGGGGATCTTACTCAGACGTGTGGAACGTTGGTTTTAAATCCAGATTTGTGGAGATCTGTGGAAGCTAGGTTTTAGAGATGCAGAGAGAGGCATTACCACTCTTGAAGGCGTTCCCTGTACAGCTGGTGAGATAGCAGTAGTACTTGTGAGAGCATTGCTCTGTGGGGAAGTAGGGTAAGCTTTTTAGGTACAGCATCTGGTTTAATTCTGACAACAATTGAAGTCTTATCCTAGTTCTCCCAGTGAGGGAACTGAGGAGTGGTATGTTAGATTATTTGTCCGAAGTCACACAAGTCAGATACATTTCATGTGTATTAGTGTCTGAGCTCAGATTCCAGGCAGTGTAACATGGGATTTCGTGCTCCTTATTGCTCTTTAAGACTGTCTCTTAAGTCAGCAACAGTAGCAGTTGCTGAAAGCAGGTGTCAGTTAAGGAAAGAAACATGGTTTTAAAATTTGTTTAGGATTTATTAAATAATGGTACATATGCATACTTTTTAAAGTGTAGTTAAAGAGAGTAGAATTAGGATGGATTGGTAGAAGTTTCAAGGAAAGTTTTCCTCCAGCTGAATTCATTTCATGTGCAGTTTCTCTGCCATATATTCTGCCTACTGGTACTGTGATTGCCCTTGGAGATTTGATGGCAAACAAACCAAAGCATTAACCATAAGGTGCTGTGAAAGAAATGAATTGAGGTATTACTGAGAGAGAATCATCTTGGAGAACTAAGATCCTGCATGCTGCATGGCCTCAAAAAATAAAACTCAATGACAATGACCACCCCCCCGCAACATGGTTAGTAACCTTTTGTTATAGTCATTAATTCATGTGTTCTTCTAATAGTTATTAAGTGCCTACTACTATGGCCTACTGTGTACTGGTGCTGGGAACATATTGGTGAAAAAAACAGGTATGGATCTTACAGTCTCGTGGGACACACACAAACTTTGAAGAAATGGTCAGATGCTCAACTATAAAATTAAAATTCTAATCAGTGTAGAACAAGAGGGTCTAAACGCAGACTTGGGGGATTAGAGAGCATCATGTACACAGTCCTGGAAACGGGCGAGATCAGATGACTCAGGAAAAAGGTCAAGGTGGCCAGAAGGTACCTAGCAAAGCGTTAATGATGGAGTTGGGGGTGGAGAAGTGGCGGGGGGTTGGGGGGCGAACTTCTAGAGGCTTTCAGGTTGTACTGTGATTCTGTTTTTCATCCTAAGGGCTTTTGGAAACTTTAAAGAGCGTGGAAATCTGTTTTACAAAGACAAAGCTGCCATTAGTGTAGAGGTCAAGAAGCGCTGTAGGGAGAGTGGGTGGAGGATGCGGAAGAAGGCAGATCTCATGGGAAGCCACAGCTTTGCGTTGAGGAGGTTAAAGTCACCGGTGGCCACTTCACCTGTGGAGAAAACAGAGAATGTCGGGGAGGGATGTTCTCTGGAGAAGCCATGTTAATGTTTTTCGTGTTCTTAGTTGTGGTCTAGGCTGGGGGCCTGTGATCATTTTGCTTAGTTAAATTAGGCACGTGGTTTGGTTTTTGTCCTGTAGTTGAGTAGCTGTGATTTTGTTTTTCCTGTTTTTGCCAGCTTTCTTTGGAGAAATAAAGGTTTCATAGCATGTAATCTTAACGTTCTTCAACTCCCAGAGGAATTTCAAAGCACTGATTAGATTCTTGCTGTCTGTAACACTTTTAAGGTTGTGGCATGTATGTTATCTATTGTATATGGTTTCATGATCTCAATAAATTGTTATGGTGAGGTAAAGCTTGCTGGTTATCTGTGTTACGTTCTTTTTGGGTTTTGTCTAGTACTTAGGATTTTCTCTGTAATCTACCGTAAATGTTGAAACGAATCCTTTGGTAACCTTTTTGATACGTGATCATAAATAAAACAATTTCTCAGGCTGAAGAAAAAAAATAAATTGGTAGTGTTCCTTAAGATTTAATTGCTGCTGACTTGATGTAAAATTATAAGCATTCCTTAAGGTTTAAGGTTTTAAAAAAAATCTTAAACATGTTGTTGTGTGTCTACATTTATATGTATTCTTATTCCTGTTAGCTGTATTTTTTCCAGTCTCATGAATTTACATGATACTTGAGTTATAGAAGTTTGAAATTCATAGAAGTTAGTAGCTCTTGATTCATGATTTGCTAGATAAGTAGATTGAATCTGATCGTTTACTCTCAGTATACAAGAATTCTGATGAAAGAATGGCTGGAGAATCAATGCATGCAAAGTAGCCAAATTGATTAAAAAGTAATTAACTTACTGATTAAAATTTAGCAGTAGATAGTAAGCATCTTTGTGAACCCCTTCCTAAGATTAAAGAGAAAATTAGAATGAAGTGCAGCATATTTTAAAAGAAATCAGTCATATCAGACATTCTCACAAGAATTTTAGTTTTCCTTGTGTTTTGAGAAAATGAAGAGTCAGGCAAAATATTTTATTACATACTGACTTTATAAAATCCTTAAAGAATAAGTGAGAAGAGTGTTGAAAAAGTTGGCTTTTAATTTTTATTTTTTTAACTTTCCTAATTGTGACCTTTGCCCTGTGGCTTAGCTGATTTCCACATTGTCTTTTTTTTATTCCTACTCCCACTTGATACTCTACTGGCACATCTCTGTGTTCTTTTCATGACAACTTGTTAGGTCATTTGCAGAGTGACCTGCATGGTTCTGTCATGCCTTTCAAGGTAGTGTACACTAATTTTTAATAATTGACCTATGCTAGCCATTGAAAAACGGAGATTATTTCGTTTCTCATCCGAGTAGTTTCATTTTTCCAGTGAACTCTTGCAGTGGTTTTATCATGCATGCCAAGTAGAGCAGAAAGTGTTTGCTAGGTACTAACCCTTATACCACCTGAGCACTTTGTAATCCCAAAGGATGGAAACAACAGATGATTTTGAACTCTGCCTGTATGTTTGAATAGTATTGATTCCTCTTTGTGTGTGTCATGGAATATATAGTTTTTAATGTCTACTTTTACTTTTTGAATAGGTAATATATTCACATAGTTCAAAGTCTAAAAGATAGGAAAGTTAGCAATTCAGTTTAAAAATTACTGAGTAGGAACCATATTGCCGCTTTATAATTCTTCCATTTACTTGCTATAAAGTGGTGTTGATTCATGTCTGTAAATGGGTACCTTCAGACCTTGTGTATTGACCTTTCTCTTCTGTCTCTGAGTTTCTGTTTCTTGGAGTTTCTTTTTGCTTTGACTAAGCTGTAACCAGTTTTTAAAATGTTCTCCTCTGCCAATGCTTTACTGTAATCACAAGGGGCAGGCTTGGTTTTCAGTCAGATTTTAAAGTGCACGTTCCCTAAAGCAACGTGGTGTCTCTTGGGAGATGATGCGTTTGGGTCAGGTTTAATGCCCTCCAGGAATTTAGCTCTATTTTTTCATTTATTCCCTTAAATTAAAATTTATCAAGGAATTTTCCAATATACAAAAAGTAGAGAAAATATCAAGAATCCTCAGATATGTGATTCTTAAAATGTGGATCTAGATTCAAAGGCAACATTACCAATTTAGAATGGAAATTTCAAAACAATTTATTTCTTAAAATGCAGATCCACTACTCAGTTAAAAAGGCCAAAAATAAAACATTTGGTATAATTTGGAAAGAATACTGAGATAAATTGTCAAATGTAAAAAACACAGTGCTGCAAATCACCTTTTACTTAAAAAGTAAAATAAAATACATATTCATATTTTAAAAAATTTGCCATTTACTTGTTTATTTTTAATTTGTGTTTTTTTTGGCTGCACAGCATGTGGTATCTTAGTTCCGCCCCCAGGGGTGGAACTTGTGCCCCCTGCAGTGGAAGCACCCAGTCCTGACCACTAGATGTCCAGGGAGGTTCCTCAGATTCATATTTGCTCGTGTGTGTTACCTGAAGTAACTTAGGACGTATACAATAAGAAACCAGTAAGAGTGATGCCCTCAGTTTTTCAGGATAAGGAAGGAGACTTTGAACTCTCTACTTTTCTGAGGTTTGTTTGTTTCACTTTTTTGAACCCTATGAAATCATTAATTTAAAATTAATTTTAAAATTGTTAAAGAAATCATTAAACATTTGTTTAAAACTGAATATATAATATAAAATTCACAGTTGGAAACTATAGCATAATAATGGTTATTTTCACAGGACAAATCTGTAAATTCAGGTAGGAGGTCTTTTGACTATACCAAAGTAGTCTGGTGAAGTTTAAAACCATGTTTGAAAGAAATATGCTTTAAAAACTACCTTCTTATCCCCATCCGTCAAATGGAAGCTTATTAGTTTTTTGTAAATTTCCTTTTTTTTTTTTTTAAGGCTGGCGGAGTAGCAGGTGTCTCTGTTGACTTGATATTATTTCCTCTGGATACCATTAAAACCAGGCTACAGAGCCCCCAAGGATTTTATAAGGCCGGTGGTTTTTATGGCGTATACGCTGGAGTTCCTTCTACTGCTATTGGATCCTTTCCTAATGGTAACAATTATATTGATATTTTCATTGCTTTATATAAAGCCAAGCTAATGGGATTTATTTTCAGAATAATATGTGGTCCAACCCTAGATAGAATTCCTTATGTTTAATATAGTTGATACTTGGAATTTGTTTTCTATTCATTAATCCATTATTTTTGACTCAACTAGTGCTATAGATGCCATCATAAACAACAACAAAAAACCAAAACCATGAGCAGTCTTTTGAAAGTGGTTTTCATGGTAGAACTCCTAGTTAGACTCCTCTGGCGTTGATTGTGATGCCTTAGAGGAGTTGTTCTCAACCTTGCCTGAATGTTGAAATCTCTTGGGGAGTTTTACAAACTACTGATGCCTGTGTCTCTCTGACAAGTTTAACTGGTCTTGGCTTTGCCCGGGTATCAGGAGTGTTAGTAGCTTCCCAGGTGATTCAGATGTGAAGCTAAGCTCAGCAATCTCTGCCTTGGGGAGTCTCGTGGAGCGGGTGAACCTGTTTTATTTAATCCATCTGTTGGTATACTCTTTTTTATTCAGATACTTATGTTGATAATTGTTTACTGATGCTTTGATTGGCACTCAAACTGAGCAAACAGAAAACCACTGCCACCAAACAGACACTCACAAAACCACTGCTCCGTTAAAAATAAAAATTATTTTTTTGATTTATTTTTAATTGAAGGATAATTGCTTTACAATATTGTGTTGATTTCTACCAAACATGACAGA
Organism: Bos mutus; assembly: GCF_027580195.1. Classification (NCBI taxonomy): domain Eukaryota; kingdom Metazoa; phylum Chordata; class Mammalia; order Artiodactyla; family Bovidae; genus Bos; species Bos mutus. Next base: position 35,481,386 of record NC_091638.1, on the reverse strand, counting down.
AGATTCTTCAATTCTAAGGTTTGATTTCTTTTTCGCAGTGTATTTCATTAGAAATTCTTTCTTGTTAACCTGACATTGAAATGTCCATCTGTAAAAAGCACAGTATTCACATAAAGATTTGTAGTGCAAATCTTTTTGGTCCTTTAGTTTATCCCTTCTTCCCTTTCCCCGAGCCATCCTTAGAACAGCCAACTGTTTTTAGGTTATTCTTGAATTCTTTTCCCTGGAGAAGGGAAAGGCTACCCACTCCAGTATTCTGCCCTGACGAATTCCATGGACTATATAGTCCATGGGGTTGCAAAGAGTTGGACATGACTGAGCGACTTTCACTCACTTTGAATTCTTTTATGCCTAAATTTTCAGTAATCCATTATAGCAAGTCACCATTTAGCACGCACTCCATGCCAAATATACTGTTAGTGGGAGATGGGCCTTGGTTCCTATATTTGCCTGTGTTTCAGTCACCTGATCGCCTAATGAGTTTTTTTTTTAAAAGAAAGTACTGCTGCCTGTGACCCACTCTCAGAGGTATGGAATTTAGTTGGTCTGAGGTGTGGCCTGGGCTTTGGATTTTTAAAAAAATATATATCCCCTGGTAATTTTAATATGCAGACAAGTTTGGGAACCTCTGAACTAGGGAATTGCAAAGAAATATCAATATGTTACTAAGTACCTATCTTTTCGGTACTCCTCCTTACCTTGTCTCCTTCACTGTTGTAAATAATTTTTCTCTCTTGCATATTGTGTAGGGATTGTTGATTGATGAAGTATTAGTGATGGTCTTCAGGGTATATGGGCCTCCCTTAAGCTCACAGGACTGGTTTTGATACTTGTGAGCAGGAGTTTATATAGAGAACGTGGTTTTGAATTTTTGTATGTTTGAGAAAGTGGATGTTCTTGGACTGCTTTACTTTGCCCTCCACAGAACATCATTGAATAGGAGAGGCTGGGTAAAAAGTCAGAGTGCCACCATTCCAGAAATGGCTGTTTTTCTGCAAATTTTTAGTGAATTGAAACCCTTTATGAGGCACTTTAAACATTTTTTGCTATTGGTTCAAGTTCTCTTCAGAACACAATACATCATTTTAACATATAGCGGTTGTAGGTTTTTTTGAGGACGTATTGTGCAGCGAGTGGAAGGGGCTGAGGGCTGCGAGAGGAGAAGAACTGTAGGCAAGATCCATACGTAGTACGTGTTTAGAAGGGAATGCAGAAGGAATGTAAAGGAACCACAGTTTTTTTGCTTTGTTTTCACTCGGCGGGGTTGGGGGTGGGTGGTGCAATGTCCAGGAGGTGGAACTTAGAGCTGAATTCAATTGGTGATATTCTAGCCCAGTGGTCCCCAACCTTTTTGGCACCAGGGACTGGTTTTGTGGAAGACCGATTTTACCACAGACAGGGGTGTCTGTGTGGGGGATGGTTTTGGGATGATTCAAACATATTCCATTTATTGTGCACTTTATTTCTCATAGTATTACATCATCTCCACCTCAGATCATCAGGTGTTAGATCCCGGAGACTGGGCACCCCTGTTCCAGCCCATTTAGCGAGTGGGCCAAAACAGGATCAGCCTAAGTAAGAATCGCAGGTGGGAATTAGGTCCTGCGTTAACTAAATACAGCTGCCCACTTGGGCCTTACTCATCCAGGTACAGCGTGCCGCCTCTTCTGGCCTGCTGTTTGTTAGCTGCTGAGGAGTGTTTGTTACAAGCTTACTGACTAAGGGTAGAGAACTGCTTTTCACTCTCAAGCTCTTTTCCTGAGTATTTCAGACTTTGCTGTGACATGTTCAAATGACCTTTGAAAGATGATTTTGCCATGTATTTATGTTTCATGCCAAATCTTTTATGTAACTGATAAACATCTTTGATTAACAGTGCATGGGAAGTCTAAAAGTGTTCCTGTGCTGCTAAGGTTAGTTCCTATGATGGGGTAGCTTTTTAGAGCTTTTGATTTTCAGTTTTAGTTAAATAGTTGATTGTTTTCTTGAAGTAAAGGTGAATTGAGGTAGTACAAAGTAGCCATGGTTATTTTGAGTATCCAGCAATAAAGCATAATGGAATAGGTGTTTTATTGAGATACATGTTTGCAGTTTTAACCTATCTGTAAATTAGTGTAGTTGATTATTTTATGATCATATGTAAAGATATTTTGTGTCACAGATATTCATATCCTTTTCTAAAACTCTTATTAAAAAGTGTTAAGTGACTTGTCAGTACAAATTGGTAAACGCCAGGTTAGCTGTTAGGGTTCCTCATGGCAGCAGGGTCATGTCTTCTGCATTTTTGTAAGTCCAAGGTCAAGCGTGTAACATGGGCTCAGTGAAATCCGTAAGAGTGATGGGATGGCAGGGGAAGAATACATATTATTATATTGTTATTATTTTTACTTATGTTTGAAATATTTAAAAATATAAACAACATATTTATAAATATTTATATTTATTTATATTCATATTTAATATTTATTATCTTCATTGTCTCATAAGTTACTGTATTGTAATTTTTTTTGAGAAACATATTCACAGTTTGCACAGATATTTAAGCTTTGTGAGAGACTGGTTTGTTTTAAATTTCAGCTGCTGCCTTTTTTGTCACCTATGAATATGTGAAATGGATTTTGCACACTGATTCTTCTTCATATTTGATGCCTGTGACACATATGTTGGCTGCCTCGGTTGGAGAAGTGGTAAGTAATAAATTATGTGTATAACATACTTCAGAAATGCAAAGCATGAATTATCTTCAGTATATATATTACTTCATTTCATTTTCAAAAGACACTTCTTTTTTAAATTATGAAAGTCTTAAATCCCAATAAATGTAAATGAATTAAACATGATAGCTGATAGTCTAGATAGTATGAAAGAAGAATCCAGATATGTGTTATTTACAAGAGACATACCTCAAACCTAATTATACAGAAAGAATAAAATTAAAGAAATAGAAGAAAATATCCATGTAAATTGTGGCTTTTTGTTGTCAGCATAATTGAGCAAGAACTGTTTCCTAGAACTCCCTTTCCCAAGGGTTCCATGTTAGCTTGGCTACAAGAGAAATCCACACAACATTTTGAAGGCGAAAGTGACGCAGCATTTGTGTTCATGCTCAGAAGGTTGGTGTGGGGTCAGACACAGTTGCAGTTCATACACCTCATCAATGATCTTTTGGCTTCAGGAAGCAAGCCAGGCCTCCAGCTGCTCCACCTCCCACAGGATCATCTTCTTCAGCTTCTCTAAGTTTTGAGTCAGGTGTGTGGGCTCTGGTGAAGGATGCTCTTGGTCCTACAGGCACCCACAGCCTTGAGATGGGCGGTGGAAAAGGTGAAATTCAGTTTGTCCTTGCTTGTCTCCATTTCACACCCATCTTTCCTTCCTGATTGCCTGTCTTCTAAATTTCTGTGCCAACTCTCCATGCAGAGGCAACAGTGCTATATGAACTGCCTAGTTAGCTCTCACAATTACTGTTCGTATCCCTGTGATAACTCCTTATTCTTACCTTTCTTAGTGATTCTGCTCCTCTGGTCGGCCCTCACTGATTCAGAAAGGCTACTTGGGAGTGGATAGTAATGTTAATATTAGCCCCCTTCCCCAGAAAAAGACTTAAATGAAAAAGAAACTGTTGTATACTGATACAAGGAACAATTCTCTTGGGAAATGTAATAAACCTGAACTTGGGCTAAATAGCATAGTCTCAAAATATAAAGCAAAAAATTGCCAGAATTATAATGAAAAATCAGTACAATAATTATCTTCATTGGTGATGGTCACATCTACTTTATAAAAGTCCTAGGACCAGGCAGGCATAACTTGTTAAGACCATAGAAGATTTGAACACAGTGACAGGAATGGTCTAATGGATGTGTAAGGAGTTCTGCACCTAATTGCTAAAGATTATTTTTTTAAGCGTACTTGGAAGCTTTAAGAAACATCTCTCCTTGAAGAGAGTGTTGAAAGAAGTTAGCTCAAAAGACATTAAATTCACAGAAGTGTTTTATATAAAACTTACTTTTGATATTGGTTTACAAATAATTTTGTAGAACCCAAGCCAACTCTGGATTTAAAGTTGTATTAATAATTTACTGAACTTGTAAGTATGATAGGACTAACAATATGTTAATTTTTGGAGTAGCAAAGAGCATAAAGTAGTAGTTCCTTTATGAGTTAGAGACACCTTTAGGAAGCTAACGAAACCTGTGGTTGTCTCTCCAGTAAGCTGCGCTTGTGCACAGTTTGTGTACAGTTTCTGGGGATTTTCGTTCCCCCCACTCTTACCCAAAGTAAAGACTCCAGGACTTGAGTTCTGCCTGAAAATTAGTGTGCCATTTAAAAGCAATTTATATTTAATTAAATCTTTTAACTTACTATCCCTGGCTTACGTTTTTGTGATCATGTTCTGACATTAGAACCCATTGTATGCAGTTATTTTCACGTATATATACTAAACAACAACAAACTGTGAGAGAGTTGGATTGTCTCTCAGCTTGTAAAAATTCTATCTTTCTGACTTGTGTTGCCGCTGTTTTAGAATTGCTTGTTAGTTTGATTTAGTTTAAATATATTCTTGTAAACTCAACACTTGGCTTATATTTTGTAGTATGTTCTGAGAGCAAGCTTTAAAAAGAACTTGGCTTCTTTTTTTTTTTTCATTTCACATAGGACCATTGTGCTTGAAACTTGATTTGCCATGTTGGAGGGTAGACTTTCGGGTTATAAAATTTCTCTTAGACTTACAAAAATTATATAAAGTGTTAAAATCGAATCCGGCAAAGGAGAGCTGTTAGGTTAGTCAGATTAATGGTACAATATTTGATCTGTAGAAAACATTGTATTCTAATATGTTCGTATCTGTAAATGTTTTTTTTTTTTTTAAACTGGAACCTTTTAAATGTAATATTCTATGTGTGAACTGTTGGGCAAAAGAGATGAATTGAGTAGGCTTCAGAGTTAGAAAATAGGTATCTGTAAGACTGGAAATAAATAATTCTAGGATAGTTTTCTCTGTGTTGTGTCTCATAGTGTTTGCATGGTCCTTAAGGTAGTAAAGCCTTGTGTCAGATGCCTTTTTATAGCCTCTGTGGTGCCAGGAGAACCTTAAGATGAGAACTGATCAGCAGCAGGTATATAGACTGAGGATTTCACTGGTGAAACATGGCTTGATGTTGACTTTGATTTTAAATTCAGTTACGTTTAGTATGGTAAAAAGTTTATTCCATTTATGGAGTTTGTGAAGTGTTTTTCTTGTGCGCCTGTGATCTTTCGACTTTCTTGATAAACTCCTAAAGGCGGTCAGTGTCAGTGTTCCCAGCACATGTGCCTGCTGCCTTTCTGTTTTAGTCATTTGCTTCTGTTTCACAGAGCATCAACTTTCGGTTTCAGATTCAGCCAAGTGTGGTCGCTGCAGGAGAAAGAACCAGATGCATTTAGGAGAAACAAATAGGTGAAATAAAAAGGAACAGAATATAAAAAACACGTATAGCTGTCAGTGGTCAGAAAGGTGTAAAGAGACCTAGAGAAAATCAGATACAGTTTAGTGCAGTCCTTGTTCTGTAATGCATTTGTGGTAATATAAGATAGTTACGGTTGCAAACGGATGCCTTACAAACAAAATATTGTATATTTGTTGGCATTAAGTGTGTCCAGTTACTTTGTTGTAGTGATTGATAAGTGTGTGAAACTTAGAAACAAGCAAGCACTGCTGTAGTAACCATTCCCTGTAGTAGCAGGTTGATTAAAAGTTAATGACAAATCAATAAAACTATAATTACAACCTTCTACCTTATGTTTGTAATTTGGAATACAGTAAAATCGATCAAATAAGATTTAATATGTAACAACAGCAAGAAGAGTCCCATTTGTGCCATTTTTATTAGGAGGTTTGCTGTACCAAATCTCTAAATCCCTGTCTCAATTATTTTATGGCTCAGTTTTCATCAGACACAGAAAAAGCCCTGTAAGAAGTAAATAGAATCTGTAATTAGACCAGAAGGCTTGGGGTGGGTTTACTTTAGTATAACAGATGCTATGACATTGCAGTGGTAATGATTTTTTTTTTTAACTTTAGAATTTGACTTTTCTTGGGTCTTATTGTACTTATGGCCTTAGTCAATATTGTTTTCAGAAATGAAAGAACATTAAAGTTTCTTGGCTGTTGAAAGCAGCCCCTGTGCTTTAACGTGCTCATGGGTGATGTGTGTGGATGGGGGTAGATTTTTCTTTTCAGTCCCGTTCCAACTTGGGATTGAGAAAGCTAGGAACACAGTGATACCATGTTTTCTTTTTCCTTTTTTTTTTTTTCTGGTCACAATAGGTGGCATGTGGGATCTTAGTTCCCTGATCACGGATTGATCCTGGGTCCCCTGCAGTGAAAGCATAGAGTCCTAACCATTGGACTGCCAGGCAATGCCCAGTGATACCATTTTCTGAAGTACTTCTAACAGTACTTCTCCACATAGTAATATGGCCCAGGGAGCACCGACTTTAGAATCAGTTGCCTGGGCATCAGTTTACAAATGAAGTTTTTGGGAAGTGACGCTGTGGGTCCTGCATTTTCAGCACGATTCCTAGATGGTTCTGGAGTTCAGTGATATTTAAGCACGACTGATGAAGGACTATCAAAAACTTAAATATATAACCCAGTCGTAAATATTTTTACTGAGTTGACGTGGCAGTCATGTGTCTAAGAATACTCAGCAGGTATGGAGCACACTGATCAAAAGCGTGATTCCTTTTGTCTTCCTCAGAATTCCATATTTTTTGGCCTACTGAAAAATCTTAGTTTATTAGACTGGTTAGTTTTTGAGGGTGGCAGTGTATTCACACGTGGAGATTTTGAAGTCAGAGTGAGCATTGCATGCAGCATTTTCAAGGCCAGTCCTGCCTGGAAGAGCCTTGAAAGTGAAAGTAGTGTAGGCTGTAATTTGCTACTGTAGCAACTGACAAGGTCAGTGGAGCTACTTCCTACAGTAGTCATTCCAGGGGTTTGTTGAATGTCAGATATGGGTTAAGCACATCATTTTTATTCAGCTTCACCACTAAATTGGCTGCTTAGAGGATTAGATGCATTGTTGTCAGGAGTGTTACCGGCTACACAGCCCAGTTGTATGTGTTACTTATTATTTTATATTTTCCCTCAGTGGGGATTTAAGCTGTTTTTGATTATGTTGTTCATAGCATGTTTTAAAGTGCTTTTCATGATGTTTACTGACCTTTTTTAAGAAGAACCACTGAGCAAAAAAATAGAAAGGTTGATAAATTTTGAAATATGTTTCCTCTTTTGAAATGATCATGAAAGGTTTTGACTATCCATAAATTAATAGAGATGCACTCTCATTTGAAATTGTGTTAGCAGTTTGTTAGACTCCTGTGCAGTTGTGTAGTCAAGTTATGGATGATAAGCTGAGTGGAAAATAAGATGGGCGTCACTGAAGTGCAGGATTGCTGTCAAGTCAGGAGGAAGCTCGCGGGAATGCTGCAGGTGAAAATGCCTGTGTGTGTTAAGATGCTTGAAGGCAGGAGTGTACAGACAGTGCTGGGAAGTTTGTTAGACAATTAGAAGCTGCAGCCGTACTATTAGGTACCCAGCCACACTCTCTCAGGCACTTTGTTTTTTGATGAATCTGAGCACATGCCTCTTCCAAGGGGGCTTTTTGCCCTGTTCTGTCTGTTCATTTTCCACTGGGCTGGGGAACCTTTCTACTTTAGAAACATTAAGTACATAAGGCAGACTTGATAATTCCTCTTTCTTCTTTTAAAAAAACTTATATATGGGGCTTCCCAGGTGGCACTAGTGGTAAAGAACCTACTGCCAATCACTTCTTGGCCTTCTGGCTAAGAGCAAGTGAAGAACCTACCTGCCAGTGCAAGAGACATAAGAGACTCAGGTTAAATCCCTCGGTAGGGAAGATCCCTTGGAGGAGGGCATGGTAACCCACCTCAGTATTCTTGCTTGAAGAATCCCATGTGGAGGGGCTTGGCGGGCTATATGTCCATAGGGTTGCAAAGAGTTGGACATGACTGAAGCGACTTAGCACGCACATGCATTTATTTATTTGGCTGTGCTGGGTCCTTGGTGCTGTGTGGGCTTTTCTCTAGTTGTGAAGAGTGGGGGCTACTCTTCCTTGCAGCGTGTGGGCTTTTCAGTGTGATATCTTCTTGTTGCAGGCATGGGCTCTAGAGCCCAGGTTCATTAGTTGTGGCACACAGCCTTAGTTGCTCCACAGCATATGGGATCTTCTTGCACTAGGGCTTGAACCCCTGTGTCCTGCATTAGCGGGCAGATTCTTTACCACTGAGCCACCAGGGAAGTCCCGTAAGTCCTTCTTAAGAACACGAAACAATAAGAATTATAGAAAGAATTGTCTCCAGATTTATAAGAAGAACCACCTTCCTATTGCTTTCCCTTTTGCTATCCTTTGCTCATTTGGACTTCTTCGTTTCCTTTATCTCAGCTGCTTTTGTTCAGCTCCTCTTAGTTTCCTCCACCACTTTTGTTATCCCGACTTTGCAGTGTGGATTTAGACCTGAAGAAGGCCTCAGTGTGTTTTTGGCAGTGAGGATAAAATACTTCCTTTAGAGGCTTGCAGTGAAGACATGCAGATGGACATGGAAGCGTGGACGCACAGTAAAGGGGTCCAGGTATTTTAGGGGAAATGAATTCGAGTGGATGGATGGGTGTTGGGTCAGGAAAGGCCTCAGAGAATAGCTCGTCCTTGAGCTGGTTTTAGAGGATGATGGTGAGGTGGGCTGGTACAGGGAAGGCTCTCGAACTCAGGCAAAGCCCTTGTTAGATGATGCTTGCAAGTTCCACATGGCTCACAGATGGGACTACACCATCCTGGAGGGCCCTGCCTGCTATGCTGAGGAGTTATTGGCTGTTACGCTTTGAAGGTTTGAGCAGAGCACCTTAGGGTTGGTGGTTGAAGAGCAGCCTCCAGCAGTGGAAGTGGAAGTGGGCATGGTGTGTGAATGGAGGCGAGGAGACTTGTACAAATCTCAGGGAGAGAGCTGATCAGAGTCCCTGTTGAGGCAGGGCGTGGGATGCAGAGGGAGAAGGTGAGTTCATGAGAACGCAGGTGGGGTCCGTCTTTGGAAAGCCTCTCCTGCAGCATTCCTTCAGCGCGTTTCCTCGTGGGGCCCTTTGCTAGCTTGTTGTGGCTGTGTTGTGTGCGTGCTTGAGCTCGTCTCAGTCTCCTGAGCTCTGCTCAGAAGCACACCCCAGCTCTTCAGCTGTCCCAGCCTTCTGAGCCTGAGCTGAGCGTGGAAAGGGGAGGAAGCAGAAGGGGAGAGAGAGCAGGGCCTGGCATAACCCCCATGTGGCGATGATCCTGCTGGTAGTTATTCATTTAAAGAATCAGTGTGGATGTGCTGAGAGATTGTTCCTGGTGGCTCTTGTCAAGGAGCTGCTTACACACCATTCCACCGCTTTCTTTATGGCTTCTTTCTCCAACAGATTTCAGACTTTCTGTTGTATGGACTTTTTTCTCCGAAATGCGATAGGCAGCATTCATTCAAGTGGTGTTGACTCATGACCTTGGCCAGTGTGTTTTACTGATTATCTTATGAAGTTTGTGTGGGGTGGTGGGGGAGCTCTGTGTTGGCTTTTTATTTAAGAGCAGTGTCAGTTTATGCTGCCCAAATTAAGCTCAGCTTTATAGAAATGATGGGTATGATTTTCATATAGGATAATGAAGTTGAAGAATCTGACAAACTACAGAATTTACAGATACTTGAAGTGTCTGTTATTTATCTAGTACTGTGATTGGGGCTAAGAAGCATAGAATAAGAAATTTTGACCCCTGTCCTTGAGGGATATATAAAGAAGTTGGATACATTTACCAAGTAGGTAGAGACTATTTTGAGGGCCTCTGTAAGGAGGCAGAGTATGGATCATGAGCTGTCAAGTTACACAGATCAGGGTTGGAATTGTGTCTTATTTGTGTATTTACTCTGTGTCTGCAGATCATTTACAGGGCTTCCCCGGTGGCTAAGCAGTAAAGAATCCGCCTGCAGTGCAGGAGACACGGGTTCGATTCCTGGGGTGGGATGATCCTCTGGAGGAGAGGGCATGGCAACCCACTCCAGTATTCTTGACTGGAGAATCCCGTGGACAGAGGAGTCTGGTGGGCTGCAGTGCATGGGTTCTCAAAGAGTGACTGAAGCTACCGAGCACACATGCACGCAGGCCGTTTACACAACCTTACTGAGCTGTTGTTTTCCTTATCCAGAAAAATTGGGTTAATGCTACCCCACTCAGAGTTCTTGTAAAGCTTAAGTGATACAACACTTCTAAAATGCTCAGCATAGTGTCTGATAATGTAAAATGTTTATTGAAAATTGGTTCGGGTCCCATGTCATGCAAATTGTTGTTTGGAGCACATTCTTAGACTTTTACAGATTTGTGAAGGCTGTCAGTTCCAGAAAACAAAGAAATTGAAATTCAAAGACATATAGCGATGCACTCAAGGTTTCCCAGCTGCTGTGGAAAATAAAATACCATTGCTAAGTGAATAGTTAAACACATATTAGACCTTCAATTTCTACTTTTTATATCTTTTAAAAGTGGCAGAACTGGTGCAGAACTGGAGATGGATGCTGTTTTGCTTGGGTAATGTCCCTGGTGGCTTAGATGGTAAAGCGTCTGCCCACAATGTGGGAGACCCGGGTTCGATCCCTGGGTTGGGAAGATCCCCTGGAGAAGGAAATGGCAACCCACTCCAGTACTCTTGCCTAGAAAATTCCATGCATGGAGGAGCCTGGTGGGTTACAGTCCATGGGGTCACAAAGAGTTGGACACGACTGAGCGACTTCATGAAGAACTTGAATCATTTGAAGTTTACTTCTGAGTTCTGTGAGATTCTATAAACAACTTCTAGACACAGGGCCTAAAAGATATAATTATTTTTGTTGAGAGGACTCTCAACTTTTTGTGTAGAGTCTGGATCATCAAGTTTGTTAGTCTTGTCAGGGAAGAGAAGACATATACGTAAAAAACAATCTCTTTTCATGCTCATTGGCTCTTTGTCTATGTGTAAAGAGGCTTATAGGGAAGAAAGGCGGAGTGAACTTGCACCTCAGTATCCGTGGATATAATTTAAACTCTAAGGGAGATATTGGGCTTCCCTGTGGCTCAGACAGTAAAGAATCGCCTGCAGTGCAGGAGCCCTGGCTTCAGTCCCTGCATTGGGAAGATCTGGAGGAGGGCACGGCAGCCCACTCCAGTGTTCTTGCCTGGAGAATTCCGTGGACAGAGGAGCCTGGCTGGACAGTCCATGGAGTCACAAAACAGTCAGACATGATTGAGGGACTTAAGCACAAGGAAGTAGGATTTATCAGTTGCTTTTTCTGTTTTATCAACAACTGTGATTCCATTTATAACCAGAAGATGGCAGAATTGACAAGCAGATGAACTGTGCTGCTGAGTCACTTCAGTCGTGTCCGACTCTGTGAGACCCCAGAGACAGCAGCCTACCAGGCTCCTCCATCCCTGGGATTCTCCAGGCAAGAACACTGGAGTGAGTTGCTATTTCCTTCTCCAAGGAAATGGCAGGGGTTTTAAATTTAAATGGTGGTGTCAAAAAAGGTAGTGTTAGATATTCTTAATTTGAAAACTTGTTTTCTAGAAAGAATTTTGGGAACGTAGAATAAAATACAAGTAAATAAACTGCTTTAAAAATTTTTTGGGGGTGCCCTGAATTCTCATTTTCTGTGTGTCTCTTTGTCTCTGTTTCTCTCTCATTAACTTGCCACTTGGTTGGAGTTTACTGTGCAAAGTCTAAAGCAGATTTTTTGTTGTTGCTCCGTCACTAAGTCGTGTCTGACTCTTTGTGACCCCATGGACTGCAGCACGGTAGACTTCCCTGTCCTTCACTATCTCCTGGAGTTTGCTCAAACTCATGTGCATTGAGTCGATGATGCCATCCAACCATCTTATCCTCTGTTGACCCCTTCTCCTCCTGCCCTCAATCTTTCCCAGCATCAGAGTCTCTTTCAGTGAGTTGGGTCTCTGCATCAGGTGGCCAAAGTATTGGAGCTTTAGCATCAGTCCTTCCAGTGAATATTCACGGTTGTTTTCCTTTAGGATTGACTGGTTTGATCTCCCTGCTGAGGAACTCTCAAGAGTTTTCTCCAGCAGCACAGTTCGAAAGCAGCTTTACTTTGTGATTAAACTTCGATTGGCTCAGTTTTTAAGTTTCTGTTGAACTTATTATGGCTGGTTTAAACATGAAGAATTAGCTGATAATTAAACCTGGAACCTTTAAGTTCATTAGATGCATGTAAATATGATATATATATAATGAAAAATCTGGATCAGTCTTCCAAGGCAATAAAAAAGCAAACTAAAACTAAACAAATGGGACCTATCAAACTTAGAAGCTTTTGCACAGCAAAGTGAAAGCGTACGTTGCTCAGTCTTGTCCAACTCTTTGTGACCCTGTGGACTGTAGTCCGCCAGGCTTCTCTGTCCATGGAATTCTCCAGGCAAGAATACTGGAGTAGATTGCCATTACTTTGTCCAGGGGATCTTCCTGACCCAGGGATCGAACCCGGGTCTCTTGCATTGCAGGTGGATTCTTTACCGTCTGAGCCACCAAAGGAAATCATAAACAAAACAAAAAAGCTTCCTGTGGACTTGGAGGAAGTATTTGCAAACAGTGTGACTGACAAGAGCTTAATTTCCAAAATACACACACAGTTCATATAGCTCAATAACCAAACAACAAAAAAAATGGCAATCAAAAAATAGAAGACCTAAATAGACATTTCTCCAAAGACGACATCCAGTTGATCAGTAGGCACATGAAAAGATGCTTGACATTTTTAATTATTAGAGAAATGCAAATGAAAACATCAGTGAGGTATTACCTCACACTGGTCAGAATGACTATCATCAAAAAGTCTACAAATAGTAAATGCTGGAGAGGGGTAGAGAGAAGGGAACCCTACTACGCTGTTGGTAGGAATGTAAATTGGTGCACCCATTATGGAAAAAGAGTAAGGCAGTTCCTTAGAAAACTGAAAATAGAGTTGCCACACGGTCCAGCAATCCTACTCTTGGGCATATATCTGGGGAAAACTATAATTCAAAAAAATACATAAACCCCAGTGTTCATAGCATCACTCTAGTAGCCACGATGTAGAATCAACCTAAATGTCCATGTCCATCAACAGATGAATGAATAAAGATGTATACATATATGTACATATAAATGTATGTATTATGTATAATACCATAAAGAACTGTGGTGCTGGGGAAGACTCCTGGGAAAGATTGAGGGCAGAAGGAGAAGAGGGCGTCACAGGACGAGATGGCTGGATGGCATCTTTGATGCAGTGAACATGAACTTGGCAAACTTCGGGAGATGGTGAGGGACAGGGAGGCCTGGTGTGCTGCAGTCCACGGGGTCCCAAAGAGTTGGACATGACTGGGCAATTGAATAACACACACAGTGGAATATTACTTAGCCATAAAAATGAAATAATGCCATTTGCAGCAACATGGTGGACCTAGAGAATATCATATAAGTCAAGTCAGAAAAGATAAGATGATATCACTTATATGTCTTATGATCCAGCAATCCCACTGCTGGGCATACACACTGAGGAAACCAGAAGTGAAAGAGACATGTGTACCCCAGGGTTCATCGCAGCACTGTTTATAATAGCCAGGACATGGAAGCAACCTAGATGTCCATCAGCAGATGAATGGATAAGAAAGCTATGGTACATATACACAATGGAGTATTACTCAGCCATTAAAAAGAACACATTTGAATCAGTTCTAATGAGGTGGATGAAACTGGAGCCTATTATACAGAGTGAAGTAAACCAGAAGGAAAAACACCAATACAATATACTAATGCATGTATATGGAATTTAGGAAGACGGTAACAATAACCCTGTGTACGAGACAGCAGAAGAGACACTGATGTATAGAACAGTCTTTTGGACTCTGTGGGAGAGGGAGAGGGTGGGAAGATTTGGGAGAATGGCATTGAAACATGTATAATAATCATGTATGAAACGAGTCGCCAGTCCAGGTTCAATGCATGGTACTGGATGCTTGGGGCTGGTGCACTGGGACGACCCAGAGGGAGGGTATGGGGAGGGAGGAGGGAGGAGGGTTCAGGATGGGGAGCACATGTATACCTGTGGCGGATTCATTTCGATGTTTGGCAAAACTAATACAATATTGTAAAGTTTTAAAAAAAAAAGTTATTTACAAAACAGAAACAGACATAGACAACAAACTTAGAGTTACCGAAGGGAAAAGGATGAAGAGATAACTTAGGAGCTGGGGGTTAGCAGATACAAACAACTATATATAAAATAAACAGCAAGGACCTATTGTATAGCACAGGGACCAATATGCAGTGTCTTATAATAAACTATGATGGAAAAGATAAAGGAGATGTATATAAAACTGAATCACTTTGCTGTAGCCGAAAGTCATATAACATTGTAAATCAATTATACTTCAATGAAAAAATTCTGGAGATGATAATCAAAAGATTTGGATTTTACCCTTGCTTCCTAGGGCAAGTAGTTCCCTGACCTTCATTAACTTCTGTCTCAGATTGATTTATATGTTAAATACTGACATAATTAGCTTCTAATATGAAATTAATATTTCATATTGGAGAGTGAAAAGTTGGCTTAAAGCTCAACATTCAGAAAACGAAGATCATGGCATCTGGTCCCATCACTTCATGGCAAATAGATGGGGAAACAGTGGAAACAATGTCAGACTTTATTTTTGGGGGCTCCAAAATCACTGCAGGTGGTGACTGCAGCCGTGAAATTAAAAGACGCTTACTCCTTGGAAGAAAAGTTACGACCAACCTTGATAACATATTGAAAGGCAAAGACATTACTTTGCCAACAAAGGTCCGTCTAGTCAAGGCTATGGTTTTTCCTGTGGTCATGTATGGATGTGAGAGTTGGACTGTGAAGAAGGCTGAGCGCCGAAGAATTGATGCTTTTGAACTGTGGTGTTGGAGAAGACTCTTGTGAGTCCCTTGGACTGCAAGGATACCCAACCAGTCCATTCTGAAGGAGATCAGCCCTGGGATTTCCTTGGAAGGAATGATGCTGAAGCTGAAACTCCAGTATTTTGGCCACCTCATGAGAAGAGTTGACTCATTGGAAAAGACTCTGATGCTGGGAGGGATTGGGGGCAAGAGGAGAAGGGGACGACAGAGGATGAGATGGTTGGATGGCATCACTGACTCGATGGAGGTGAGTCTGGGTGAACTCCGGGAGTTGGTGATGGACAGGGAGGCCTGGCGTGCTGCGATTCATGGGGTCGCAAAGAGTTGGACATGACTGAGCAACTGAACTGATGAAATTAATATTTTTAGGCCATTTATTAAGTTTCCTATGGAAAAGTCTTAAGTCAGGTATTTTTTTTTTGGTGTGTAAACTGTGTTGAAATAGTTGGGTAAAAGATAGTGTTAATACAAGTTACTGTGGACGATACCCAGCAAGTTCGAAGAGGGTTTCAAGAGTGAGAGGTTAGGGGTGAGACTGTTAATGACTGGCAAGTGATGTGTGGAGGTTTGGAGCTTGGGTAGGGCAATGAAAGAACCAGGGTGTTCTAGCAGCTTCTGTTTTCTCTTTTCCTCTGCCTTCACTCATTTTACCTAATATCAGACCGATGTTAACTGTGATTTTCTTTCCTTTCATACACTTACTCTTAGGACTTGTAGTTTTGCATCTTGGTGTTCCATGAATACTAAAAGATATTCTGCTCCCCATTTCAAAAATAAAAACATATTAGAAGAGTTTTTATTTATGTCAACAAAAAGTCTTGGTAGCAACTTTCATGTTTTTGTAATCATTCTCAATCTGAAGTTCATCAGAGTTTTGGTATATTAAATTCCCCTGAGGTCAGTATTGCATTTGAACATTGATAAAAAAAAAATGAGACATGTATTTTCTTTATGAAAAGCCTTATTTGTCTTTTGATAGAGCTTTAACATATACAACATTTTGGGGTTTAATGAAAATGTCACCGTCCCTGTGTCATGGATTCACACTGAACCCCAGGCGCCTGCGGAAAGGATGCTCTGAAGAATGGATATACCCCAAGACCCTCAGACGACATTGCCTTTATTTCCTTTCATGCAGCCATGAGACTGTAACATGTTTTTGTTCCTGTGCAGTGAAATACTCTGTTGTGGCTCAGATTCAAATCTAAGAAAGTTCAGAGTTAATAGAAAACCAAATGGAAGGCCAGGGAGCTGCCGAAGGAAATAGAAGCATTACATTGTGGGCTCTTTGGCCAAAATTGCCGTGCCAGGGAAGTCAGGAAGCCATGCTGGGTGCTTTGTACCTCTTCTGTTAGTTAGATTGTTTTTCGTCTGAGAACCTTTACAGAATTTCTCTTCTGCTGCTGTATTTTTAAGAAATAAAAATCAACATAAGAACATGGAGGGTTATGAAGCATGAAGTTCCATAAATATTTATGCTGAGGCACAAAAGTGGACAATTCCTATTTTCTTGACATATTGGGGTCGTATTTCACTCTTGACCTCTTGAGTTGAAAAATACAAGGAGTTAGTGTACCCTTTTCTTTCTTTTCTCTTTTCTTATTTATTTTTCATTTCTATAATGAGTTTTAGATGCTGGGAACTGCCCTGTAAGGTTCATGTAAGTTTCAGTGGACTTTATTTTCTATCCTGGCTTATAAATATGGCTTTAGAAGTTTGCACTCTTACCAAAAATAACATAATTTATATCCAGTTTTAGTTAGTCGTAAGCTATTTAATGTGTGTGTGTGTTAAAATTGAAACTAAATGTTCTTTTTGTCAGGGCTAATAAGTAGGATTGTTTGTAAAAGCATATTTTAAGTAGTCTTCTAATTTTATTTTGTCCCTCACTTAAAATGTTTAGTTCAAAACAATGTTTTTGCCCTTTGAAATTATGTTAAAGAAACTTATGAAGTAATTATACATGTTCATTGTGGAGAATTTAGAAAATGCAAGTGGGCAGAAAAGGCGAAAAATCACCTGTAATCCCACTCTGTTTTTTCTATTCTTTTTGTAACTGTTGATACATATAAAAATAGTCTGTTCAGTTCAAAGGAAAAAAATGTATTTAGAAAATTCTGAAGTATTGGTAATGTTTTTCTGTGGAAATGATTAATTTTTGGCATTTCCCCTTTTCTTGGGTAGTTTTATTTACTTTCTACATAATACCAAAAAATGGTAGATGCAGTTTTGTCAATTAAACCTAAAATCAACTTGGAAAAAAATAAACTAGAGCATTTCGTGTCCCCTCTCCCACCCCTGTTGATTCCAGTTGATTAGTAAATTTAATGCATGTTTTTGCCCTCAGATTATTTATGTTTAGTATGAGAGAAAGCAGTATATTTTAAAAAACTGTACGGCATAAGTTAAGTGAAAAATTTTCAATTGAAATTTTTTTGGGGGGATGAGAATAGTCAGGAAATAGTTTATTTGGAGAATAAAGAGAATTTTTTGAGCTTAAAAAAGAGTATGATGGGCAAAAATTAAGAATTATAGAAATCAAAGCCTAAAAGGGTATGATGAAGATTTCTAGTACAAGTCAAATGAAAAGCTAGACCCCAGAAGGCGATGGGAATGCTTGAGAGTTCACTGACACAGCTGGGACCACCGACTAGGTCTGAAGCTCTTCACCCAGCCCACTGCTCATCCCCTCCTGGAGCCAAGTCCTGAATGAACAGCCCAGTTTGGATGCAGAATGGCACCCTGTGCTGAAGGCAGCGCAATTAGAGGGATGGTGCCCCCATGGTGCAGGCATGTGCTTGGGCCCCTGGCTGTATCTTTTTCATAGTCTCGGGGGTTTTCACATGTCATCCCATTTCTTTCCTAAATTGTCAACTTCTGCCTTGCTGTTACAACTTTCCCTCATCCTATGTACAGATATTTTTACCATCCTAAACTCTCTCCTAATGTCTCCCCCAGCTTTCTTTAGGAGTTGTCCACACTTGCCCATCTCTCTCTCTGAATCACTTGTGAATTCACTGTAATTCAGTGTGAATTCACTCTTCTGGCCCAGCCCTCCACTGGAACCATTCTTGGGACCTTCACTAATCCTAATGTGTGCACTGGTTGAGACTCGTGACCCATTATTCTGGAAATCTCCCTCTGAGACTTCTGGTCCCCTTGACTGTCAGCTGTCGAGTAGCATTCTTGGTTGCTTGCAGTTGAAATTCATCTTGGCTATCGTGTGAGAAAAAAGGTTGGTGTTCAGAAAGTTGGCAGACATTGCTGCTTTCTCTCTCTCCCTTGGTTTGCTTTGAGTGGCAATGTCTCTAACCCTTTTCTTGATCTACATATTCTTAGCCTTCCTAAAAGGGGGTGGCCATGTCACACAGTGATGGCCAAGTGGATACCCACTAGGGGGCATCTGAAAAAAAAAAAGACCTTTTCTTCTTGCCTGGAATCCAGTTGTGTGACCGGGTCATGCTGGAGGATATTTGAGTCACATTACTCATGAGGCAGCAAGCCTGTGGATAAAAGGCCAGTACGCCAGCGCTGGCAGAAAGGAAAGAGAAAGAGCATGGATTCTAGCTCACTTTGTAGAAGTTCTGCACTAAATGTTGACCAAAATACTTGTTAGGTGACAACTTAACGTCATTTATTACCCAAGCCACTAGTTGGTGTTTTGCTGCTTTATCCAAAAGAGATTCTGTAATTGACTCAGAACACTGTTTGATGGCTCTTAGAATAGATGGAAGGCTGGAAGATGAGGGAAATGAATGGGAAGGGAAGCCATGGCAAGGACCACAATCAGGCCTGTACCTTAGGGTCAGTGCAGTTAGGATGCTGTCCCCGGCACTGCCCCTGGACCCTGGACCTTGGATGTTGCTCTCCTGGTAGCCCCAGAACAGTACTGTCCAACAGAAAGATCCTATAAGACAATGGTGTAATTTTACATTTTCTAGTAAGCACATTAGAAAAGTGAAAAATAAAAAGCTAGCTGGATGATTTTAATACAAGTTCTCAATCCACACGTATCCAGAGTATTAACCTTTCAGCATGTAATAAGTACAAAAGAATTATTAATGGGATAGCTTACATTATTTTTTGACACTAAGACGTTCAGCATCCTTTGTGTGTTTTGTGTTTACAGCAGCTTTCAGTTGCATTTGTAGCTTGGCCAGTGCTCTGTAGCCTCACGTGGCTGGTGGCTAGGATTGGCCAGTGTCGCTCAGGATGCAAACCCTTGGGTGGGAGTAACTGACAAGTGAAGCCTAAGTTGGGGACATGGCCAGGGAGAAGAGTGACTGACACCTTTTGTTTTCTTCAGTAGGGGAGCCTCTCACATGTGAGAATTGAAAACCGGGCAGCCACAGAAGACCGGTGTTCACTGCAGCTGTTTTTTCCTTCTCATATGTCTGATCAAGTCTTTTTGTTTGCTTTATAAGAATGGGTGTTCCTTGGGATTCCGTTCTTGACCTTTTCACCTTCCCCTTTTGCCTTTTAGGTAATTTAATTCACTCTCTTGATTCCAGCTATACCACTTAATGCTGATGATTTCTATGTCTGTATCTCTAGCCCTGTTACTTTCTAGTTTTAGTCAGATACTAATTTCTTGACCAGATAGAGCCCCTTACATGTGTCACAGACTTCTCAACATGTCGCAGGGTAAACTCTAAACCTGTTTTCCTCCTCTGACCCCTGGTCTCATTTAACAGCACCACTATATTGACCTCTTATCAGTCACCAGTTCCTTTCATTTAACTCCTGACTCAAATTTCTTCTTCTATGAACTATATTCATGTCCTGGTATCTTCTACAGAACTGTTGTAGCCCTCTTTTTGTCTTTGCTCTTTGCCTCTTACCATTCTCTCTCATCTTCCGAGTATTCTCCTACCTGCTGCAGCCAGAGTGATGTCCCTAAAGCACACACAGGTTATCATTCTTCTGCCTAAACTTTGTATGTGTATTTTATGTATTTTTTTAATTGAAACACAGTTTATGTAAAGTATTATGTAAGTTACAGGTGTATAATACAATAGTTTACAACTTTTAAAGATTATACTCCACTTATTGTAAATTATTGGCTGTGTTCCCTCTTTCGGACAGTTTATCCTTGTCGCTTATTTTTTCCTTGTACCTTATTTTATATCTGATAGTTTGTACCGCTTAATCCCCTGCCACTGTAACTCCCCTCCCCTACTCCTTCTCCCCATTAGTAACTACTCAGTTATTCTGTATCTGCGGGTCTGCTTCCTTGTGTCATAGTCACTGGTTCATCGTATTTGTTTTTTTTAGATTCCACGTGTAAGTGATATCATACTGTATTTGTCTTTCTCTGTTTCACTTCACTCAACGTAATGCCCTCCAAGTCCGTCTATGTTGCCGCTGCAGATCCTCTGCCTAAGCTTTTCCAGTTGTTCCCATTGTCTGTGCATTGAAGTCCAGCCTCTTTGTGTGGCACACAGGGCCTCCTTGCTCAGCCATATGTTCAGTCTTCTGACCTTGAACTTGAAGTTTTGGTGGTATGGAACGGATTGGGTGAGCACACACTGGAAGCTAAGGTGACTCTGTTGCCCGGAACACCTGCTTCACACTTGTGTGCTTTTCTGTTTCCACTCCCCATCATGCCCTTTTTACTTTTCTTCGCCAGCTAATTCTTGCGCATTTGGAAGGTTCTCTGAAGGCAGAATATCTGACAGTTTTTGTTTTCCCCCAGTCTGGAAGTTGGACTAAATACCCCTCCTTTCCATTTGCTATGGTACTTATCTCTGCCTCTGGGAAGTTTTATTATATTTCTTGCCATGTATTGTTGAAACTGTTTGTTATGTGACTGTGGGTACTTTGAGGTCAGGGCAGCTTCTTAGTCTTCTTTACCAGCCAGTTTCTTGCGCCATATCTGGCTCCATCCGTTTTTATTGAACTGAATCAGTAAATGTGAAAGGAGGCTATGGGTGGAAAGATAAACTGGCCCAAATTGCAAATAGCTTTGCAGACAAAAAGCATTCAAGTGATTGATGAATGAAGGAAAACAAGGTAGTTATATTGTTTTGTAAGTCTTGTCAGTTTGGGGAGAAAAATGACGTGAGTTCATTAATCCTTTGTTATCCCTGTTATAGCAGTTGGAGTGCATCCACATAAAGTACTGTTACTTCGGAGCTATGTTTCAGAGGGGATATGGCCATGTTAGCTGACTCCGTGACGTCTAGAATCACATCACATACCATCTCTGTTCCTTGTGTCCTGGGGATGCTGAGACCTACATCTGTTCTGTTTGTGCTTTGCTTTTGTTGAGGTGAATATGAAGGAAGGATTTGGTAGTGTTTATGCCTAGAGTAGGGGTTGGCAAACCATTGCCTATTTTTATAAATAAAGTTTTATTGGAACACAGTTGCACCATTCACATATGGATTACTATCTTTGGCTGTTTTTGTGTTCCCACAGCGTAGTTCAACTGTAGTGACAGAGATCGTGTGGCTTGCAAAGTCTAAAATATTTACTGTTTGATTGTTTATATAAAAAGTTTGAGGAGAAGGCAATGGCAACCCACTCCAGTACTCTTGCCTGGAAAATCCCATGGACGGAGGAACCTGGTAGGCTGCAGTCCATGGGGTCGCACAGAGTTGGACACGACTGAAGCGACTTAGCAGGAGCAGCACGCAGTTATAAGCATAATGTAGATGGATCCTAAACTACATATCATGTGTAATTCATAAATGCGATTGTGCTTACATAAAGAAATGATCCTCTTAAGTATAGAATTAATGGACTTTTAGATATGCAGATGACACCACCCTTATGGCAGAAAGTGAAGAGGAACTAGAAAGCCTCTTGATGAAAGTGAAAGAGGAGAGTGAAAAAGTCGGCTTATGGCTCACCATTCAGAAAACTAACATCATGGCATCTGGTCCCATCAGTTCATGGGAAATAGATGGGGAAACAGTGTCAGACTTTAATTTTTTGGGCTCCAAAATCAGTGCAGATTGTGATTGCAGCCATGAAATTAAAAGACGCTTACTCCTTGGAAGGGAAGTTATGACCAACCTAGATAACGTATTAAAAAGCAGAGACATTACTTTGCCAACAAAGATCCATCTAGTCAAGGCTATGGTTTTTCCCGTTGTCATGTATGGATATGAAAGTTGGACTGTGAAGAAAGCTGAGTGCCGAAGAATTGATGCTTTTGAGCTGTGGTGTTGGAGAAGACTCTTGAGAGTGAGTCCCTTGGACTGCAAGGAGATCCAACCAGTCCATTCTAAAGGAGATCAGTCCTGGGTGTCCATTGGAAGGAATGATGCTAAAGCTGAAACTCCAGTACTTTGGCCACCTCAAGTGAAGAGTTGACTCACTGGAAAAGACTCTGATGTCGGGAGGGATTGGGGCAGGAGGAGAAGGGGACGACAGAGGATGAGATGGCTGGATGGCATCACCAACTCGATGGACATAAGTTTGGTTGAACTCCGAGAGTTGGTGATGGACAGGGGTGCCTGGCATGCTGCAATTCATGGGGTCGCAAAGAGTCAGACACGACTAAGTGACTGAACTGAACTGAACTGACAAAATATCCTTTCTGTGTTGGTGCTTGTATTTAAGACTGTAAACATCATCAGCTTTTGCACAGTTAATGTCTCTATTAGACTCGTTAAAAAAGTATCTTCTATGGTTAATAAAACGTAAAGACTGCACCTGCAAAAAAAAAAAGTTGGCTGATTTGTACCTTTGTCATCGCTGTTATTTAGTCACCAAGTCGTGTCCAACTCTTTGCGACCCCATGGTCTATAGCCCGGCAGGCTTCTCTGTCAGTGGGATTTCCCAGGCATGAATAGTGTGGATTGGGTTGTCATTTCCTTCTCCAGTGGATCTTCCTGACCCGGGGATTGAACCCAAGTCTCGTGCATTGGCAGGCAGAGTCTTCGCTGCTGAACCACTGGGGAAGCCCAGTTTGTACCTTAATGTTAACAGCTACTTAATATTAGAAAGACAAAGCCTTATACCCAAATTGGGTAGTAATCTCAAATTGGGAATTAGGAGACTGCAGATTGAAAATGGCAAGTATCCTATTTGATGGTATGGTTTTTTTAAATTTTTTGTTTTTGTTTCCATTTTGCTCCATGTGTTATGAAGAAAAAGTGTCCACATTTTTTATTGTGCCTCATATATATGAAATGCATATTCTGAAAGTTTTAAAATTAATTTCCTCAACCGTGTACAAAACACTGAACACCAGAGTCAGGTGTGTGAATTCCAAGTTGGAGAAAAAAATTTGTATCCTTGGCAGACTGCTTGGTCTGTGGAGGCTTAAATATAGGACTTCCATTATAACAGTTTAAAATACCAGTTTATGTGTCTCCCTCCCTGTTCCCTGCTGCCTTCTGTCCTCCAGTGGGCAGAGTCCCTTCTGATATGACCAGTTCTTTATTGTTAACTGTTCCTCTAAAGATAAGTGGGCTACTGAAAGCAGAGTCCTGGAAGTGTGAGATTGAGGTGCTGTGTAACTGACGCTGGCATGTTCCCAAGGGTGATGTTACAGTTATTTGTTGACTGGTCTAGTCAACAAATAGTATGGACCAGGCAGGACCTAAGTCTACTCAAACGCTAGAGCAGGGCCCAAGAGTGCCTGGGGTTACTCCTCCGCTGTTGAGTGGTGGGGAGGTCAGGGGTGCTGGAGCTGTGAACAGATTGAGGCTGGGAATGGAGTGGAATGGAAGATTGGGGTAATCAGCTGATTTTTCAGTCTTGCCTCTGTCATTGTGTATTACTCCAGTAAAGCTAAGGCACTTTGGATTCATTCATCAAGCAGACATGTTTGAAATGGCTGTCATGTGAACGCCAGAGGCCCTGCTAGGTGTTGGGAGTTCAGAATGAATACATGAGCTCCTTCCCATGGAGGGGTATATAGACGGGTGTGCTTGGAGCAGTGAGGCAGGAGGTGGGAGGATCCCCACAGAACAGTGCATATCCATTAATGCTCTGAGTATTTTAGGTTAAAAAAGAAACAAAAACAGAAAACCCTTTTGATATCTTGCAGTGAACACTGTACATTATGCTTTTCTTTAACGGCATTTTTTGCTTATAAAAAATTTCCACTCTCATAACAATTACTTTGTTTTAAGGATATAATTAAATTTATGTATTTTAGGTTGCCTGCCTGATTCGAGTTCCTTCTGAAGTAGTTAAGCAGAGGGCACAAGTATCTGCTTCTTCAGGAACATTTCACATTTTCTCTAACATCTTATGTCAAGAGGTGAGAATATGGGTTTTTTGTGGCTGCATCGGGTCTTAGCTGTAGCATGAGGGACCTGGTTCCCGGACTAGGGATCAAATCTGGGTCCCCTGAGTTGGGAGCACAGTCTTAGCCACTGGGCCACCAGGGGAGTCCTGAGAATATGTTTTTAAGCTCTCGTATTGAGGATATTTTATTGTAGCTGATAGGAATATTGTGGCCCTCATCCCAGGAGCCTTAGAGCTTAAGGCTAAATTTACTGTCCAATTATAGCAACTGTTAATGCTAATATTATCTTCGCCTTTCCATTGTTTTTCAATTTCTTATTTTCAATTTTATTTTTTTTTCAAATTTCTAAACAAATGCACAATTAAGTATGTGTCCTACATTGTAATTGGCCTGTCGTTTCTTTTAGAATCAGAAATAGAATAGATAGTGAATATATGAAGTGAATAAAGATGTATTGAAACATCACCACAGAATTTGAGGACCATGGAAGAGACCTGTGGTAATGGACTGATATAGTGACCCACGTCATAATATTTATATATACTTGTAATTTGTCTTATGCTGGTTCGTGTTAAACTGTGGGTCAGAAATCATGCTTGCTGACCGTGTGACTGGGGACCATTGAGCTGCTTTTCTTTATAGTTTGTACAGAAGCTGCCCCACCCCCCCCCCCGCCCACATCTTTTATTTTTTAATGGAAATCAATCTCATGAAAATTTCATTGAGTCCAGGTTTTAGGAGAGTTATTTTTAATGATCCCTCTGTCACCTCGATGAGGAGACATTGAGTATTTAATCGTGTGAATGAGATCAGTCCAGGGAAGGGTTCCTGTTGAATCATGTGGGTAGTTAAATAGATCAAGGCTTGTCCAGAGGTATTTATCACTTTTGAGAGATTATTTATGAATTTATCATGTCTGATGATTGAAAATACAAAATAAAAATATAATTTTGTTTTTATATGAAAGGATAGCATTCTGTGTGCATTTGCTTTTGAAAATACGTTTGTTTAAAGCATCTCAAGTATTTTTTTTCCCAAGAGACGAAATGTTGAAAACTAGTAAAGCTTAGTTGAACTGTAGTCAGCTTTGTTATTTTATTACAAATGATGTTCTCATTTGAAAGGAAGCTAACCTGAGCTTTGTGTACCTTAGGCCGGTTTAGCACCTTTAACCTCTTGGAGGATTGTCATACTGAATAACTTAAAACTCAAACTTTAGAAAAGGTTAATCTGCTTTATGCAGACTGTTGTTTAGAAGTCTCTGCTATTCTGACTTTCTGAGCTCTTGGCTTTTTATTTGTTTCAGGGCATCCAAGGATTATATCGAGGCTACAAAAGCACTGTTTTAAGAGAGGTAACTAGCTAAATTTCTAATATTGAAGTATGAGAGAA
Organism: Bos mutus; assembly: GCF_027580195.1. Classification (NCBI taxonomy): domain Eukaryota; kingdom Metazoa; phylum Chordata; class Mammalia; order Artiodactyla; family Bovidae; genus Bos; species Bos mutus. The sequence continues at coordinate 35,455,799 of NC_091638.1, read as the reverse complement.
TGATATGCTTTGTTCAATAAGTTTATTTGTAGAGACTGGTTTAAAAAATTACAAAGGGAAATTATCCATCACTGTGTAGTCTTTTTTTTTGTTGTTAGCTTAATTTTTAAGGCATGGGATTAAAAAACCAGTGTATTTTTTTTTTTTTTTTGACTGGTCTGGCTGTTTGCGTGTGGGCTTTCTCTATTTGTGATGAGCTGGGGCTAGTGGTTGAGCAGGGCTTCATGCTGTGGTGGCCTCTGTTGATGAAAGAATGGAGCGCACTAGGGCACACGGGCTCCCTAGCGTTTGGGCTTCAGTAGTTGCAGCACATGGTCTTAATTGCCCCATGGCATGTGAAAACTTCCTGGACCAGGGATCAAACCTGTGTTCCCTCCATTGGCAGGTGGATTCTTAACCACTGGACCACAGGGAAGTCCACTGTTATCTTGGTTCTTAAATCTGATGACTGGGTAGAATGAGTTGGTCCTGCTGAAAGAGCAACCCCAATGGTCAGAATGACCCATCCTATAGCTTCGTGTTTATCTAAGGTGGCTACATGGCCACCACAGCTGACACAGTAAGAAACAGCTACTAAGGGTAAGATGTCAAGTTAATTACTGTAATACACAAAATGAGAGAGAAAATGGTCATGAATGAAGCACTCTGGGAGACAAGGGTCTCAAAAGTCTGTTTTTATATGAAAAATTGTACAGTTAGCTCCTATCTTCCTGATGACAAAACATGATGTATTAGAAAGTTCATTCTGGCCTGGTGTGCTGGCCAGCCCGAGATTCTCAGTGCAATGTGCCTTGGAGCAAGCCTTCTAGCTTCGAAATTCTGAGGTTCAATATGTGGTCAGTGTCTTTTTTTTCTTTGATTGAAAAAATCAAAGTATTTTAGTGTGTATATTACTGCAGAAAACATGTTTTAATTTTTCATTCACATACTAGAGGCAACTTTTTTTTTTGGTTTTTGTTGTTTTACTTTTTTTATATGATTTTTTTAAGATGGAAGGATAATTGCTCTACAGTGTTGTATTGGCCTTTGCCATACAATGCAAATCAGTCATAACTCTATATATTCCCTCCCAGAAGAGGCTATTTTGAGGTTTAAAAGTTGACCTATAGATAAGGTGGCATATGGAATATAAGAGAAGTCTTTGTTTAGTTTGAGACATAAGTTGGTTTCTTTCTTTCTTTTTTTTTTTTTATGAGTTTAAATCGTACACTTTTTTTTTTTGAGGTATAATTGACAAATGAAATTATGAGACATTTGAAGTATATAGTGTGATGATTTGATATAGGTATACATTGGGAAAAGGATTAGAACATAATTTTCTACTAAAATGCAAAAGAGAATTCGCGTACCTCTCCTTGAATCCTTGTTTTCTGTTTGGATTTCCCTTGGATGCTAAAATGTTCTCATTTATAGAAATGTGTTTAATTTAAATACCTATTGTTATAATTAGCAGAAAATTGAAATTCTTTGGAATCTGAATTTTGTTCCCAGGTAGTTTTTTATTTTGTCTTATTTGTTGTTAGTATAGATTACAATCTTCTTTATGAAACAGCAGCACTGTTACGTGTTATTTGAAGCTTTGATTTCTGTGAAGTAATAACCTTTAGTGCGGTGGCGGTGTTGATGTATATCTTTGAAAAACTTCTTTTGAAGGCAGACTGAATGTTTCAAAATTAAGTTATTTGTGTGAAGATGACTTCTGCCTTTCAAAATAACCATCTGCATTCTGTCCTTATTTTCTGACTCACTAAGCACTTGTTATTTACTCAGGTTTCACCTGGGTGCAGGAAAGAGAGGTGGGCAATAAATCTCTTTTTTATTTTTCTGTGAGATGCCGAATGAATGAATGTTTACATGCCAGAGAATACTCATTGTGCATACAAACAAATAGGTAAAACATGGTTACAACTGCATTCTGTTCTTTTAAAAATTTGTTTTGACGTACGTCACGCTAGTAATTAATTTCTAGGCTGCAGTTCTTGCTAAAAGTGTGACCCTGCTGAGATGACTTTGTTTACTCAAAATGGCAGTGGTGTACTGAAAATATAATTGGGGTCTTCTGCATTATGCATTTTAATAAAAGATCTTTCAGAATTGATTTTAGTTGAGATATTGCTTTTGTACAGATTCTCAGAGAGAGAGAGGAGTTATTGCCAGATGAAACATAGCTTCTTCTCAAAATGAGAAAAATAAGAAGTGATGTATCTTCTTTAAACAAAATTTTTGCATTATAAATAGTTTCAGTTTTTACATTGTTCTGACATCAGTATAAGATCTTTTCATCAAGAGCTTGTTTGATTGTTTCAATAAGAAAATACATTGAAGCCTTAGTTAGAATCACGAGGAAGCTTATACATTTATTCTGTGTGCGGTTTTTGTTTGAAATAGTTTTATCTCCCTCACAGTTGCCCATTAGAATGAAATTGAAGTTTGAATCCATGCCTTATAAGATAGATTATGTGTGTTCTTTAGATTTTGTGAATGCTGTCACATGGTTTGATGTTTGTGGAGATTGCATGCTTATCCCTTATGTTCTCCTAAATTATTTTAGTTACTGTGAATTTTAGACAGAGTCTAAGCAAGGTCAACCAATTATACTCTTTATCTCACCCTTTCAGTATTCATATTCCTCATGATCTAGGCCAGATTAAATGTGGCCAAGCATTGTGGGGCAGTGCGGTTATTTCAGTAACATGGAAATGGGGAGTAAAGTCACAGCAGCCTCTGTAGCCAGGCTGGTTTCAGAGTGTCCATTGACGTAGACATAGCATATTAAACACCAATACAGTATACTAACACATATATATGGAATTTAGAAAGATGGTAACAATAACCCTGTGTACGAGACAGCAAAAGAGACACCGATGTATAGATTAGTCTTATGGACTCTGTGGGAGAGGGAGAGGGTGGGGAGATTTGGGAGAATAGCATTGAAACATGTATAATATCATGTATGAAACGAGTCGCCAGTCCATGTTCAATGCACGGTACTGGATGCTTGGGGCTGGTGCACTGGGACGACCCAGAGGGAGGGTAGGGGAGGGAGGAGGGTTCAGGATGGGGAACGCGGGTATACCTGTGGCAGATTCATTTCGATATTTGGCAAAACTAATACAATATTGTAAAGTTTAAAAATAAAATAAAAGTTAAAAAAAAATAAATAAAAAGCAGAGACATTACTTGGCCAGCAAAGGTCTGTCTAGTCAAAGCTGTGGGTTTTCTAGTAGTCATGTATGGATGTGCATACATGAACTAAGCATCAGGGTCTATAGGAGGCACTTCATGTGGATCTCTTCATTTAATTCACACGAGAACCTCAATATAATTGAAACCATCAGCTCACAGTAAAGGAATAAACTCACTCTCAGATACATATTCATATGCCCAGTCTCACTTAAAATTACAGTGAGATCACTTCTCACCTCTGAAATTGCTAGTACCATTGGTGAGAAGTGTAAAAGTGTTAGCCGCTTCAGTTGTGTCCGACTCCTTGAGACCCCATGGACTGTAGCTCGCCAGGCTCCTCTGTCCATGGGATTCTCCAGGCAAGAATACTGGAGTGGGTTGCTGTTCCTTTCTCTAGGGGATCTTCCCAACTCAGGGATCAATCTTTGTCTCCTGCACTACAGGCTGATTCTCTACCATCTGAGTCAACAGGGAAGCCCCAACTGTAAAGTGGCTGCCCCTAACTGGCTTCCCCACAAGAATGTGAATCCTTTAGGGCAGAAGTGTTCTGTGTGGTGCCCAACACACACAGCAGGCACCTTTAAAAAGGAGTAGAATGTGTGAAGAAAACCCATTTGTTGAGTTTAACTTACTGGAAATGACTTGCCTGTTTTCTTTTGCTACAGAAATTCCTTTCTAATTCACATCCAAGGTTGAGAGGCTGCTCTCCATACAACTTCTGGGTCAGTCAGTTCAGTTCAGTCACTCAGTTGTGTCTCTTGTGACCCCATGGACTGCAGCACGCCAGGCTTCCCTGTCCATCACCAACGCCCGGAGTTTACTCAAACTCATGTCCATTGAGTCGGTGATGCCATCCAACCATCTCATCCTCTGTCATCCCCTTGTCCCGCCTTCGTTCTTTCCCAGCATCAGGGTCTTTTCCCATGAGTCAGTTCTTCGCATCAGGTGGCCAGAGTATTGGCATTTCACCTTCAACATCAGTCCTTCCAATGAACACCCAGGACTGATTTCCCCTAGGATGGACTGGTTGGATCTCCTTGCAGTCCAAGGGACTCTCAAGAGTCTTCTCCAACACCACAGTTCAAAAGCATCAATTCTTCGGCGCTCAGCTTTCTTTATGGTCCAACTCTGACATCCGTGCATACTGGAAAAACCATAGCCTTGACTAGATGGACCTTTGTTGGCAGAATAATGTCTCTGCTTTTTAATATGCTGTCTAGGTTGCTCATAACTTTTCTTCCAAGGAGTAAGCGTCTTATAATTTCATGGCTGCGGTCACCATATGCAGTGATTTTGGAGTCCCAAAACATAAAATCTCTCACTGTTTCCATTGTTTCCCCATGGATTTGCCATGAAGTGATGGGACCAGATGCCATGATCTTCGTTTTCTGAATGTTGAGCTTTAAGCCAGCTTTTTCACTCTCCACTTTCACTTTCATCAAGAGGCTTTTTAGTTCCTCTTCACTTTCTGCCATAAGGGTGGTGCATCTGCATATCTGAGGTTATTGATATTTCTCCTGGCAATCTTGATTCCAGCTTGTGCTTCTTCCAGTCCAGCATTTCTCATGATGTACTCGGCATGTAAGTTTACTAAACATGGTGACAATATACAGCCTTGACATACTCCTTTCCCAATTTGGAAACAGTCTGTTGTTCCATGTCCAGTTCTAACTGTTGCTTCTTGACCTGCATACAGATTTCTCAGGAGACAGGTCAGATGGTCTGGTATTCCCATCTTGTGAAGAACTGTCCACAGTTTGTTGTGATCCACACAGTCAAACACTTTGGCGTAATCAATAAAGTAGAAGTAGATGTTTTTTTGGAACTGTTGCTTTTTCGATGATCCAACGGATCATGGCCCCGCCCATCAGAACTAAACCGAATTTTCCCCTCAGTCAGTGTCTTGCATCAGGAAGCTTCCATAAGCCTCTTACCCTTCTCCATCAGAGGGCAGACAGACTGAAAACCAGTCACAGAAAACTAACCAATCTGATCACATGGACCACAGCCTTGTCTAACTCAGTGAAACTATGAGCCATGCCATGTAGGACAACCCAAGACGGACAGGTGATGGTGGAGAGTTCTGACAAAACGTGGTCCACTGGAGAAGGAAATGGAAAACCACTTCAGTATTCTTGTCTGAGAACTCCATGAACAGTGTGAAAAGGCAAAAAGATAGGAAACTGACAGATGATCTCCCCACGTCGGTAGGTGCCCAATATGCTACGGGAGATCAGTAGAGAAATAACTCCAAAAAGAATGAACAGATGGAGCCAAAGCAAAAACAACACCCAGGTGTGGATGTGATTGGTGATGAAAGTAAAGTCCTGAGGCTTAGGATATATTCAGGATATATTAACAATGATTAATAGTATTCTTGGTAACTGAAAGGGCTTTTGACAGGAAATGACATCTCAGTGAGGAATGCCACTGTATCTCACCAGCTGTTTGCCCTTGGCAAGCAACTTTACCTCTCTGAGCTCAGCTTTGCCTGTGTATATTTGGAACCTCATGTTGATTGTTCTTGCTGCAGTCTCATGAAGGAGGTATTACAGCAGTATGGTCTGCTAAGACCAGAGATGAAGCAAGCTGCCTCTAGGCTGTGAGGTTCTTGAACAGGGGTGCAGCCTTGTTCTGTCTGCATGTAAACATGTGAATGCCGTCTCATGATGATGAATACACCCTAGTTGTGTTTGAACCAGAGACTCACTAACTGTTACTGCTCAAAGAGCTTCTCAGCTCCCAATTGGAGAGTGTTTTATCCAAATGTCTTGTAGAATGAAGTTGTTTATTCAGTTAACAAATTGCAACCTGCAATTGATTTTGTGTTTGCTGGCTACTTCTGTAGGAAGAACAACATATTGGTTATAGTAATGTACAGTTACTCTAGTTGATGGTTGAACTGAGCAAAATTACTAATGTAAATGGGTTGGAAAATTTTTCATAGTTATTCTTTTTTAGGTCATGTTGATAATTTACTGGAATTTTTTCTCCAAATAAGCTTACCAACTAAGAGGAAGGCCTTCTTTCGAAGATTACAATAGTTGAATGGCTGGATGGCATCACTGACTCGATGGGCATGAGTCTGAGTGAACTCCGGGAGTTGGTGATGGACAGGGAGGCCTGGCGTGCTGCGATTCATGGGGTCGCGAAGAGTCGGACACGACTGAGCGACTGAACTGAACTGAGCTGAGAGACTGTATTGAGATAGGCTTGGTGACTTAAATATTCAATTTAGCAGATGTCAAGGTAAAGATAAGGTTCTACTGGGCAGGATTTTTCAAACTGCAGGTTGTTACCAGCATTTGAAAATTAAGAAAAAAAAGTAGCCTAGAATGGGATGGAATAGAAAAATATCAGAATAATATCACAAAGAGCAAAAAACAGCATGATTTCATAAAAGTTCAGTTCTAGTTGTGAACAGAGTAAAGTAGAAAGTATATTTCCCACTGTGAGTCCAGATCCAAAGTGTTGAAAGCAGTACGCTAGGTCTGCAGGAAGCAAATTATGAAGGCGTTGGAATTTGTTTATAGGATAAGGAAAAAAATTCCTTATGGCATCTTCCTTCTTTTATAATAAAACTTTAATTAAACCCATTTTTTGTGTTTTAAGAAAAATTAATCTTGTCCAAGATGATTTTTAAAAAAATATCTTTTTTATGTATTTTCAAAGAGCAAAGAGTTAAAACAAAAACAAGAAGACACACTAAGGGCTAAATGCTAGTCAAGGAATAAAGCAGCTGTAATGAAAAAAAAAAAAATAGTTGAATGATTTCTGTTGAAAAATGTTTTCAAGCAACTCTGGCTAGAATTGTTATTTACCATTCTTAAATCTGTGTACTATTTCCTGCCTTCGTGATAGTAAGAAGAGAAAGAAAGTATTCTCTGATGAGAACTTTGCTCCTTCTGTCAAGGCTTTGTATGTGTGTGTGTGTGTGTGTGTAATTGTTTCCTCGGCTTTACCTCTTCCTTTCTCTTTTGGTTTGCTTCAGTTATGTCTGGCTATATGTACTTATGCCTAGTCCTCCCATGCAGTCTATAAGATCCACATGGAGATAGCAGTGGGATTTTTACCTCTTTGTATTATGCACAGGCTCTGGGGGTAACACCTGCCACAAAGTCAGTGCTCAGTAATTATTTGTTGCTTTTTTCATTCCTTTAAGTTTGATTGTGTTTTGTTCAGATGCTGTTAGACACCGTGACCATTTCAGAATGCTGGGGGAACTCTAAGGGGACTTGGAGTTACGCTGGGTGGGGGCTCAGCCTTTGACACACTACAGAAGAAGATGTTTGCATTAGAGAGGTGATGAAATACCAAAGAGTATATCCTTTTCTGAGATTTCTGTCTTCTTAAACCTTGAAAAAATAGTTTTTATAAAGCTGGTTTCATTAGAAGAGTAATTAATTCCCCCCCTTTCCCCTACATCTTTAGTAATTTACTTTAAAGGGGAAAAAGTGATTGTAAATCTTTCCAAACTTTTTTTTCCCCTGAACTTTTAATGTGAAATTGTTTTCCAGTTAAAATCCAATGCAAACATATTGAACCTTGTTTTAATCCTACATAATTCATTTTATTAACTATGACCAAATAGAACATCTGTTAAAATTCCATAATGTTAGCTTCATGGGAAAAGAAAAAAAAAGTCCGTTTGCTCTTGGAATCTGTCCCTTGTTTTATTGTTCAGGCTTTCAGTAAATGTGTAATGAGACATTCTTATTAATGGGAATATTAAACAAATGAAAATGAAATATTGCCTTTAATCACAAGCGGTTTATAAAATGAGTCACCTAATTGCATTTACTTTATTATAACTTTACCGTAGAGATGGTCTATGAGGAATGAACAATACTTCATTCTTTAATCCAGAGAGTAAACTTGTTACTCCTCAAATATGGATTTCAGCCTACAGTTTTTCATCATCTCTTAAATAAACAAACAGTTTTAGAAAGAACAATTTTGTAAAATTATCTTAATGTAGAAAGATTACTTTAGCCCCTCAGTGCATATTTTCTCATGTTTTGTTTACATGAAACCAGCTGCTATTTACTTTTCTCGTTCTTAGGACAAATTTCATTTGCACTGTACAGTTCTGAAAAGGCTACATATTCCATTGTTGCATGGTGGCCGTGTTGTCTAGAATGGATACCCGTTCATGTCTGTGAAGCTTCCGGAGAAGTAAATTAATAGCATGAATCTTCAGTGGAAATGTAAGAAAAGCTGTTGAATAAAGGTGGAAACTCTCTCTTCTTTTTAAAGGTGGAAACTATTTCTTCTTTTTAAATGTTAGCATTATATACCATAATATTGAAATAGCTGTGTCTAGGGTGTTTGTGTTTTTTTTCCATCTCATGTGAAATATCCTATCTCTTCACATTTGTATTAATTTAGATGGCAGATTGTAAAGAACAGAGGATCTGACTACAGTGGCTGAACTAAAATATGGTTGTCCTTAAAAAAATTTATTTTTTTTCTCTTACTCTGTAACAAGAAATCTGGAGATGGTCCCTCTAACGCTGGTGTACTGGTTAAATGATGGGCATCTAGGAACCGGGCTCTTTTCATTCTGCCTGGGGAACCCTAATACTCTGGCAGAATTACTCATGATTACAGAATGGCTGCTGCACTTTTGGGCCCGTGGCCCTTGTCCAAGCATGAAGTGGGCAGGGCAGGAGGCGTTATCTGTCACTCCGTTTACTTAGAAGACAAAAGGTTTCTTGGGCCAGGTGTCTAAAGCTCTCCTGAGTTGCATGGGCATTGAGATGTTTGTATACATTGTGGTTTTTCGGTGTGGTAGGTAAAGGCAGGCACAGAGGGTGTTGGGATTA